>NC_060149.1:701458581-702058581 GCF_021461385.2 Schistocerca piceifrons
GTAATGTAACCCTTCTTATACGGACGAGTCGTAACTTAAGATTTCTTAATAATAAAAATAGTTAGTCTCTGTACTTCAACAAATATTTACCGTATAGTATTAATACCGGAATAATTATTTTCCTAAGAACCTAAAGACTACAGAAGCTAAAGATGAGACTTTTTTCATTTTCCTTCTGTTATAAAAAGCGATGCAACGTTTTGTTTCTCTCTTTCCGTGTTCTTGTTCTTGTGTGCTTGTGTGCCACTCTGGGGAGCCCTGATATCTTATTGACCCAGAAAATTTCCGATCTGTGGAAGTATATTGAAAAGGGAGATAATATTGGATTTTATTTGACAAAATTTCAACCTGCGGAAACCCGCGAATATAATTAGACGCATAATTAAGATTTCTAAGTCTTAATGGAAGTTATTCAGTTAAAATGGAGAAGTAATTACTTTCAGACAGTTCTGTGAAAATCTGTAGACAGTCACCTTATTAACTCGGACTAGTCAACAATATTAACTGGCAAATTTACGCTACGCATTCTAGGTTCAGTTCACATGTCTCATTAGATAGCCTCTTCTCGCATTCTCGTGATATCTCTGTCCAGTATTGTGTCCGACGATACTGAAACATTAAAAATGAACTAAAACTCTTTAAATCCGCTCAGTAGCTAGAACTGACCATATTAACCAGCTATCAAAGACACTATCATGGCAATGACTCTCAATCATCGATACAGCTAGAATATTAGTTAGTTATTGCATCGTCTCCTGTGTAAGATTATCCAAAAATTTGGACGTCCCTGAGAAATTAATATCAAGAACCAACAACACCTGAGCGAGACTTCGCCCACGCAGCACCGGAGCAGACGCCACAACTGACGCCCAACGCACGTGGGGTTCCTGACAAGAAAGAAGAAATAGCGAAAATATCACAAATTAAAAGAAATTGTGATGTGTGAGTTATTTTTAAATATTTAAGTAAATGTTTCTAACTGGGCTCCATATAAATGCATATGTGTATGTAATCAATCCGCAATTTTATCTGTTTCATGTTTCCGTAATGTTTGATTGTGGACCAAATGGCGTCACCAGATGTATTTCACTTAGTGAGGACCTCACTGAATACTTATGTATAGTTGAGCTGATCTGCCCACGTTTAACAAACGTAAGGGCTTTGGTATTCGGATATCCTGCCTTTTGCCGTACTTTAACATGATCAGTTATTATGCACCGTAGAATAGTTTGTGTTACATGAGGTAAGACAGTAGTTAATCTTCGTAGTTCTGGTTAGATTGTGCTCACAGGCGTTTGTTAGCTGTGTTTTGTTGGATCCTCTGATACGGATTTTGTGAGCGGGATTCCTCTAACGTGGTTCTAGATTTTGTAATTACGAGTAACAGCATTTTTAAAAACAGGAATAAATTTATTATGAAATGATAAAAACAAGGAAAGGAAAAATAGAGATATATTAATCGATCTAGAATCGCGAGAGAATTTAACGGACTTGGACGAACCTGAAATTGAAAATATTTCGATGCCTGTAAAAAAAGTGATCGTCCGGGAAACAGCGAACGTTGGTGACTCTTCATCGCCTGTAGAGCGTAACCATGCGGGTTCTGAGAATACTTTGCATAAATTACCCGATGAAACTGAGGAAACTGCCAAAAAATGAAATAATGTACCGATCTGGTATAGAGCTTCCAATCTGTTTATCGCCCTGTTCGTGAAGTTGGAGGAAAGGGACAAGGAAAATGATAGGAGGCAAGCTGAGTTTCAAGCCGCACGAGATCGAAGATTCGTGGAACCCGAAGCGGTATGATGTAGAAAATTTGCTGAAAGAGGCCGGAAAATCTTTGCTGGCTTGGAACCGATTTACAGTAACTTAGCAGAAGTAAAATATTAAAGTCTATCTGAGCTCGCAAGCGAATAAAGGATTGAGGTTAGAGATTTTAAAACACCGCAAATTAAAGTACGGAATGCAGCATAATCTCTTACTTAGAAAATGGAAAACATGGAAGTGGGAAATAACAAACATATTGTGAAATATTTAGTGAAGCAATGCAAAAAAGTGGTAAGACGATGTGTCGGAGTGGATAGAGACTAAAAAAACCGAATTAAATACGCGTGTGAGAGCTGAGATAACGTCAACAGTGGAGAGCGCCACCAAGAAATCCGGTTATAATGCTCATGAAATCATAGAAGAGTTTAGAGCTGAATCTAAAGAAATCAAAGACAGAGTCATTTTGCAGATTCCTAAATGACAGTGCGAAGTACATCGTAAGTTGGAATTAATAGAAGAAAAGTCCGACTGAAAATAAGAGAGCGCATAACACGTTCCCGTGTAGTTTTAAAACAGACGAAAGTTATTCTCCTGTATCTAAATCAGACAACAGATATGGAAACGAACAAAACATGTTTAGCACGTATTCTTATTCGTCCGAAAAGGACATTTCGCAACCCATAGCATTCATTATAAAACCTTAAGACAATACAAGCCATGTCTAAAGAGTTAACAAAAGATCTACATGTGGACGAAATTGTAGGTACTAGAGCAACAAAATCCATGATGAGTATGAGTATCTACAAACAGATTAGTATCAATAGCAAAATTCCGGTTTTTCCAGTAGAAAATTGCAATATTTCTGGACACAGCCACAAGCTCTAAAGTTACAGATACACGTGGAACTTGTCGTCCAGAAGAAAGTACTTCGAATCAACTTCTTGGTCGTAAATAGACTTCGGTATCATGTAAATAGGTATGGAATTTCCTGTGCAAGAAGAAAACCATAATGGAGCTCGAGGTAGGAATTTTATATTTAGAAAGCAGCGGTAACAACGTAAAGCTGGTCCCAATGAAGACACCGGATTTGTATAGTAAATACTGTCAGCGTATTAGAATCAAATGGTCTGGTCTGAAGTTGCTACACATCGCAGCTGATTTTTGTTCGGAGAATTCACTCTAGAATAGGGTTTAGAAGAAAGTGATAGACAGTTTTCGACAACAAAAAGGACGTCATAAGCGATTACGATTATCTTATGGTGGTTTATCTTCACAAGACACTTTTTAGAACGTATTACTCTGTCTCTGGTCAAAAAAGAAAGCGGTAACCAAAGATATCCGCAAAATGTTCGATTGACAGATCGTAGAACCATGAAATCGTTCATGCAGCAGTCTGTTGTTAGCCGTAGCTAAGCCAGGTAGAAGCATATATATTATCTTCTTACCTGTAGATTATGTTAAGTAAAGAATCTTTTTTCTTCTCTAAAAGAATTTATCAGTTTAACGTAATGCCTTGCGACTGAATATGAGTGTAGGAGCATTTATTGCAGCGCTTAGCGAAGTGTTAGGACCAGAAATGCTAGACAATGTTACTCTCTATATGGACGGCTTCCTGCCAACCACAGAAAAGTGTTTAAAAATTTGCAGAATTTGGTGTTACTGCGAACCTGAAGAATTTAAAGTGCGCTGAGAACCAGTTTAAATTTCTGGATAATATCATATCACCTTCCGGAATAAAACTTGACTCCAAGATACAAGAAGGAATTTTCCATATCCCAGTAATAAAGAATAATTAGAGTCGTTTCTTGGTCTCTGTACCTTGTTTAGAAAATTCGTGGATAATCAATTATTAAATAATGATCATTTACCACGATTGTTGAGAAAGAACACGCCATCCATTGGATGCCTTTGTGTGCAGAGGATTACGAATAAACTGAAACTCCTGTAGTAAAATCTGCCCTGCTACATCATCCAAATGTGAATGAGGAGCCGGCCGTTGGTGGCCGAGCAGTTCTAGGCGCTTCAGTCTGGAACCGCGCGACCGCTACGGTCGCAGATTCGAATCCTGCCTCTGGCATGGATGTGTGTGATGTCCTTAGGTTAGTTAGGTTTAAGTAGTTCTAAGTTCTAGGGGACTGCCGACCTCAGAAGTTAAGTCCCATAGTGCTCAGAGCCAACTGAACCATTTTTTGAGAATGAGGATTTATGTATGCCTGCAGATTCATCATTCACTACTTTTGATGCATTTCTGTTTCAAGTAATAACATTGGACGAACAACAGGAAACTGACGTTATCAGTTTCGTCAGCCGAATATTTTCAACTGCGAGAAAAGTTGTACACAAGCATAATTAGAAGTGCTTGCAATAAAATGGGCAGTGGAAAAATTTAATTACTTTATGTACAGAAAACACGTAAAGGCAAAATGTGATCATTAATATGTAAGTTTTCTGTTATCCTGTAGATTGCGTCATGCGAGACGTGACCGCTGGACGTTAGTGTTACAAAGTTACAATCCAGAAAGAGTGTCATGTGAATGGAAAAGCCAATATAGTGGCAGTTGCTTTTTCCCGACTGCCGCAAGGTTTAACAAACCTACACGAGGATGTCCAACAATCGGCTAGTTTTAAAGTACTGTTAATAATGAACTCTACATTCAGGCAACGAACTTTAAATGTTTTACTCACTATGGCTGTGTACATTTTGGGGTGGAGAAATGTACAGCCAAGACGCTTACACACTGTTATAATTCTAATCTAAGATCAGAAATTAATAAATTGTTAAGCCATAAATAGACGTGTTAAAATTAATCTACGTCCACTTTTTACCACTAAACCACTTCAAATGGTATCTTGTGATATAATTAGACCTCTGCCCTCAGAGGGGTGGAATAAAGCATATTGCAGCAGTATGTGGTTTATTTACTAAGTATTTAAAACTGTATCCTGAGAGTAGCAACAACCACCTTTATCACAATAAACATTGTTACAGGCTATATTCCGTAGTTGAGGGAAACCGTTGCAGTTATGTCTAAAATTGCTTCAGATTTCGCAGGACATAAGTCGAAAGAATTTGCAAGGGAACAAAACATTAAGCCTATCTTAATATAGAGATTTCATCCCGAATCCAGTCGCTTGGAGCGTGTCTTCATGAGTTCAGTAGATTCATCAGATCATATGCTGCCAAGCAATAAACAAAATGGATTGAGTGCGTGTCCATTTTGAAGGTATTTTTAATCATTTGCCCCTCCATTCCTTCAAGCACACGCCGTCTGAACTGATACTAACTGAGGTACAATGTACGGGTGAGTACACCCAATCCCAAAGGTACTTGAGTTAGCCAGCAATAAAGAAGATCAACTACGATGAGCCCTATAAAAATAGCAGCTTAGCTCCCAAAAGCTCAAACTACATAATGATAAAAGTTAGGTAAAATCCTTCTATCCTAGACTGGAGATATGATTTTGTTTAAGCCTCATCCAAAGGTTTCGTTAATAAGGAAACAACATAGAAAATGGCAAGCTATGTATTCCGGGCCCTATACCATTCTTGACATCCCGCATGAAGGGATTTATTTAGTCATATATACTGAAACGAAAAGTATAAAAGAATAGTTTCCTCACAGAGATGTTAACAAATATTACGATTAAGTAGTTGTTGCATGTATCATGTTCATTACGTTTTTAGTGATGAAGCAGAATAAATATGAAAATTTCTTGGTAATTCGTGTCTGTAGCAGCTGCATAGTTTCAGAAAGCATGTTTGTGTTGTCAGTTCTTAAACATGAAGTTCCAACAAAAGTAGTGACTGTAGTTTAAAGATCTGTGAGTTATAAGGAATAAATTTCCATGAACAGTTTTAATGGATGATGAGCCTACAGCTCTTAGTTGTATGATGTTGTCTTAGTGAGCGTTCAGCATGCATTTGACATAATTTAAGATTTTGCCTCAATGAGCCTTTAGCTCTTCCATAGAACCAGTGATTACTGCCTTGATGAGCCTTCACCACTGACTTGAAATAATTTACGATTTTAGCATCTGTGAGCCATTAGCTCTTATGGGAAATATTTTATGGCTTTGTCTTAACGGATTCAATGTGCATGTCCTATTAATCCGAAAATGCAATTGAAATATTATTTGCGTAAATGAAAAGCGCTTGCTGCACACTAGAATGTCACATGTAAAACAGCATAATAACTCGTCGTGGCTATAGCACGAAAATAGGTTCAGGACAGGTTCTTTTGTCGTTATGCGTACTTTTCTAACGGAGTTTTCCGCTAATTCATTTCAAGGCTTGTGGCTTGTTCACCATATTTCATGAGAAAGACTAACCGCGAGTACCAACGTCCATTAAGCTCTCGATAAGTGACTACAACTTTGTAATTGCTTATGTATACTTATTATAGGTAATTTGAATCTGAACTTTTAAAATGTCAGACTGCAACGAGACACGTATAATGTGCTCTGTTGCTGTACTTGTGATTCAGCCTGTAGCAGCAGATCTCTCAACGGGCGAGTCACTGACTCGCCGTGCGAGAAGAATGTAGAAAAAAAGAAAAAGAACTCTCGGTGACATGAATTGCGAAACGAACTGTAATTACATTGTTCACAAAGATGTATGAGACACAATACGATAAAAGTGTGATTGTGAAGTAGTGACAAAATGTATCAGTGAACGATATTCAATCGTGACGGTGGTATAAATATGAAAGTTAATTAAAGTTCACATGTGGAGTGACAGACAACTAACTCTTAAACATGTGTGTACTCCTGGTATTCTAAATAATTATACCATTATAAACGTGTTGTACAGTTATTTCGTGTCTCAATGCTGGAGTGCTGGAAGATATCCGATACCGACTGCTGTACCCACAACTGCGCAGCTTACAGTCAGGGGGGAACGAGTTCCTCGAGAAAGGGTCGTACTGGGTCTTTGCTCGCATAACCGCCACCCACAGACGTAGCAGGTTCACAATATGGCACTCAGTAATCCAGTCACAGGAAAACAACAATAAAAAGCAAGAAAAACCCAAGGCAAACATATATTTAGTTAACATCAAAATGACAGATTGATGATTGTGTTGCGATTTTATGGATATTGAGATTCTTAATGAGCGAATTGTTAGGCTCAATAGGATATAAAATGATATATTTAAGGCATTTTCCATGTACATGTAATTTATTCACATAATGAACAAAAATGTGTAAGCTCAGGTAGTTTTAGACATGACATATATTTAAGATTAGTCCATGAGCAATAGAGTAGGCCATTGTGTAGAATGTTTGAACATATACAGCTGAACGACTTGTTTAAGCTCATGTGTTTCTTTTTATGAAATATTTTAATTTAATTTGTGAGCAACATTGTTTGGGCTCATGCATAGCATAAGTGAACATATACATTTGAGCAATCTGCTAGGCTCATGTAACTTTATCAGTGGCATATTTGAGGCTATCATTTATCAGGAGGTAAAAAAGTGAAAAACTTAATTTTGGTTCCTTCTGGACTGAGGATTGTGAAGCAAAGTTTCACTTCCTGCAGTCCGGGGGCCCATTGCAACAACTCTTACGCGGCTTTAAATCGTAACTTAAGACGTTTTAATATTAAAAATAATTATTTCCTATACTTTAACAAATATTTAACATGTAGTATTAATATTTAAACAGTTAGATTCCCAAGAACCTCAAGGCTACGGGAGCTAAGGATGAGTCATTTTTGTTTCCATTTTCTTACAAATAACAATATTAGACTGTTTCCTCTCTACCTGTTCTTCTTCCTTGTGTGCTTTGTATCGCTCTGGAGAGCAAGGGGACACTGACGTCTATTCTTGTGCTGTAGAAGGTCTGAACTGTGGAAACATATTGAAACAAATGGTTCAAATGGCTCTGAGCACTATGGGACTTAGCATCTGTGGTCATCAGTCCCTTAGAACTTAGAACTACTTAAACCTAACTAACCTAAGAACATCACACACATCCATGCCCGAGGCACGATTCGAACCTGCGACCGTAGCGGTCACGCGGTTCCAGACTGAAGCGCCTAGAGCGGCACGGCCACACCGGCTGGCAAACATATTGAAAACGGAGAAAATATAGGATTTATTTCACAAAGTTTAGACCCTCGAAAACCTGTTCATATAACTGGAAATATAATTAATATTTGCGAGTCTTAATGGAAGTGATTTACAAAAAAGTAGAAATAATTATTCTGAAATAGTTTTGCGCACATTTGCAAACGGTGACCTTATTAACTGGAAGTATTTCAGTAATATTACCTGGAAAAAATTTGCTACGCAGTGTACACGCAGTTCCCTGTCTCATCAGATTACCGATACTCGCCTTCCTGTAATATCTCTGGCCAGCATTTTTTCTGACCATACTGAAAGTTTAAAGGTGAACTGAATCTCTTTAAATCTGCTCAGTGGCTAGAAGTGACTATATTAATCAGCTATCAGTGATTTTATCATGGCGTTGACTCTCAAACGTCGAGACGGTTAGAATATTAGTTAATGATTGTGTCGTCCTCCGTGTAAGACTTTCCAAAAATTTAGACGCCCCTGAGAAATTAAAGTAAGGAATTAACACAACTGCAGCGAGACATCAGTCACGCTACACTGGAGGAGACCCCACGGTAATACACAGTTCTATACCAAACTTTCAAGTATTGAAGCTGATGCCAGATGCAGCTCCCCTGGTTAAGTGCGAACACTGTCACGCTACACTGCTTCCCACATGGGGTGGGTCCTTAGTAGATGACAACTTCAAATTGTAATGCACTATTAACAGTAACTTCGTACAGAGTATTATTAACGCGCAAAAATTACAAATGTCTTTATCAAAGGAGTTCAGTTCTTCTTCTAGCGTACAGATTCACACGCAATACAGGACAGTCGGATAGCATGAGTTACATTCACTTCCAAAACTAGTTAGCGAATAAGCAAGACTGACAGAAGTTCATACAGGCCAAACGCTCTCAAGAGAACTCGCAAATAAACTCGCTGTTGTTCGCTAGTATTCCTCGCGGAATGTCATAAACGTCGTACCGAGCATAGGAAGAGCAAGGCTAGTTCGACATCGGCTTCATTAACACTCTTCCTTCTTAGGACCAACTGGCCTTGTAGTCGCCACAACACATACCGGCATCCCACAGCTCAAGTATCAGCCAACAGACTAGCTGCAGACCGCGCTTCCAATTCTAGGGCATCTACAACCAGCACTTTGCGGTCACCGCTCGGCGGCTCATTCCCTTTCCTCCTTGCCACTCTATGATAAACAACTTGCTTCTCCAACGATATCACGAGTCCTGGAGGCGGTCTGCCGACCTATATATACAGTGACAACCCTGGCACATACTCCCACCCCACCCCACTTTACTTAGGCTCTAGGCCGAAGCAAGTCCTTTAGGCTTGAGCACCCGCCTTAATCTGAGTGAAATTCTTTGCCCCTCTTTGAGTCGCCCAACACGGTTAATGGGATGATAAATATTATTTTCAGGGGACTCTTATAACGGGGCAACTATTTCTTTGTAATCTTTCCAGAGGCGTTACTGACACCCTGAAAGTTTCTTATGTACACCTCATCCCCAAGTGGCAGGTCATATTAAGAGGGATTGTACGGTAGAAAAACGAAGTCAGAGTTACGACAACTATTGCACCAAGGTCAAGGTAAACTAATTAGTGCCCTTAAGCATGGATCCAGTAGGCATTTACCGCCTGTTTTGCTACACTGAACAGTGAACCTGTTCGTGCGTTGTTGGATTTAGGTGGTATTTTTTAAGCCTTTAATTATTAGTGGTTTCTGAAGTACCAGGAAATTTGTGAATGGAGAAATTTTATGATAAAAAACTAGCAGTATATGATTGCAGACATATGTAGTTTAATGGTAAAGCGTACTAGTTAAATCGACGTCAGGGGACTTCTCATGGAAAATAAAGATGTTTGTTGTAGAAATCTAGCCACTTATTGTATTCTTGACGCTGATTTTATTGGCAGCGTTTATCGAATTCTAGATAGGGCGGGGCAGAATTTACATTTCAAATTTAAGCCCCAGAGCCCATTTAAGTTTCGTCAGAATGGGCAAAAGAGTTTGATGATGTTAGACATGGTATCACGCTATAGGGTGGTAGAGAGTGAGGCGGTATCTGATAGAAGAGAGGACCAATTAACCCACTTGTATAACATTGTTAAGGGAAACATTGAGGCTCTTTGTGCAGGATTTCCCGATGTCTTGACTAAGAAGTTAGTGGTTAACCAGATAGTGGAGTATCAGATTGAATTAGTTCATAGTTCCGGTTAAGACGGCGCTATGCGGACTCTCCCCACACAGAATGAAAATACTAAGAACAAAACTGAGGAAATGTTGTAACAACGAGACATATTATGAGATAGGATGGTGTGTTGCATATGACGGTGTCGATGCCAGCCAAAAATGGTTCTGACGAAATGATCTTATTATTATTGAAGCATTTCTAAATCGCCATATGCGGCTTCTATATTTCCGGTACCGAAACCCAATGGTGAACTCTCCACCCAGAATGAAAATACTGAGAACAAAATTGAGAAAATGTTGGAACAAGTGATTATTCGTCTTTCTAAATCGCCATATGCGGCTTCTATATCTCCAGTACCGAAACCCAATGGTGAGCATCGTCCGGTAGTGGACTACATTGAACTGAATGAAAAGGTATTTGAATGTCAGTTCCACATTTGTTTTTTGATTGGTTCCATGGCGTACGTGTATGTGCTATTTTCGATCTTCAAGAGCGTTTAACCAGATACCTCTGGAGGAGAGTTCAAAACCATTCACGGATTTTTCCACCTACTGGAATTTATTTCAATATAAATGGGTTTTGTTCGCGTTAGTAACAGGTGCCGTGGTTTTGCCAAATGCAATGGATGTTTTTTATGTAAAATTTAAATTTGTGTAACATTATCTAGATAATTTAGTAATGTATAGTAGTTCTATTGAAGAGCATCTGTTGCACCTTAGAGAAGTACTTGTACGCTTGCGAAAGGTGGGGCTCACCGTGAATCCGCTAAAGGTTACATTTGCCAGCCCACAGTAAAACTTTAGGCACAATGTTTCTCGTAAAGGAATCTGTATTGATCCTGATAGAATAGAGGTTCTTGAGCAAGTTCCTAGACCAGGTATTTGCTCAAGAAATGAATTACGTCAGAAGGGATGTAAGTTCAGTTTGGTTCTTCACAGCAAGCGGCGTTGCAGGCGCTCAAACAAGTGTGGTCACCTGCTCCCTGACTTTGATGATCAATAGATTCTGTAGATTGATGCTTCGGCCTAAGATATTGGGTCATTTCTATTACAGGTGAAAAGGGGGGGGGGATAGGAAGGCAGTGTCCTTTACCTCTACAGGATTGACTGAAGTGGCAGAAAGATACTTCATTTACGAATAAGAAGCCTTTGCGAAGTTAATTGTTATGGAGAAATTTTGTATTAGGAACAGATAACCAAGCCCTCAGCTTGGTGTTGACTAGGCCACACAAGACTGGGCGCATTCCTAGATGGGCGACCGGAATTTTAGCTTTCAGCTTTGACATATGTAACATAAGGCGTTATCTAAATATTTTGGCGGGTGAGTTAAGATACATGTTTGAGCAGAATGAGGATAGTGAAACGAAGGATCCAGTAAAAGGGGAACAGCGTCACACTGTCTGTGTTGCCTCGATCCGTGAACAGATTCCTAGTCTGTTTCGGAAGATTAGAGAGTTCCAGGACCGTGACCCACGCATTTGCGATCTTAAGCAAACACTACACGAGGGTGAAGTGATACAACGACACATATTATGAGATAGAATGGTGTGTTGCATACGACGGTGTTGATGCCAGCCAAAAATAGTCTGACGAACTGATCTTATTATTATTGAAACATTTCCATGAGATTTCGGTTGGAGGCCACTTCGAGCTGTATAAGACACGCGAGAAAATTAGACAGCAGTTCATGTGGCCTAGAATGCATAACGACATCTGGAGAAGAGTGGCCAACTGTGAAGTTTCTCCCATTAGCAAAACTGTGAAAGCTAGTAAGGTAGATTATTTAGCATCTAAACTGATAGACTTTCCAAAAGCAAGCACATAGACTTCATAGGTCCACTGTCAAGATCAAAGGCGCGTAATAAATACGTTTTGCTTTGTGTTGATGGTTTACTAGAATACTTTGATCTCTGCCATCTAAGGGAGCAACAGCTCAAGTAGTGATTCTCAATTTAAGTTGAAAGTTTGGAACCTCTGAACCTCACCAGTCCATGGTAACAAATGATTCGAGTTCTTTCATAGCTAGTAGTTTTAAACAGTTTTGCCTGGGGATGGGGGCTTGGCATCTAACAATCACTCCATATTATCCCGGTCCCCTGTCCGCGGACTGCATTGGTCGTAATCTACGGTTGGCCCTTATTGCGTATCATAGTAAGGAGCATGGGATTAGAGACCGTTCTCTTCCCTCGTTGCCTACGGTTTTTAATACTCTTCAGCATGACATACGTAAATCCACACCAGCCAAGTTACTTCTAGGATATAAATTTATGATTAATAGAAGACCTGTTGCCAGAAGCTAAAGATGTGCATCAGGTGACTGCTCAGTGGCGGATTACAAGGAAAAAATATTAGGGGAATGCAGAAGAGGGACGCAATGTGATACAGTAGGAGTTACCAGCCACTTAGTAAATGAATTGACTTCATTTACTTCCGGTACGATGGACGTGGAAGAATTATGGGCAAATTTTAAGCACATTGTAAATCACACATTGGACAAGTATGTGCCGAAAAAGTGGGTTGCGGACGGAAAAGACCGACCGTGGTTTAACAGCGCAATTCGGAGAATGCTCAGGAAGCAAAGGCAGTTGCACCCGCGGTACAAGAAAGATCGGCAGAATGAGGACAGGCAAAAGTTAGTAGAGATTCGTGCTGCTGTAAAAAGAGCGATCCTCGAAGCATTCAACCACTACCACCGTCATACCTTAGCAAAAGATTTTGCTGAAAACCCAAGGAAATTCTGGTCTCACGCAAAATCGGTAAGCGGGTCGAAGGCTTCCATCCAGTCACTCACTGATCAGTCTGGCCTGGCAACGGAAGACAGCAAAACGAAAGGTGGAATTTTAAATTTAGCATTTGAGAAATCTTTCGCGCAGGAGGATCGTAGAAACATACCGCCGTTTGAGTCTCGTACAGATTCCCGTATGGAGGACATAGTGATAGACATCCCTGGGATTGTGAAGCAGCTGAATGGGTTGAAAATAAAAAAATCACCTGGTCCTGATGGGATTCCAATTCTGTTTTAAAGAGAGTACTCCACTGCATTGGCTCCTTACTTAGCTTGCGTTTATCGCGAACCTCTTGCCCAACGGAAAGCCCCGAGCGACTGGAAAAAAGCGCAAGTGACGCCTGTATATAAGAAGTGTATAAGGACCGATCCTCAAAATTACAGACCAATATCCTTGACATCGGTTTGTTGCAGGATTCTCGAATATATTCTCAGTTCGAATATAATTAATTTCCTTGAGACAGAGAAGTTGCTGCCCATGCATCAGCACGGCTTTAGAAAGCATCGCTCGTGCGAAACGCAACTCGCCCTTTTTTCACATGATATCTTGCGAACCATGGATGAAGGGGGTCAGACGGATGCCATATTCCTTGACATCCGGAAAGCGTTTGACTCGGTGCCCCACTGCAGACTCCTAACTAAGGTACGAGCATATGGGATTGGTTCCCAAGTATGTGAGTGGCTCGAAGACTTCTTAAGTAATAGAACCCAGTAGGTTGTCCTCGATGGTGAGTGTTCATCGGAGGTGAGGGTATAATCTGGAGTGCCCCAGGGAAGTGTGGTAGGTCCGCTGTTGTTTTCTGTCTACGTACATGATCTTTTGGATAGGGTGGATAGCAATGTGCGGCTGTTTGCTGATGATGCTGTGGTGTACGGGAAGGTGTCGTCGTTGAGTGACTGTACGAGGATACAAGATGACTTGGACAAGATTTGTGATTCGTGTAAAGAATGGCAGCTAACTCTAAATAAAGATACATGTAAATTAAAGCAGATGAATAGGAAAAAGAATCCTGTAATGTTTGAATACTCCATTAGTAGTGTAGCGCTTGACACAGTCTGGGAAGATGTGGTTCATCTGTAAAGGAGACCGCTTATAGAACGCTGGTGCGACCTATTCTTGAGTACTGCTCGAACGTTTGGGATCCCTATCAGGTCGGATTGAGGGAGGACATAGAAGCAATTCAGAGGCGGGATGCTAGATTTGTTACTGGTAGGTTTGATCATCACGCGAGTGTTACAAAAATGCTTCAGGAACTCGGGTGGGACACTCTAGAGGAAAGGAGGCGTTCTTTTCGTGAATCGCTACTGAGGAAATTTACAGAACCAGCATTTGAGGCTGACTGCAGTACAATTTTACTGCCGCCAACTTACATTGAGCGGAAAGACCACAAAGATAAGATAAGAGAGATTAGGGCTCGTACAGAGGCATATAGGCAGTCATTTTTCCCTCGTAATGTTTGGAAGTGGAACAGGGAGAAAAGACGCTGGTTGTGGTACGAGGTACCCTCCGCCACGCACCGTATGGTGGATTGCAGAGTATGTATGTAGATGTAGGTGTTTGGTCGGCATGAATGGCCTCTTTGGCAGTCGGAAGAAGGCGAGCACGAAGTATGTGGGCGAACAGCTCGAATTCGGAATTCACTATGTCAACGGCCGGAAGTCTTGCGCTCTTCACCCCCACCCCTTTGGGATTTGGCACGGGGATGATCATGACCTCCAAAAATTCGGGGAGAACGCGAAAGTCTGGACCCAGGAGTTCGCAGACATCTGCTGCCAAGCTTCCCACATCAGGCCAAAGAAGATGCTGTGAAATTCAAAAGTAAGACCATCAGGTCTAGGGCATTTGTTTCTCGCACCCCGCAACAGGGCCAATCACATTTCTTTCCGCGTGACTGCCTCCAAGAATGTGCCGCTGCCTTGCGCCCTCCCCGAAGGTGGCAGTTCGTGCAGGACGTTCCCAACGTCACTGTCAGGCCGTTGACCTGCCAGAGCGAGTGCGGTAATAATCTGTGAAGACACGGGAGATGGCGGTGTGTGTCTCTGCACGTTGCCCATCCGCCGAAATATCTGGCGTGATGAGTCACCTCTTACGATGTCTCCGTTCTCTGACGATGTGATAAAGAGAAGTACGTTCCTGTTGGATGGAATCTTGCAGTCTCGCTCAAACCCGCGTGGCGTCCAATCTCTCAGCTGTGACCTGCAGAAGCTGTGCCTGTATCCAATGGACAGCCGTTTGGAGCTCTGGTGAAGGTTGTTGCGACGCTATTTCTCTCAAGAGCGTGTAGTAAAACTCGGAGGTCGATCGTAACTAAAATGCCCTGTCTCGTCCGTACGCCATGAGCATGTGGCGAATAGCTGGTCTGGCGCAGTGTGTTCGCCATCGTGTCGCGGAATCATAAGCAAGACGTCGTTGCTCACATTTGTGCCAGATGTCAGTGACAGCTACATGACAAGCCTCTTACCGGAGAATGTTGATGTTAAGAGTCCAAGATTCTCTACTACGTCTAGTCTGTTGTCGTGGCAGAGTCTCGGCGCAGATGAGGACCTGATAGTCGATGAATGCAGTGGGCCACAGCTCGGCACCTACAGTCGCTGCCCAAAGACGCCGGGAAACGTAAATACTGTCCAGTCTTACTGACCGAGTGGCTGCTGAAGTGTGTATATTCAAGTTGGTCGCAGTGGATTAGAGTTTATGTATAATGCAAAGCTAGGTCCCTGAGCATAGCATTAAGGGCCGGACACGGAACATGGTGAGGTATCCTCAGATTGTAGGACGCTGATAAAGTCCCCGCCCACAACTAAGTGCTCTATAGCGAGTTGAAACAATGGAGCTATCGCAGTAGAGTAATAGACCGTTCGCCTTAGACACTTCGCAGTACCAGGCGGGGAGTACAGATTCACAAGGCGGATTGTCCCTATGGTGAGCGCAACGCCTCGCATTGATGGCACATACCGATTATCCGTTGGTTCTACGACATCGCGTAGTAGTATGGCTGTACCACCACAAAATTAGATAGTTCGGTTGTCGTAAAACGTGTATCCAAAAACATCCAGGTGCAGAATCATGCCCTTTAACAGCTCGCTTTTGATCGTGGACCTAATGCCGTTGACATTGACTTTACCTATCCGGTACACCTGGGTCTTTGGATAGTAAGATAACGTATCCTGCAGTCGTTTAAACCAGTAAGAGCCTCGTCGCCCTTCTGAGTGTCCCTGCCACACGCACTATATGTATTGTAAGTAGGCTGTTAATGTGTTTGTATGTTGGCAGCTCTACGTAGAGCTCTGCATTAATAACTCTGACAGCACTGTGCGCACTCTGTAAGAGACTCTGTGGCTGGTCGCACTAGCAGTTGGAAGTTAACAGTCAGCGGTGATGGAAGTTGGGTGTGAGTAGTCAGCAGTGATGGAGGTTAGAGGTCAATAATTAGCACTGTTGGAGGTTTGCAGTATTAGTGCGAGCGGACGGTCTGAATGAATATCCGTCATTGAGATTTACTTCTGATGATCATATAATTTTTGAACTGGTTGTTACATTCTTAAGGTAAATACATTGTTTGCTCTGCAACAAAATCTTTCCTTTGCTAACCACATGTCTATCAGTAGTTAGAGCCTTCAGTAGTTAGAATCTTTTATTTAGTTGGCAGTATTGGTGCTTGCAGCATTGCTGTAGTTCGTGTAATGAAGATTATTGTGAGGCAAGTGACTTATGAAATACTGTATATAGAGGTTATTGTCAGGATTTCTTCTGTTTCAGGGCCTTTCTTTTGTATTAATTAATTGAAGTCAGATTATCAATTTTAAAGCAATCAGATCGCGTTATCCTTGAGTATTGTGGGTAACTAATGAATAGGAAAAGTTTGAGTTCTGTTAGTCAGGGCAGATTCTGTAGGTCAGATATGAAATGATAAAGACAAGCCAAGAGACAGTACATTCTATTTCACTTAGCAATATAAGCAGAAACTTAAATAAAGAAGATTCAGTATTACTGATCGACAGACGACCCGCTAGCCGCGGGTATCAGGTTGACGCTCGAGTCTGATATCCATTCTTACCATCTCCATCTCGGGTGCCTAATCACCAAGTTGACAAGTTGAAGGTGTGGTACGTCAGGCTACGGATGACGTTCATTTGGTGCCTTAGCCGCAAAGTCGCCAAGGGCTCGTCGGTGGATTGAGCGTCGTCCGCTTATCTTTGCCTGTGGACGTTGCCAGCAGCGAACCAGGTACCGTTGCTGTGACGTCCAAAGCCTGGGCCACAGAGGGATTGTCCTCATCCTCCTGCAACGTGTCACCATCTAGCGAAACATTTCATGCGGACAGCCTCCTCTTCTTTCGTCGTTTGGGCGACTTCTGCTGGCGGGAATGCGTGTCCGCGTCCTGCAGAAAACGTCGAACAGTAGGCACCTCCCGCATCTCCGTGTCCGAGCTTGAATCGATCTTCCAGTGTTCTCCTTCCTAACACGGCTGGAGTGCAGGCGTGGTTGCTGCTGTCGTGGACATCGATGGTCCGGACGCAGGCCGCATCGTCGTAGACTCGGATACCGAGCGATGGGGATCGGTAATTGGAACGGAACAACGTCCGCGTCTCTCATATTTCTCGCTGCCTTGACGTATGTAATAGGCAGCGTAGTCGGTTGCAATGTAGGCGTCGTGGTATCTGAACGAGGCGTCTCTGCAGGCATTCAAAGGGAACAAGTCCTTCCCGCTTCCACCCCTAACAAGCCTGCGGTTGGCCGCCATAAATGACGATCGCTCGACAGCCACCAACGTTCTTATACGAGGGGATTTGTTTGCGCAGTTCAATTCCCACATGACGTATTCCGTTCAGAACATGACACGTCTCGAACGTGTGCCACTTTTCTTCCATGTGACTGAGCATTTTCCCGTAATGCCGCAGTGCGTCTACGACAAGCGTGGCCGGAACTTCAAACGGCAGCTCGAAGATTCGTATGTTCCGAACACCGAGTCCTGCACGGTCGACAGTCACTACCCCCACGTGCCTTCCGATTGGTGGAAACGATATCCATCTGTGGGACGGCGAATAAGCCGTTCGCACGCTGCTTCATCGACGAATTTCAGGTAAACCGTGTTAGAACGATCGAAAGATGTATAATGGGAAGTTGTTGTGGGGTCGACGTGCAATACTTCACAATGGAAACGCTCTACTTCGTATACCTTAGGTCGTGCGTACTAGGCATGGATCGTTAATTTTATCTTGGCCTTTCAGTACGAAAGCGCCATCGTCGTTCGAGGTAAACTGTTTACAGTACAGTATGGTTCAAATGGTTCAAATGGCTCTGAGCACTATGTGACTTAACTTCTGAGGCCATCAGTCCCCTAGAACTTAGATCTACTTAAACCTAACTAACCTAAGGACATCACACACATCCATGCCCGAGGCAGGATTCGAACCTGCGGCCGTAGCGGTCGCGCGGTTCCAGACTGTAGCGCCTAGAACCGCTCGGTCACCGTGGCCGGCCTTACAGTACAGTATCACTATCCACTTGAGTAAACAACAGCCCGCTCGCAGAGCGACGCGCAGAACCCCGCACGTGTCCATTTCGCAACATGGCTGCGAGCCGACGGCGTCCTCAGTCATGTAGGCCGGTTCGCAGTCAATCCTGTCAATTACATTTCTCTACGACTCCGAACGGAGCACCGCCTCGTAGAGGTGTAACTAGTTTTCTGAAGCAGATAAGATTATGTGAGAATCAGAGCTCTCGATTATAGTCACTAGTCGCAATGGCATCATTCTCGAAATAATGGGTAACTTCCACGAATATCGCTTCCACAAAATATTCAATTACGCAAACAAAATTGGTACCAACAGAGGACACAATTACCATTGTATTCCAAGCAAAAATATAGCCAGTTTTCCTTAATCGCGGCTCGTACATCATTGTAACAGTAACTTAAAATGCAGAACTTAAGAACCACAGCTAGCCGGTGTGGCCGAGTGGTTCTAGGCGCTTCAGTCTAGAACCGCGGGACCGCTACGGTCGCAGGTTCGAATCCTGCCTCGGGCATGAATGTGTGTGATGTCCTTAGGTTAGTTAGGTTTAAGTAGTTCTAGGGGACTGACGACCTCAGACGTTAAGTTCCGTAGTGCTGAGAGCCATTTGAACCATTTAAGAACCACACCAAGACAAGTCTGTCCGCCCCGATAGGTGAATGATGAGGGCTGCTTGCTCTGTGTAATAAAAAAACTGACTAAAGGAATCAACGATCTACTTGAATGGTTGTCCTGTGACGTCCGCCCAGACCAAACGCAACGAACTAAATCGAACAAAAAAAAGAAAAGAAAAAACGTTGGCGTGACGGATTGCCGTCCTGAGGGGCCCGGGTTCGATTCCCGGTTGGGTCGGGATGTGGCGTCGAATGTAGTAAGACCTGCACCAAGGCGGCCGGACATGACCCGTCAGGGGGCTCCCGGCCAGTGATGCCGAACGCTCATTTCCGTCCTAGACAAGTCCTAAACTTTCTCCAATCAAAAGATGAAATTCCTTCTCCGGAAAATGTCATTATCATATGAGTTTTTAGATTCACAGTACCTTTAGTTCAAATGGTTCAAATGGCTCTAAACATTATGGGACTTAATATCTGAGGTCATCAGTCCCCTAAGACTTACAACTACTTGAACCTAACTAACCTAAGGACATCACACACATCCATGTCCGAGACAGGA
Organism: Schistocerca piceifrons; assembly: GCF_021461385.2. Classification (NCBI taxonomy): domain Eukaryota; kingdom Metazoa; phylum Arthropoda; class Insecta; order Orthoptera; family Acrididae; genus Schistocerca; species Schistocerca piceifrons. The sequence continues at coordinate 701,478,085 of NC_060149.1, forward strand.
TTCGAACCTGCGACCGTGCAGTAGCGAGTGCCTTTTGTAATACTCAGGTTTACGCCCAACTTTTAAGTAGTGTAGCGTACTCCAGATATACCTTTCCTGGTTCTCTGTCAACTGAGTCACGCTGCACTGCTTCCCATATGGGGTAGGTCTATAGTACATGGCAACTTTAGGTTCTAGTGTATAATTAACAGTAACTTGGAACAAATTATTATTAATACGCAAAGCTGACAAATATTATCAAAGGAGTTCTGTTCTTCTTCTAGTTACGATAATAACGAACATCGTAGAGCTTCACAAGCATTACACGACAGTCGGATAACCTGAGTTAACTTGATTTCCAAAACTGGTTAGCAAATAATGCCTCCCGCAAGCAAAGATGACAGAACTTCACACAGTCCAAACGCTCTCAAGTGAACTCGCTATAACTCGGTCCTTTTCTTCGCAGAATGTCGTAATGATCAGTACCTTTAACACGGATCGTAGCAAGAGCACGGCTAGTTCCGCATCGTCTGCGTTCACGCTTTTCCTTCTTAGGATCCTCTGATCTAGAAGTCGGCATAAAACACACTGGCAACCCACAGCTCCGGTATCATCCGTCCGATAAGCTGAGGACCGCGCTTCCATCGTTAGGACGTCAATAACCAGTACTTCGCGATCCCTGCTCCGTAGCTAACTCCCGTTATTACTTGCCATTCTCTTACGAACAACCTGCCTCAACCGCGATATCATGAGTCCAGGGGGGGAAAGTACTGCCAAGCCTGGCACAAACTAGATATGGCCTAATTTCAAAGAAATAGTGTTGACGGCAGTTGAGAGTTGTATATCAAGTAAAAGACGGAACCGATCCCCCATGGTACAAAGAAGGTGTCAGGAGACTTGAGGAAGCAACGAAAGAAGCAAGCCAAATCTGAAAGAACGCAAAATCTCTGGCGTTCGAAACGGATTACAGAAGCAAGAAACATAGTGCCGACTTCATTCCGAAATACTTCCGATACTTTTCTCGGATCTCCTGGCGGATCATACAGCCATGTAAGCACAACGTTTCAGCGGTCCATCTGCGCCCCATCTTAAGGTGAAAAAACTGTTTGCTAATCACGCTTGAACTGCTTCATACCATGAACAACATCCAGCCCCTTTATATGCCATGGATAACTGGAAGTGTGTGATCTGGATATCTTCGCTGCTGTCCCATGCTGTAAGTGGAGATACAGCGCCCCAGGGGTGAAAGCTGGCAAAAACGATGAATCAGTGTCGAGTACCTCCCATAATACATTCAGCTAGCCGTGTCAAGCCCGACAGAACAAGATTTCAAATTTTACTTAAAGAAATCCTTGTCTCTCTGCGTGTGTGTGAGTTCCTAAGGGACCAAACTGCTGAGGTCATCGGTCCCTAGACTTACACACTACTTAAACTAACTTAAACAAATTAATGCTAATAGAAACACACACACCAGTGCCCGAGGGAGGACTCGAACCTCCGGTGGGAGGGGCTGCGCAATCCGTAACATGACGCCTCTATCCGCGAGGCCACACCGTGCGGCCCTCGTCTCTATTTATGATGTTATCTACAGTCTAATTTCGGTTAATTCCTTTGAGATACAGTGCCGATAGCGAGATACAGGGGCTTAAATTTGTGTCTGATTATACATCATTCCGTGTCCCACCGTTAGGCAGTGCTCTGTCACCGCAGAGTTTTCATGTTGTAATAATCTATTGTGGCGATGGTTCTCAGCAAATGTGCCACGAATGGTGCCAATAGCTCGCCCAATATTTGTTTCACCCCAGTGGCAAGGGATTTTTTAAGCAGCAGACATTCTCAATTCTACGTTATCTTTTATCCAGCCAAGAAACGCTCTACTCTTGGCTGACGGGCGAAATTCACTCCTGATATTATATCTTCTTAAAATGTTTACTTACCTTTGAAGACTCTTATCCAGTATATGATAGAAATGAAAGTGATCTACACCGATCTTCTACTCGTTCCGGTGAAGGCCTGAAGACGAAAGCATACTGGACATTGTAAGTGAAGCCATTTTCCTTGAACACGAGCTTAGCGTGATGTAGCTCTTGTGACGAGCTTTCCACACTCTAGATGCCGTATGTCCTCCTCGCAAACGTCCGCAGGATCCCGGTGAGTTCGTAGGGTCGATGACAATTCGTTGCATGTACATACCGTTCTGAGTTTTCTCTAAACACTGTGCGGGAGAATTCCGTCGTCCTTTCGGTTTACCATACGTTCAGAAATGGAAGCTTTCCGTCCCTTTCCGCTACCATTGTTGGTTGGGTGATTTGGGGTAGGGAATCAAACAGCTAGGTCATTGGACCCATTCGATTAGGGAAGGATGGGGAAGGAAGGCGCCCGTGCCCATTTAGAAGAACCATCCCGGCATTTGCCTGAAGCGATTTAGGGAAGTCACGGAAAACCTAAATCAGAATGGCCGGACGCGAGTTTGAACCGTCGTCCTGTCGAATGTGAGTCCAGTGTGCTAACCACTGCACCACCTAACTCGGTCACTACCATTGTGAACTTGTTGCTAAGATGAAAGCAATTAAAAGGATACAGGGAACGGTTCAGAGCGTCTATCCCAAGTGTTAACACCATAAACGTATCCTAAACACACTTTCAGTAACAGGTATGTCCTCGTCACCATTCCGTTTAAATGTTCCATAAATTAAAATGGTGACAGTGGGCGATAATTGACTCCCTATAGCCACTTAGTAAATTTATTCAAAACATTTGTCACTGAATAAAAAACTAAGTCGACGTCAACGCAACACGCAGAAATTCTTTACTAATTAATATTAGGGACTCTGCAAGAGGAACCTCGATAAAAAGTGACGTCATAACAAAGCTCAGAAGCACATCAGAGCGACCAATACACAAAAACTTCAAACCTTGGTCAAAATCTATACTTACGAAAATTAAGGTATTCATATTTTCCGACCTGAAGGCTAAGAGTAGACGCTAAATCCTCAGCCAAGTTATAAGTGAGAGCACCAAAGTTACTCATAATCAACAGTAGTGTAACCCGTAATTTTTAGCAAAATGTAAAATATCGGTGGAACGACATCACCAGGACAAGGTTATTTAAGCACATCTTCTGGCAAAAAATTCTCTTTCAGTAGTGAAAAACTCTTCCGTTTTATTTATTAAGTGGGGTCATTCTGCAGTCTACAATAAACCGAGTCCTCAAGTAAAAGATCTATTTTGCCCAAATAATCGGTCCATGAGAGCAGAACGACGGCGTTACTTTTTTCACTGAATGGATTAACAAACCCCATCTTCCCTGATGGATTGGATTTCTGTCTGTACATTTTGTAACTCTCATATTTCACCCTGACTTTATGAAAATATTAGGTGAGAATAGGTGAAAGTTCCGTATTTGGAGTTACAGTGTGCATACTTTTAATCGTTTTAACCAATCTCTGTGAAGTCTAGAGATCTGACCGACGAGATGTGATTGCTGCAGCACTGCATAATCTTTATGCTCAATCCTTACATTTGAACTCCTACCACACAAAATTTATATAATCATTTGTGGTACAATATCAGTGTGTATGTTAACCAAGCCTACGTCTACTTACGAAGCTGTGCAGGTTTCTTGCACCATGACTCAACCAATCACAGAATATGAAGTGTACCTACCCACAGTAATGAATATACAACACAGAAGGTCAGCCCACCTACGCTATACATTACACTATACTTATATATTACAGCCAACGGCCTTGCCGCGGTGGTAACACCGGTTCCCGTCAGATCAACGAAGTTAAGCGCTGTCCGGCTGGGCTAGCACTTGGGTGGGTGACCATCCGGTCCGCCGAGCGCTGTTGGCAAGCGGGGTGCCCTCAGCCCTTGTGAGGCCAACTAGGGAGCTACTTGATTGACAAGTAGCGGCTTCGGTCTCGGAAACTGACGTACGGCTGGGAGAGCGGTGTGCTGACGACCTGCCTCTCCCTATCCGCATCCAGTGACACCTATTGCCTCAGTTTGACACGGCGGCCGGTCGGTACCGTTTCACCTTGATGGCCTGTTCGGGAGGAGTTAAGAGTTAGTTATATCTTACAAACACATAATATAAGTTAATTCTTATTACCCAGACCATAACTCGTACGGAATTCTTCTCATTGATTCATCTAAAACTTCTTGCTGGCTCCTCTATACATTCTTTTTTACATTTTTCTTCCGTCCGAACCCCAAAATCCCTCGAAAAAATCCAGATTCCCACGAAACGGTTCCCAACGTGCTATGTATACAATTGTCGTCCTTGTTGGCAACTGCATCTTGACGTTCACTGGTTGCATAGTTTCTACAACTTGATGTGGCCTCTGACATTATGAATATAATATCTTCGTCTTCCCCTTTGTAGGATAAGAAGTCGATAACTATTACCCATTGGCCAACCTTGTATTGAGGCATTCTTGCTGCACAACTCGCTGCTTCTTCTTGCTTTTCTAGTCACCTGATATTAACTCTGTTCTATAGTTCCTTATTATTCTTGCGAACTAATTAATAGATTCTCCAGTCTTACCCTCCTAAGCTATTAACCTGCCAAAATGGCGATGGTACCTTACGACCATATACTAGCTCATACAGTGACAGTCTTGTATTCGTCTGCTGCTTGCTGTTGTACGATGGGACCACACAGATTAAATAAACTTACCAATTGGTATTGCACCTATCGACATAGAATCCGAGCGTCTTCTCTACACTTCTTTGAACTCTTTCCATTTTTCCATTTGTTTAAGGATATAGAAGACTTATTCCCGGTTGTTTCACACAAAATAGCTTAGACAGATCCTTGAATAAATCCAGCATAAAATGGATTCCCTGATCTATAACTATCATTTCAGGTACTCTGAACTTCAGAACTCAACTCTTTACTAGCGCTTGCGCCACTGTTTCTGCCTGTTCGTTGGACTCTGTCACCATTTTAAAATATCTCGAAAAATGCTCCATAATCATAAGTAAAAATTTATTCCCTGCAAGTGTTGTGGTGAGAGGCTAACACTTCACATGCCCTCTGCAGTAGCACTCTTGTAGGACACAAATTTTGCTCTCTGAGCACCCTGTGTGCAATTCTGCACATATTGGTTCACGATCGCCTTCCTATTCCTCCACCAGTACCTCATGGTACTCTGCAGAGTACTTCTCCGCTACTCTGCTTGGTAGATCTCCATCTCCCATGTCCAGCTATCCCATGATCAGGTAACTCCTGTAACACTCTACCTCTGATAATCTCAACTTATATTTTATGCACAACAATCCATCCTGTAAACAAACCTGCGATTGCTCACAAAACAGATTATTTTAGTCATCCTCTGAGCTGCCATTCTTTTAAACTTAGTACTTCATATTTCTGTTGCCGCTAATAATCTACTCTACCTCTCCGCATTTCCATATTTCTTCTTGAGTATGTATGATCTCAAAATTAAGTTCACTCATTCATAGTACCCATCATACCAACGTAATAGATGGATCCATCAACCCCAGCAGCAATTTCATCGCTGCATGGCCCGTTTTGAATGGAAACTTTTTCGCATAGAGATAACACCGAGAAAGCTCAACATTTCCTTTTCTGTCATGGAGTAATTCTTCTCCACTGAGTTCCTTTGCCTTGAAGCATAGGCCACCAGATGTCGTATGCCCTCGATTTCTTGAGACAACACACAACTAAATGCGTGGTGGGACACATCACACGACAGAATAAATTCCTCATTGAAATATGGAAACACTAAAAATCGGACTCGACACAAAAGCTTCTTTCAATTTCTCAACACCATGTTGAAAATCCTCTGATCAAATTAACTCAGAACCTTTCTTTAGTAGTTGCATCAATGGTCAGATAATATCTGAAAATCCATTTACAAACCATCTATAAGAGTTCTTAGCTATAAGCCATTCCTTCACTGATTCAGGTACAGAACATTTATGCATAGCTTTCATAACCCTTGGATACATCCTAACACCTCAGTATTTGTGTGACCAGGTATGCCAAGTTTTCTGATACAAAATTACATTCCTCACCACTGAACATTACATTCGTGGCCCCCATTCAGAGGAATACTTCCTGTAGGTGTTGGTTGTGCTGCTCCATATCGCATGCAAATACAATTATACCACTAAGGTACACTATGGATTGACATGTTTTCAGCCCTGTGAAAACTCTATCAACAATCTTAAAACGTGGCAGATGCGTTTTCCATTCCGTCCTTCCGAACTGAAAATATTCGAACGGCGAATAAAATGCTGTTTTTGGTCTCTCCCTCGAACCTAATTCTAGATGATGCTTGTCATCGAATAATACTTGCTCTGGTCTCAATAGTCTATGGTTCCTGTAATATTCGGCAAAGGGTAGACTTGAAAGTCAAGTGCCGGTAATCACAAGAGAACCTATATTTTCATCATTAATCTGCTGAGTTTTTGAGAACGGTGCGATTTCGGACCACCTTGGGCTATTACCTTCCTCAACAATCCTACCCTTCAGCTGCTGATGGATCAATTCCTTCACAATTGTCTGGAAGTACGTCAGTATCCTATGTGGTTTGTGGTAAACCAGTGATTCATTTCCTGTCAGTGCTGTGTGAAATATGCTGCTGCCAGTGACTCTTTTGAAAAAAAACTAGCTACTAAATTATTGCTGTAACTCTTCCCTCTGTTGCTTATCAGTCCCCCTGTTTGGATGCTTCATTTTCCATTGTAATGTACTCTGTGTCTTTGGAATGGGTGACACTACTTGCGTACCACTCTTCCTCCTCAAAGATGTCCATGTTGGCGATCAACAACCACTTTATTAATTTTTAGTCTTTGGCATTGAAAATTTCCATGAACACAGGTAACATTAATCACCACTTAACTTTTGTATTCATACAACACTTCTTTTCACTAATCAATATGCTTAATCCAATACTTCATTTACTTCCTGTGATTCCACTATAACAATACCCCTCTCACGAAATAGAGATAGTGTATCCATTCATAGTTAACTTTCCACAAATTTTGAAAATCGTAAAATTTCACAGAAAACGTTCCAAAGACAAACAAAATACATAAAAATTCACAATGTTATCAAGATATCAGAAAATCACAAGAAATAAGTCAATCTCTCTCTCTCTCTCTCTCTTTCTCTCTCTCTCTCTCACACACACACACACACACACACACACACACACACACACACACACGGAGGAAGAGGAGATTAGTGTTTAACGTCCCATCGAGAATGATGTCATTAGAGATGGAGCGCAAGCTCGGGTGAGGGGGGGTTGGGGAAGGAAATCAGTCGTGCCCTTTCAAAGGAACCATCCCAGCATTTGCCTGAAGCGATTTAGGGAAATCACGGAAAACTTAAATCAGGATGGCCGGAGACGGGATTGAACCATCATCCTCCCGAACGCGAATCCAGTGTGCTAACCACTACGCCACCTCGCTCGGTCACACACACACACACACACATGTGCAAATAAAATTACGTGTTTTTCCTTTAATTTCCATACATTTCAACTTATATCCAGTATTGTCGACACTCATTTGAATATTTTTACTATTTTTCATGTTTTTCCAGTACCCTCTTCGAAATGGTTTCAATCGCCAATAATATACCTATAATTTTCCAAAACTATCTGAAACTTCAGGAATTAAATAAAATATATATAAATGTTTAAAACTTTTAACTAGAAACTTTATATTAAGAAATTCGTTATTGCTGTTTTCATGCTTTGTAGGTCAGTTTAATATTTCCGCTTCAAAAGACTGAAAATCAGCTCTACTTGTTACTTTCAAATATTTGTTCAGCTAAATAATTTTAAATTCATTATTCAGATCTGTACAATTTCTTTTACATACTTCATTTTCGAATAATTATATCCAATAATGCTATATAAGAAAATCAGCTTGTAGCTCAATGATTTTGTTAAGTAATATTGCTGATTTCATGCTTTGTAGGTCAGTTTAATATTTCCGCTTCAAAAGACTGAAAATCAGCTCTACTTGTTACTTTCAAATATTTGTTCAGCAAAATAATTTTAAATTCATTATTCAGATCTGTACAAATTCTTTTACATACTTCATTTTCGAATAATTATATCCAATAATGCTATATAAGAAAATCAGCTTGTAGCTCAATGATTTTGTTAAGTAATAGTGTGTTGTTAACACTTTCAAGCTTTTTTAAGTAGGGACCCCTACATAGAAAAAAAATATTAACTCAAAGACATAAATTTATTTGTAACAGACGTATATAAAAATATTTCATATAAAAATGCGAATTTGTTCATTATATGAACATAAAATTATTTTTTCTAACTAATTTTTTTACATAGATGGACTTAATAAACAGGACAAAGTCTGCAGACTGCTTTAACTGTTGCAGTAATGAAATATCTAGACTAAAAGTTTGTATGGTTGAAGAGATACCAGATATATAATAATTTACAGTTTCTTGAACTTGAAGTAAAAAGATGAAAATTTCAGGTTTTGATGATGACTTTCGGAATATAATAAAAGCTTAAGAAAGGATTATAATTTCAATAAATATAAGAAATCAAGAAAAAATTAAAACTTCCCAAATAATAATCTACATTGAGCATCATATATTAAATTCTTTTTTCCATATGTAATTATGTACACTAGTGTATCAGTTTGTATATTAACATTAAAACAAGCATGTAATATCATTGCTTTTTATGTGTCCCTAGAAATTCCATCTGTCATGTTTATGAGTTAAATAGGATAATTTGTTATAAAATTATATCGATCTATTTATCTCCTTTTAATTGTGTAACTCATTTAAAATTTTAAAAAATCAGAAGTTTTGGAGAAATTGTATGGTGGCTCTAGACTCCACATTTCATCTGGAATTTTTTTTTCAAATAAAATGTGTGTAGTTTAATGTGATCAATGACAAGTCACTCAACTGATTATTATTGTGATTAATTTGAGACACACCAAATAATAAGGTTTATAAAACACCACTGAATTAAAATAAATTGTTATATCTCTTCCAAAATTTTTAATATTTAAACCTGCTATTTCTATAACATGTATTTTGTAGAAAGAAATCAGTATGTTTGGAGTTTTCAACATATATTTTCGTTGTTCAGGCTCGTAAGTGTGTTCATATTTACCAAACTGGCCCTCAAATTTCCATACAAACAAAATTTTTCTTCCTATGATAAGAAATCCCTTATTTTAAACACATAATCATTAAAATTGGCCCAACAAGATTAGCATTGTCTGAACATATGCTCAAGCTAAAAATTACTCTTAAATCTCCTTCCCACATTACTTCCTAATAATTCCTTAAAAATCAACCAAAAATCTCCAGTGGATCTAGCACTTCAGAGCTTTTACTTCTTACTTTTCTATTATTAAGTATATGCCATTCCATACAAGTTCTATCATAAAGAGACAAAAATGTTAAATTTAGTAAAATTAATGATTAAATAAATGTATGTTCGATTCTAGATAAAACATTAATTGTTTTCTTTATGGTTTTGCTACGTCAGTTACCCTTTTCATAGGTTTTCAATGATATTTTGGATAGTCTGTTCCATCATCAGAAACAATTTTAAAATTAATGTACATTTGAGCATGGTATGGATATAGCTGGCCATCACCAGTATCTCAATTAATTTTCACATCTTTATTAGGACTATTTATTTTAGTTTTAGTTTTCTCATTTACAAGGAAAGAATAAAGGAGGTTGGTCTCAGCTTTGGTTATTGATAAAGATTAAAATCTAATAATTCATATGTAAAATAGGTGTTAAGGTAGCACCATTCACTTCAATCAGATTATCATTTTGATGAGTAATGTTTATTTCTAAATACTGAATTTTATCATGAATTTTAATAAATAAAGGATAACTTGGTTTTTAAATTATTAGAACCCAAAATAAAACATTAGGTTTAAATGAAGCAATTATATTAGTTTCATGATCGAAATAATCTTAATTTTTGCAAATGTTCTATAAGCTAAATGGAAATTAACATATATTAATTCAAGTGGTATAAGTTTTGGAATAGTATTAGCAATAGACTTTGACTACCTTCAGCAATTTGATTATGCAATTATGACACACTATCAATTCTATATTCCATGGCCACACATAATTTAATGTCCCTGTCAATAATAATTTGAATAAAATTTTCATCTGCATTAAAGTATATCTTACATTACTTTCCATGAATAAATTTTTCTAAGCCATAAAACTGTATTGACAAACATTAATTTCTGTTGTTTCTCCATCAAACCTTAGTTTGCAATTTTCTGTTTAAAATTTGGAGTTTAAAATTGTGTATACAACAAACTAATGAAAAATCTTTACAACTATTTTTCATAGGTACAGTAAATCATTTCTTGTGAACTCATGAATTACCACTTTACTGAGATTGTTGTGTCATTTATTACTAATAATTCATTCCAGTTAAACGAATTCCAGACGAGCTGCCTTTAGCTGTTGGACAACAGATTGAGATCCAAAAAAGAGTTTGGGAGAAAAAGAAACATACATAATTTAATTTTATGCTCAATTAATGGTCAAAGCAGATGAGGAAAAACGACTTTCTTGATATGTAATTATATTTTATTTCCAGGATGCTTAAACAGGAAGAAAATCAGTAATTTACATATTTACTCTAGATGATTAAAGCAACAAAAGTACCAAGATTGCATGAACATGTGCAAAAAGTTGAAGACAAAGATAATGGGAAGCCTACTACACTTATAGAAAATAATGATGACTCTATACCATTAAATAAATGTGAACGTAATCAGTTGTTTTATTTGATTAGCTCAGTTTTGAAAATCAGTATTTAGTTAGAGAATATTTTGTTGTTAGATATAAAGGATTAGATTGTTTTCTGTAGCTCAAAGAAATGCAAAAATATCCAGACAATTAGTCAGAGATTATCTCAATTTTTAAGATATATTGGGCCAAGATGATACAAATTAAATCGTAGTCACCATGTGTGTGTTGGTAGAGGTTTAAAAGTTGATGGTTTTTTGAAAGAAAAATATAGCAAACATTGGAATCAGCATCAGTCTAGATTTTTATGGTAGGTATGACCAGGAAAATAATCAATGAAAAATATCGAAATGAGATTAAAAATTTTCTAATAAGTGTGTAGACTTCACTATATGAATCTTAATTAAATGGAATTCAGAATGACATTGCAAATCTATTAATATAATTTGACTTTTATTGTTTAAGAGTAAATGTTGAAAGAGAAAAAAAGTTACATAATTAAAATGAAATATGCAATTTAATATATACTTTAAAATTAAATGTTAAACACAAATGCTAACACTAAATATAAACATATATGTAGCTGTAGTTTATCAATACTTAAACTTATTAAACTTCAACACAATGGTTAAAAACAAGTTATCAATATATTTTTACTAACTAAATGTTGCCAAATAATATCCAAAGTTTGCTTCATTCAGTCGAGAAGATAATAAACAAGGTAAACAAAACAGAAGAAATTTAAATTTTGGGAGAAGAGTTTAAAATGTTCAAGAAAAAACCGAGAACAGTATATGAGAAATTAAAAAAAGTAGATCAACCTGTTATTGATGCAGTTGAAAAACTTAAACCAGGTATCGAAAGTTTTGGCTGTAACACACAAAAAGCTGTTAAAGAAAACGAAGAAGTCGAAAGAGAAATTGGTAAGCCATCCAGAAGAAGGTTGTAACCGAGAACAGCAATTTCCTTCAGAAACCATTCTATTGCATAACTGCTTATACTCCAAACGCCAAAATTACTGTACTGACATCAGTGTTTGATTAACAAGCTCTTGTAAAGACAAACAATGGAATATCCAGGTAGGAATATCAACAATGAACAATGTAGGAACAGGTAGATTGCTACTCACCATAAATTTGTCAGTAAGGAGAAACACACACACACACACACACACACACACACACACACACACACACACAGGCAACCAAGCACACTTCATGCACACGACCACAAACTCCTGCATCTCTAGCACACAATAGAGTAGGCGGTCGTGTGTGTGATGTGTATGTGTGTGTGTGAGTGTGTGTGTGTGTGTGTGTGTGTGTGTGTGTGTGTGTGTGTCTACCTTTAGTGACGAAAGCTGTGGCAGAAAGCTAAAGGTGGTGCCATTTATTAGTGCCTGACTGCAACCTGACATGCTTTGTTTACAGTAAGCAGCAATCTTTTTTCCTACAGTGTTGAAGCACTTGCAAAGGTCACATGTAAATTAAAAAAGAAATAACGGAAAAATAATATCTTGACACAGAACAGGTTATAATGTATTACAAAAGTACAAAGTTATAACCATCAACATCACATAAATGATTGTTTTTAACCAGAGTATTCAACAAAATATTCATATGAAACATTGATAATATTAGATTTCTATAGATCTGCGAATATTTTATATCCACTGCAAAGGAAATAATGTCACTGAAGTTATTTCTTGTAGTATGGATTATGCTGACTTAAGTTACAAGGAAACCGATACAATGAAATGTTACACGACCTTCTGTTCTTCATAAAAGTCTTTGGATTCCACTGGAATATACTTGCACATATCTATGATGTCTTTCAACTTTTCCGCCCTTAATGGCAACAGCTGAGAATGGAGATAAGGAATATCAGTTACTGGCACACTATAGGGCTCAGAATATGTATTGCTAACCCATCATACTTTCTTTAAGATGGAATACGCATGCCAGGGTTGTGGCTGATTCTCATACGAACTGTTACTGGATCATCTGCTGATATTTGCGTCCAGTGTAATGACTGTTACAACCACCGAGGTCTGGGTTTGTAATATGTCAGAACGACCGAGAGGTATCGTTTCGGAGAGAGGGAGACTCACGTTGAAACGTGAGAAGGAACAGAGGCAAGCGTGTGATTGACTTTATTACATTGAACATTCGCAGAAAGCCTTGTGCTGAACTCGGCGATGACACGCACTGCTTGCGTAGGTCCACGAAATGCGAGAGCCGGAATCTGTAGTGTCAGTTTCCGGTTGCCCAGCCATGCAGACCTAGCGATCGTACTCACGCCACGGCTAAATGGCCACAGCTTGCGTTCTCGTTCAGTGCCCGCAGACAGCTCTGCACCCCGGAGATCGTGAGTTCGCGCCCTCGGCCCAGTCCCCGCAGATGGCAGTTTGCAGTCCACCGGGCGATGTCTCCCAGAGAGCAAAGGCTAGCAGTTCTCTATCTCCTCACGCTTGTGTAACTTCAAGGTGCGACTCACCCCGTCACAGCAATGACTCGTCCATGCAGCAGACGTTGTGGGTAACTTCAGCGGGCCGGCTGGCCACTGACATCCATCACCAAAAGGTCGTGGTGGTTTGCCTGCAACCTAAACAATCGTCATTCTCTCTGGTTCTAGTCCTGGACAAAACGGCAATACGAGTACCCGATTTGAGCCTCAGTGTTCGCTTATTTGTATGCCTTTTCCCTGCACCTCTGACATAGCTCCTCTGGAGGGGATATGTGATGTGTTCTTTAATAATCACAACGTCAGCTTTTATTAGCCCCCTTCGTCCCCTACACACAGGTCAATAGGTATTTTGGAAACTGCAATGTATGGTTCTTCACAGCATGTCAGTGTCCTGTGCTGCCCTGATTACTTCACACTTGTACACAATATCCGCCAGGCTATGCCTTCTGGTCCGCAAGTGCTGTCGTAAACCTGCTTTGCTGAATCGTTAGCAAAATATCGACATCGCCCGCGTCAGAAATCCGATGTTCCATTCGGTCCCTTAACCACTACCTTCCAGTCCTAGCTGCACAAAATTTATAAGAATTCCCCAAATCCACGCATGTACTTATTCGTTATTTTTAAGTTCAGATCACTTCTCACCGAATGTTCCAAATTACTCAAATCTTTGAAATTCTCAGGATGCATATCATATATAAGGAAGGATTGCATCGGCTTTGCTGAAGCGATAACCTCTGTCCATAGTTTAGGAACATGCACAGTATGATGTGATGCACAGTACGATGTGCTGCATTGTCTCCGTCACACTGCAGAAAACTGTGACCGGATACAAAGAACATTTGACCATTGTAAATTATCCTAGAGTTATTAAGTATAACCAAAGTGACAACACACTCCAATTCTTGTTTTACCCTATGAATCTGTCAGACCAGATAACTAAAGTCTTCTTTTCTCCCCGAGCAAGGCGCTGATTGTTTGAGATGATGCACTTCAATACACACGAAAAATTTTGGCTGATCTTCGGCTAGCCACACTTTTGTACCAAAAGCGCATTGTTGTCTCATTAGTTCCAGCGTTATTTATAGATTGATTATAACATGATTACTTCCGTTGATAAAATGCTGAAGAGTGGGACAATACAGGATAGAAAAGAACTTGCTGTAAATTCACATAAAGTACAATGTAATTAGGAATTTTCCATCCTGCTTCATTGCTTTATAAGCTACTTCAGCCTTGGAATGATGTAATCTACTTTGGGCTTGTCCCTCTTCATCTGCCTCTCCTGACAACATTCCCAAGTACAACCTATCACAGTGTGAACAGGAATCTGCTCTACAGGAACCAAATCCCAAATTGAAATCTGAGTGGAAAATATCTCTGTATGTCTGTTCACTGTATTTATACTCAGGATATTTTTCTCTAGACATATCAGATATCTTTTTCAAATTAAGATCAGCAGACAAGCAACTATTTTCGGATTTGTGACGACTATAATGACTTTCTGTTTTGGCAACGATTCTACACGATTTCGCATAGATTCATTTACATGATGAGATTTAGCAAAATTTCGATTTTTATATTTGCCTTTCTTGTCATAGACTGACTCTGCACTTTTCATTTTTCTCTTGCAATTTCTGTATTCTAAAAAGGGTTATGTTATAAACATGACAGAACATATTTTGACAAACACGTTAAGTGTCACCTGACAGTACAGTTAAAAAATATGAAAAACAGTAATGTCTACAAGAAACACCTGCTTCAACCTCTCTTCTTTTAATGTGCTCAAGTTTTACACAGTTTTCTCATAACAGTGTCGACTGTTGATCGAAATTCAATGTACAGAATTCTTTCAACAATGTGTATTTGGTGTCCAAAGTAGTTTGTTTACATTGAAGGTACACCTGCAGCCGAATCCCTGACATTACAAGAAACGATAATTACGGTTTGAAGCATTGTTTTGATTAATATATAATTTTTTTTATAAACTCACTGTAACTCATTGTTATTTATCCACTCAGAGGCAATGATTAAACAATAATGCTGTCTGAGTGTGTCAGTCAAGTGCCTTGTTATGATAAGTTAATATGTATTTTTAACATAACCTTTTCATTGTACAACCATTCATTATCTTGCAATATGTGTTGCACAACTTGGAGATAATTCAGTATAAATGCTATACAGAAGTTTGCTTCACTAATCACAAAATAGGCTACTTATTAAAGATTAAGGAATAATATTACAATGAAAAATAGCCGTGTCTAAATTTGGGTTACAATCTTGTTCTATGTACCTCATCTGGTGGAGGTCTTGCCACTATTAACTTCTCGCTCTTTGATATATATTGTTTTCCAATGGCCCTGAATAGTTTGTTTCATATTACACCACTCACTTACCCATTGTTTCCGGTTTTGGCCTCTGTTTATTAGTTTTTAAGCAATGACTGTGAAAGGTATACCAGATGTGTGTGCCAAAATTACAAAAAAAAATTATTAAATATTTAACAAGAGAGAAAGAAGGAGCAAATTAAAAAAATATATGTGGGAGATATTTCACCAGTTTTATTAGCACCATTAGGAGCTATCGGTTCATTAGCTGATGGAGCAGCAGTTATCACTAAATCAGTTCATGAAAAAAAAATTATGTTGCTCAACTAGAACTATGTAGAGAAAATTAACCAATAGAAAAGAAAAATTAAAGAACAAAAATTTCGAGGAGATGATTAAGAAGTATGACAGAATATTACCTAACTGTGATTTAATAATCTAGTAAAACGAATAAAAATTAAACATTTCTGTGGTGGTATTATGACTGGTGCATTAACTCATAAACCAAAAAATTTGCATCTTACTAAACTTTGCCCAAACAGGCTATGAAGACCCAATGGGATCGACCGACCGCCGTGTCATCCTCAGCATGTAGGCATCACTGGATACACATATGGAGGGGCATGTAATCAGCAAACCACTCTCTGGACCATATGTCAGTTTATGGCATTGGAACCGTTACTTCTCAATCAAGTAGCTCCTCAGTTTGCCTTACAAGGGCTGAGTGCAGCCCACTGGCCAACAGCACTCAGCACACCAGATGATTATCGATCCTAGTGTTAGTCCGGCCCAACAGTGCTTAGCTTTGGTGATCTGACAAGAACCACAGTTACCAATGTGGCAAATCCACTGGCAAAAAAAAAAATTGGTTCTGGAATAGTAATTTAGATATTACAAACCGTACCAGTAGTGACTGCTTCTGTAGTGTTTGTTTCTGCAGCCTCACTGGTAGTTATACCGGAGTGCGTGCAACTAAGAATAAGCATACATTTCTTCTTCTTTTCTTGGTAAGATGTTAGAGTAATGGCATCAGCCTATAAAGAATACTTGAATAAAGTACATTCAACCTTTCCTCACAAAGGGTGGCACTTCCCTTCTACTCTTGTTCAAAGTGCGAACAATGCTGGTATCTGTATTTTGCAGCTCTTTTGGCAGCTTGAGAGAAGTGAAGTAGTTGTCGGTTGTAACATTTTCACTCTTTTGTAAGAGACATAGCATTATATGTTCTAGGATCACGTTCTGTTTTTTCCCAAATAAGGTATTTAATCCTAGCGTCCGTTAGCAACCAATACTTTATGCCATACTTACCAGGTTTTGCACTCAGTTATATAGAAGATGGACATTGGCATTTCCTCAGATATAATTGCTCATCGATAGTTAGGAATCCAGTTCGTCTGTAACATACAACGCAGCTATCTCTAAATATGTACCAGATTTCAGATGCCAAACAAAATTTGTCTTCTTCTTTACATAGCTTTCTCATAGCTTTGATGTCAAAGCGAAGATATTGCAAGATTTCTATAAATCAACGCTCATGTTCCGAAAAATAACACAACACCGGCAACGACTAGAGACAGGACGTTCATATACGTAGGACATGTACGTTAGTATGTTCAGCAGAAATGATTGGCATTTGAACACGTTGGCCCCAGGTTTAAGGTCAGCATCAATTTCGTGTAGCAACACCATCTGCCAGTAAAATGTGGCTGCAGTTCGCTATAAGCAGAAGGTAATGGATCATTATGACTTGCAGATGTGCAGAACGCGCATTATTGGCATGAGTGATTGTGATGCACCCATCGGGGAATTGCTGCTTCTGTGGGACGAAGTGTGTCAGCAGTGCAATGGGTGTATGCAGAATGGTTCATGAAGGCCACACAACACGATGAGATTGGTCATGCCACACCATCCAGACCACCCCCTGAGAACACTGACACTTCATGTGAATGGCATTGCGGAACAGAATTGGGTCCTCCTCAACTCTGGAACACTGGAACAATGGTAGAACAGTGTAACACATTGTACACTATCAGGTATGACAGTCTGTCGCTGTTTATTACAGCATGGGTTACTTGTGCGTCATCAACTTCTTCTCCTATCTTTAACGTATATGCAGAAACATGCTAGGCGGCAATGGTGTATGGAACGATGCCACTATGAAAATGATGGTTGCATTTTTTGTTCGCTGCACAGTGGCATCAAAGTGATTGCATTCGCACAACACATAAAGCACCAGCTCAGGGCCTCATGGTGTGCCGTGCTGTTAGGTACGACCACAAATTACAGGAGATGCATGTCCAGGACTACTGCCTAACACCCCAGACACCACCACATTGTTGCTGCACGAACACGTGCCTTCTTGGTGTCACAGGATGTGACCTTTTGCATGGCGCGCTAGTTCATCCGACTGGTCGCCAATCGAAAACGTGTGGGATATGGCTAAATAATGGGTGCATCGCTGTGACCCAATACTACGACCACAGATGGACTTCATAACCATGTGAATGCAGCATGGATAACAATACCACAGGACGTTATTCACACCTTACGTACGTCGATGACATCACGCAAGGAACAAATTATCAGGGCCCATGGTGGACCCTGTGCCCAGTAGGCAACGTGACACGTGCTATCATTTTTTCAGTACATAGTAATGTACATGTCCTGTAAATACGAACTTTGTGTCTCTATTAGTTCAAGGTGTCCTGTTTTTTCCAGGAAATTAATGTATTACTTGCCATTGTTTGAATAAAACAGGTAGAAATCCACTCACAACTCCAAAACCCTCCCTCTCAAAGACTCCAACCACCACACTCCTCTCGAGCATACAATAAGGCTGTTATTGCTTCCACTACTAGAAATTCAAGATCCACAAATTATCACTTAATATAAAGCTTTTGTTTCAGTGCAGTTTTTCACCAGCTGTGACATATTTTCACTAACGAATAGATGAAGCCAACTAGCTGGGGATTCTTTGCTAGCGGTACTCTTTGCATACCTTCTAGGTCCAGTCATCCCTTGAATAACAATTTGCTGACTCTTCCTTCCTGCTGAATTTGCATGACAAATATGGGTCCATGTTGTTCCATTACTCCCAAACACTTGTTGACTAATGCCAGCTCTCATTCCAAATTTTTTTACTGTAGCGCGAACAAAAATTTCGACAGTTTTGAGATAAAATTAGGGTAAATACTACACAAATAAATATTATAAATATATGTGAGGCAAAAAGTCAATGTAAGTAATATTAAAAATCTTAATAGTTGAAAACTACACTAATTGTAATATTTAACTCACATTTTATTCTCCCCTGCAAAGAGTAACAATACTTGCATTTTGCAAAGCAAGGTAAAGCAGCATTGTTTTTGGAAAAAAACTCTTGGTTAGGCATTGACATCAGTACCTTTTGATGAAGCTCTTGTTAAATGCTCAGAAAAGTTTTATTCACCGTACAATGTGCCATTTTCATTGTATTGACCTTGCGACACTTCTCCTTTTGACTGAGTTAGAGATATCTGAGCCGCCTCTATAATTTCAGTTTCAAAAACGCCGAGACCGTGATAGCTGTCAATTATAGCTGCCAGTCGAACTGCTGCTGACAACAAACAAATGTGTAGTACCCATTATACACAACAATTTATGAAACTGAACATTGTTGGTTAGCAACAACGTCAAGTAAACCAGGTAAATGGCATAGTCGTGAGAAGCAGGACAACAGAAAAAAAATTATAAATACGCACATCAAAATAAGTTTTACATCACCCCAGTTCCCAGAACTCCTGAAGATAGAAGCTGACTGTGGATATTGTATCACAGACACAGTCCCTTTGACTGTTCAGAGATGTCACTAAACCTGCCCAAAAATGTAAGCAACCATGCATGAGCAGCGCCTATTAGACAGCGGGGGTCCGACAGCCGAACCGTTCTAGTCGTTACACCAAGAAGGAGGTACACAGCTCGTGCTGTCTGTAGTTCAACCACGCCTAAAGAGTCAATACCGCGATTCGACCGCGTCCACATTGTTACTTTGTGCAAGGAAGGGCTCTCAAAAAGGGATGTGTCCAGGGGTCAAGAGTGAACCAAAGCGATGTTGTTCGGGCATGGAGGAGATACCGAGAGACAGGAACTGTCGAAGACACTCCTCAGTCAGGCTGCTCAAGGCCTAATACTGCAGTGGATGATCGCTACCTACGGACTGAGGCTCGGAAAAACCCTGACAGGAATGCCACCATGCTGAATAGTGCTGTTCATGCAGCTACAGGACGTCGTGTTACCACTCAAACTGTGAGAAATAGGCTGCATGATGCGAAACTTCAATCTCGACGTCCATGGCGAGCTCCATATCTGCAACCACGATACCATGTAACGCGGGACGGATGTACTGATGAGTGTTGCATCTGCCTTCAACTAGACAATCATCGGAGACGTGTTCGGAGGCAACCAGGTCAGGCTGAACGCCTTAGACACACCGTCCAGCGAGTGCAGCAACCTGGAGGTCCCCATGCTGTTTTGGGGTGGCATTATGTGTGTCCGACGTACGGTGCTGTTGGTCGTGGAAGGCGCCGTAACGGCTGTACGATACGTGAATGCCATCCTCCGACCTACACTGCAACCATATCGGCAGCATATTTGCTAGGCATTTGGCTTCCTTGACGACAATCTGCACCCCCATCGGGCACATCATGGGAATGACTTCCTTCAGGATAACGACATCCCTCGACTAGTGTGGCCAGAATGTTCTCCAGACATGAACGATTGAAAAGGGCTGTTTATGAACGACGTGAACCAGCAACAACTCTAAGGGATGTACGCTGAATTGCCGTTGAGGAGTGGGACAATCCGGACCAACAGTACCTTGATGAACTTGTGGATAGTATGCCACAACAAATACAGGCATGCATCAATGCAAGATGACGTGCTACTGGGTATCAGAGGTACCGGTGTGTACGGCAATGTGGTCTACCACGTCTTAAGGTCTCGCTGGAAGGTGGTACATTGATATCGATAGCTACGATGCCACGGCGTAATTTAAGTTGGCACTACTACGAGACACCGACGACAGCGCCCTCTAGCAGGCGCTGTTGAGACCTACGAGCTCCGCTGCAGATTCATCCCATTTGATCAAGAGAAGACGGCCGGGACACTTCGCATCTCATTCCAAAGTTATGTATTCTTCTTGATAGAGTAAAGGTGCTTTAGCTGTATCTGCAGTACCGACGTGTTTTACCTTTTCCTGCTCCTACCCACGCACCGCTTTCCAGGCGGGATAAATAAAGTTGGCGACGAGGTTTCCCATATCATTTCCTTTTTTTGTTCGGTACTGCTTTCTCTTCGTGCTAGCCTGAGTATAAGACTTTCATTTGTGTAAACCAAGGCTTCGCCACACCAACAGGCTCCGCTGTTCGATCTTGTACGTTTTCTGGCTCAGCAAATGATGCAGCTGCTTGCTGCCATAAATGGACTGGTCACACTACACACTGCAGCTACTTCGGCGCCTCCGACGCCACCGCCTGTATCGACGCATTCGACGACGGCGCCGCCATTTCGTGCCTTCAAACCTGACGTTGAACGCTGGCCACCTCGAGGCACACTTAGCAGCATACAACATACCTGGTACAGAGCGGCTTTTTCGTTGGTGTTGTGTTGTACCGTGTGCTCGTGAAATTGTTTCCCACCACCCGCCCAGAAACTAAAACTTACGACGAAGTTATTGGTGCTTTGTACTCCAACTTCCGTGACAGTGTCAATGTGGTAGCTGCGCGTTACAAATTCTTTCGCCTCCGGCATGGCCCTACTCAGTCGCATAAATCTTGGTTAGCGGACCTTCAGGGATTAACATCTGATTGTGACTTTAATTGCTCATGTGGACGCTCTTATGCGGATATAATGATTAGAGACGCTATTGTACAGAATGTGGCGGATCACCGCATCCACGAAAAAATCCTCAGATTTAGAAACCCGTCGTTGCCGGAAGTAGTGGACTTGTTAGAAAGACAAGATACATTAGACATGACTACTTCTAGGTTCGACGTGACCCCGGGTGAGTGTACTGTTAGCGCAGCACAACACATGCCCTTTCGCATAGCCCAGCCAGCCACACTGCGCCGCTCGTGCGCAGGTAAACACGTTTCAAACCAGGCACCAACTAAGAAACTGAAATCATGTCCGAACTGCTTTCGTCCTCACCCACGGGACAGTTTCCAAACCCGTTAAGCAAAGTGTTATTTTTGTAATAAGAAAGGACATGTACAAGCTGTGTGCAGTAAGAGAAACACTACTTCACAACTTGTCTCCCGTTGCGTGACTCGCGTGGGCGTCACCGCAGCGACAACCGCCATGATCGTGATTCCCGTCAACCTATGGACGTTAATGCCATTTATTCAAACACTTCTGTTTCACGTGCTTCGACAGCTCGTCGTGTGTATCCAGTTTTGCCAGACACTTCCTCTCGCATTCAGCACGATGCGAGGAAACTTTTTGTGACTTTGCACATTTGTGGACGTTCTGTTCGCATGCAGCTGGACACTAGTGCATCAGTTTCTTTACTGAACAAATCGACGTATGACTTGTTTGGTTCGCCCCCGCTTCGTCGTACGCATTCCACGCTGACTGCATTTACTGGACAGGAAATCTCAGTGCTCGGCGTGTGTAGTTTCCAAGCCACGTATGGTGCAACGTCCCGTATAGTGTCTTTCCATGTGCTCCGTTCTAGTGATGCTACGAACATTTTTGGCGTGGACGCAATTGAACTTTTTGGCCTCACAATTCAGGACAATGTACTTTACATCAACGCTAGTGACTATGCAGACAGTGTTGCCGCACTTTGCAATGATTTTGCTAAACTCTTTTCTGATGGCCTTGGTTGCGCCACAGACTTTGCAGCGCGTGTTGTAGTTAAAGACAATGCCATGCGTCTTTTCCGGCGCGCACGCCCAGTACCGCACGCTCTGCGCGACGCCGTAGCTGCTGAACTTAAGCATTTGCAAGACAGTGGGGTAATTGAACCTGTTTCTGCTTCGCCATGGGCTTCGCCTATAGTGTGTGTGAAAAAACCAAACGGTCGTCTCCGTATTTGTGCTGACTAAGACTGCAGTAAATCCCCAGGCAGTGGTAGCTACATTTCCCTTCCCGCGTCCTGAAGACATTTTTGATAAGCATGGTGCGGGCAAATTGTTTTCCACAATTGACTTACAGGACGCATACTTTCAGATTCCGCTCGCCATTTTGTGATCAACACCCACCTTGGATTGCTCATGTTTCGCCGTCCTCCGTTCGGTTGTGCTTCGGCTCCTGCTATTTTTCAGTCTTACTTGCAGCAATTGTGTGCCACTGTCCCTGGTTGCTCAAATTATCTGGACGATATAGCTGTATCAGGTCGCACCCCTGATGAACATTTGCAGAGTTTGCGTACCTTATTTACTGTACTTTTGCAGGCAGGACTAAAGTGCATAAAATGGCTCTGAGCACTATGGGACTTACCTTCTGAGGTCATCAGTCCCCTAGAACTTAGAACTACTTAAACCTAGCTAACCTAAGGACATCACACACATCCATGTCCGAGGCAGAATTCGAACCTGCGACGGTAGCAGTGGCGCGGTTCTAGACTGTAGCGCCTAGAACCGCTCGGCCACCCCGGCAGGCACTAAAGTGTAACAGAGACAAGTGCAAATTTTTTCAAACTGAGATTGAGTATTTAGGACATATGATTAACGGACAGGGTATCCACCTGTCCCCGTCACATCTCATTGCAATTAGACACTTGGTAGCACCCAGGAACTTAAAAGAACTTCAGTCTGTGTTGGGCAAAATTACATATTATATTCGGTTTATACCAAATGCAGCGCAGATTGCAGCGCCTTTGCATCGCCTTCGAGGTAAGAACGTTCTTTTTGTTAGGTCTTCGGAATGTGACGCTGCTTTCCACAAGCTCAAATCTGCTTTGTTGAGTGATCGCTGTTTGATTCCTTTCGGTCCCTCCGAACCAGTTGTTTTGGCCGTCGATGCATCTTCTCACGACATCGGACCGGTTCTCTCCCATCACATTAATTCTGTCTATCGTCCGATCGCTTTTGCGTCTAAGTTGCTCAGTTCTGCCCAGCAAAACTATTCTCTAGTCGAGAAAAAAGCTTTAGCTATTGTCTATGGAGTAAGTATCATGTTTTTTTGTACGTTCGAATGTTCTATTTGGTCACCGACCACGAGCCTTTGACGTCGTTGTTCCACCCGTCAAAGCCAGTTCCGGCCTGTACGGCACAAAAGTTGCAGCGTTGGTCTTTGTTCTTGTCTAACTACAATTACGAAATATTGTTTCGGCCCACGGCCCAGCATTGCAATGCTGAAGTTTTGTCTCGTCTGTCTATCGGTCCTGATAAAGTGTTTGATTCTTCCGAACTGCCCTTCATGTTCATTGATTCGCAAGATAAGGACTTAGCTGATGGTTTTCCGGTGGATTTTCGTCGCACTGGTTCCGCGACAGCCGCCGATGCTTCTTTGCAGTTTCTTTTGCAGTATATTCGTACTCAATGGCCTCTATCTGCTACGCAAATTCGTGATCCACTTGTCCGACGTTACTTTGCGCAACGTCAGCCCACCACTCCACCGACGGCGCCTCCGTCGCTTGCGCCTCCACTGCAGGCGCGCTGCCGTCGCCGCTGCTGCCGGTCCCGTCACCTGCAAAGGACGGGCGCCTCTCGCCATCGCCACGGCCTCACCTCCGGCCGCCGCCGCCGCCGCCGTGTTCCTCCGCGGTGGCAGAACCGGTGGACGTTGAGGCTGCCGTCACGCCGCCGTCGCCGTCGCCCATGGAGGTCGCTGCTCCGTCTACTCATCCGAGCATACCCAGGGGCTGTGCGCGGCCAGGGCACGTTTTCCACGGGGCGTTTTCCTCGCCCCCTCGCGAGCAATTCGGGGTCGCGGGTGGACAGCGCACCACAGCAGTTTCGCTGTCCGCCCCCTCAGCTGCGCCGCCCCTGGGTCCTTCCACCCGCCGTCGGAAGCCATACTCAACGACGATGCATCGGTTCAGGGGGGAGGGATGTGGTATCAATAGCTACGATGCCACGGCGTAAGTTAAGTTGGCGCTACTACAAGACACCGACGACAGCGCCCTCTAGCAGGCACTATTGAGATCTCCGAGCTCCGCTGCAGATTCACCCCATTTAATCAAGAGCAGACGCCTGGGACACTTCGCACCTCATTGCAATGTTATGTTTTCTTTCTGCTAGAATAAAGGTGCTTTAACTGTATTTGCAGTACCGCCATGTTCCACCTTTTCTTGCTCCTACCCACGCGCCGCCTTCCAGGCGGGATACAACAGGTACAACATGCAATGTGTGGTTTCCATGAGCAATGAATCGGGCGAAAATGATGTTTGTGTTGAACTCTATTCCAGTTTTCTGTACAGGTTCCCAAATTCTCAGAACCGAAGTGATGAAAAAGTTGTTTTGATGTGTGTATGTAAAGTTTAGCTCCCAAACAATACTATTAAGTGAAATTAAAATCGTCTAAAACTACTCAAGCCATAAAATCACAGGAAAACAGAAGATATTCACGTCTTAAAATATGAAATGGTCAGATATTTTGGTGTTATTTCACCAATTTTTTAATTAATAAAATCATATATACTTATGATTGCTTTTGATTCTGATTCATTTCTAGCTAAGATAAATTCTAGTAATTAAGTAAATTTTTTTATTAGAAAGATTTTTTACTTTTTAATAATTTTAGTTTTTTAGATTCTTGTTTACGGTGGTATTAAATTATGTAAATCAGATTCATTAATAACATTTCTATCTGTGTTGAATGTGCCAATTCAGTATTCATGATTTCTTTATAATTCAACATAAAACTGTGGAGATTAATGTACTGCTAGTATTACTTTAGTCTGAAACTGAAAATGATCATGAAATTTTTAACTATGTTCAAAAATAAACTGTTGAAATAATTGTTCTACTAATATATTTGGCAAACATAAACAAAGAAAACCATTTGATCAATATCCTATTAATATTTGTATTATTAATATTAGCATTTGACAGTGGACTACAAACAATAAAAGTAGACAACAGCCTTAACTTGCTTCATACAAATTTCATTTTGAATGCATCAGAACAACTATCTATGTGGTTAGTGACAGAAAATAAAGAATTCATGATGCACGGATAGAAAATTTTATATTCTATTGTGATTATAAGAGGAAAACTTGTTCTTGTGAAATAACAATGTAATTTTAATGACAAACATGTAATTATGAAATTCTGAGTGAAAGAAATTTGATTACATCTTACAATGGAAGATCTATTATGATACAAATACCAGAATCTCAAACTTGGGGATATGACAGGAGCTGAGACTGAATAAATGGATCGAACTGAGCATTTAATAAATGTATTCAATTCAGAGCATCATGATACATCTGTTTACCACAAGAAATAAAAGAAGAGAAAGCTTATATAAATATTAAAAAAGTAAAAAAAGGTTTTTACTCTCAATAAAATCAGCTTTATATCCTGTAAATAAAGATCCTCATACTATTAGTAAGTACAAAAATGTTGAACTCGGTATCTATCAAGAACTTAAATATTTTGAATTTTCAATTGTGATTCATAACATTTGAAAAATTGAGACTAAAATTAATGTATATTTTAATGTTAATTCAATGGTAAACATCAAGTATATCCATCACAAATAACTAATGTAAATAACTTAAGTACATTAATGTATTATCTTAGACTTGATTCATTTCAGTTTACAAAACATGAACAATCAAAATTTATTTGGTCATGTATCCACTGCTATTTATTTACTAGGAAAAATCATAGAATCATAGTTGAAGTTTTTTAGTTAATAAATCATTGGAATTACAATTAGCAGTTAAAAATTAACATATATGTTTCAAAACCTATCAACATACAATATAAGACCTTTTGTTATTTATGCTTAATTTGATAGTTTAATTTTTTAAGTAGCAAATTGTGAACAAGGACCACAAAAATAATATAGAGTAAAATACGAAATACATCATCCAAGCGATTTTTTATCACATTAAATATATCACTGGGCTATAAGAAATCCAGTTGTATACCCATGATCATACTATCATAAAAATTTATCCAGTTTATAAAACATGAAGTTGAAGAAAATTGTAAATTACATTCTGAAATTGAAGAAATGAAACCATTAACATCTGAAGAACTATGAAGACACAATAGAACAGAAACAAGTTCATTATGTAGATGTCATTATTGAGAAAAAGTAAAAAAGTTCGTCATCATGATCATTTAACTGGAAAATATATAAAGCCATTAAGTAATAATTGTGATTTACAACTAAAACAACCAAGTTTTGTTAAAATTTAGTTACGTAATTTATCCATTATTCAAATTTGTTCATAAAAGGTTTTGGTTGTGATGTGATGGAAATTGATTTAACACCAAGTACTGAAGATAGAAATACAGAATAGTTGGTAATATGGCTGACTGATAGGGCTTCAAGTCTTGATAAATGATCATCGCAATTGAGAAAAGCTCAAATAATAAACTTTAGAAAAATTTTTACCCATGAGTTACTATCTTTAATAAATCAATAGTTAGAAAAATTGAAGAAATAGATATTCCGCCATAATAAGATTTTTGTAATAAATTATATCAATGTGTTGTTGGTGATCAAGATTATAAACATGTATGAATTAGTTTGGGAAAAATTTAATGAATAAAATATTGCTGAATATCACAGATTTAATCTTAAAAAACTAGTGTTTTATTATTATTTGATTGTTTTGAAAATTTTAGAGAAACATATATGAAAACATATCAGTTAGATACATCTTGGTATTATACAGACATGGTTCAGCTTTTGAGTCGATGTTAAAAATGGTTTAAATGAAATTATAGTAATTAGATGATTTTAACATGATTATAATGATTGAAATAAGAAGATGTGCTATATCTCAATGCTGTAAGAGAAATGTCAAATAAAATGATAAATATTTTATAGATTGTGATTCAAATAAGAAATCAGATTATTTAGGATATTTAGACTCAAATAATTTACATAGAATGGCTATAGGTCAGTATTTCCATTGTAGCAGATTTGAATTGAATGCTGGAATTAGCTCTGATTGTGACAGAGTCAGGAAAATTTCTGATTCTTCTAGTTTCAGATATATTTTGGAAGGACAGTTAGAAAAATCAAAAAAATTATGTAATGAACCCAAACATTTATTATTCACTCCTAAATATAAAATTGTACCTGCCACTCAGGAAACAATATTAATTATTTTGAATGAAATCATAATTAAGTGATTCAGTACAGAAATCTTAAACAAAATTCGTCTCTTGGAAGAAAAATAAGATAAATATATGAAATTCTAAACTTTAAGGAAACTGATTAATTGAAAAATTATATAGATTTCAATACTGAAACAAGAAGTAATGTGGACCATAGTTCTGAAATAGATGTCTACAAATTGATGAATAATTCGGTATTTGGGGAAATGATAGGAAATATTAGAAGCAGAGTGGATATAATATTAATTCAAAATTTTCAATTTCAAAAACTTCTGAAAAACTTATAGTAAAACCAAATGTCTTGGGAAGAAAAATATTTATTGGAAATCTTGATACAGTTCATATGAATAAAACTAAACCAGTGTTTAATAAACCAATTTCTATTGTAATGGACATACTCGATTTATCTAAAGAATTGGTATATGACTTTCACTATAATATTATGAAACCAAAATATGAGGAAACAATTGAACTTTGTTATCAAGACATTGGCACTTGCATTTATAAAACAGAAACTGAACATTTTGATGAAGATATAGAACGAAATTTCTTGATAAATATGATACAAGTGATTATTCTAAAGATAATACATACAACATTCCACAAATAAATAGAAAAGGTAAAGGCAAACTGAGAAGTGAATGTAATTGAAAAAAAGAAGAACCTTGTGGTTTCAGATCAATAATGTGTGGCTATAAAATTGGTGGTTGAACGGAGAAGATATCGAATAGGAGTTAAGAAGTATGTTGAAAAAGATAAAATAAGCTTACATAATTGTAAAGTTTGATCATTTAAATATATAGAACAATCTAGTTCATGAGAAGTAAACAATATGTAACTTACTGCGTTGGGATTAATAAAAAATAATGTAGTCCACATGATGATAAAAGATATGTTTTAGACAGTGAAATAAAACATTCCCATATGCATATCTAATCAAATAATCCATCGATAATGTTTAGTTTTCACATATTTTTGATTTTTATTACATTCATGTGCGATGTATTCATGTTTTTAATGAAAAAAGGATGAGTTTTATGTTGTTTCATTTCAGAACTATATTTCCAGCAACCATAATCATCTCTTATACTCATTACATGACTAACAGATGGAAAATTTGTGTCATCGTAATTCTCTATACAGAATGTGTGTAAGAGATTCAGAGTTTCCATAGATTTATTAAATAACATTTGCGATGTTTCTATTAAAACACATTTAACTTCAAAATATTGTAGCTATTTCAAAACAATGGAAGACACTCTTATATACAACATTTTTAAGCAAACAAATGAGCGAAAACAGTGAAAAAATTGTTACATGTTTTGGTGAATTTGTTTCATTTTCTTATACACATTTTGAAAGAAAAAAGAATAAATGAAAGTGAGGAAATGATTTGAAAAATTTATATCTTGGTTTTTGTTGAAATGTTTTTTTATGCTTTTACTTGAACATTTACACGTTTTCCTTCAAATACTTCGAAAATGATAGAAGGATAATTAGCCATTAAAAACAAAAAAATGTGGTGGAAAACCTCGAAAAATATTTTAAATATTAAAAAAATAATCACAATATTCGAAACAAAATGGTGAAATATGATGAAAATTAACAAAGAAATGGGTAACTTCATTTGTGCACATGTGCTTGCCATTTTTGTTATGTTTTTTCCGATATTTTGTTAAAATCATGTTTTATTACGTCTGTTGTTGATTTTTCACAACTTTTTGTGAAATTTATTGTAATTTTACGAAATTTCAATATTTGTGATACATACACAAGGTTTGGCAATACATTTCTAATTCAGTAAATTAGGCATAACATTAACCCAATGTGGTTTCCTGGTACCTTTAGGTACAGAATTGTGTGACTCGAGCCTTAGAGTTATCTTCAAGTTGTATTTCTAATATTCCACTCTCGAAAAGTGCCTGAGAAAATTGAACACTTAAATCTTTCTACATGATTTCTCTTATTTTACTGTGATGATCATTGCTGCCTATCTCGGTGGACGCTAACAAAATATATTTACACTGTGAGGATATAATTGGCAATTGAAATTTCGTAATAACATGCCACCATAACGAAAAATGCCTTTATTTTGATGACTGTCACCCCAATTCTCATTCCACATCCGTGGTGCTCTTTCCCCCATGTCGCGATAGTACAAAACGAGCTACCCTTCTTGGAACTTTTTCGCTGTCCTACATTGAACCTATTTGATGTGGCTCCCACATTGCATATAATCCTCCAAAAAAAGGACATAGAAGCATAGTGTAAGCAGTCTCATTAGTTGACCTGTTGCATTTTTCAGTGTTCTCTCAGTAAATAGTACTCTTTTGTTTGTTTTATCCACAACATTGCAATCCATGAGATCGTTGCAACTTAAGTTACTCATAATTTTAATCCCTAACTATTTACTTGAATTTACAGACTTCAGATTTGTATGATTCATCACGTAACCGAAATATGGTGGATTCCTTTTGGTACTCATGTGGATGACTTTGCATTTTTCATTATTTATACTTAACTGCCACTTTTCGCACCATGCACATTGCACGTATAAATCGTGTTACAGTTTGTTTCGATCATCTGATGACTCTATAAGATGGCAAATGACTGTATTATCTGCAGACATTCTGAGACTGCTACTCGGTTTGTCTCCTGAATCGTTTATGTAGATCAGTAACAGAAGAGCACCTGTAACACTTCCCTGGTGACCTTTCAGACAGGAAATCACGAATCCCTTCGCACAACTGAGGCGACAATCCATACGTGCACAATTTGATTAGAGACTCTTGTGAGGTACGGTGTCAAAAGCCTTCTTCAAATGTAAAATGATGGAAAAATTTGACGTCCGCTGTCAACAGCATTCAGTACTTCGTGAGAATAAAGAGCTCGTTGTGAGTCATAAGAAGGATATTTTCTAAATCCTTCTTGGTTGTTCGTCAATAGTTGATGGGCTTTTTCGAGACAACCCATAACTTTCAAACACGGAATATGTTCGAGGATTCGAATGCAAATCGCTCTCAGCTATATGAGACTATAATTTAGCGGATTCCTCTTATTTCCTTTCGTGGGTATTGGTGTGACTTGGGCAGATTTCCAGTCTTTAGGTTTAAATCCTTCAAAGAGGAATCGGTTGTATATGATAGCTAAATATGGAGCTAATGCTTCAGTATACTCTGACAGGATTCCGACTGGTATACTATCGGCACCGGAGGCCTTGCCTTTATTAAGTGATTTAAGCTCCTTTGCAACACTGACGATATCGAAGTTACTCATTTTAAAATTTGTTCTTGGTTCGAATTCTGGATTATTTACTTGGTCATCTTTGGTTAACGAATTTCGAAAGCCATGTTAAGTAACGCTGTTTTAGTGACACTGTCATCAGTAACATCATCGTTGTTATTGCACAGTGAACGTATTGATTTTGTCTTTCAGCTGATGTTCTTTACAGAATCTGGATTTCCTGCCAGAGTCAGAGAAAGAGTTTCGTTGTGGAAAGTATTAAAAGCATCTCGCATTGAAGTTATCGCTACATTTCGAGCTTCAGCAAAATATCGCCCTCTTTGAGGGCTTTGCGTTGTTTTAAATTTGGCATCCTTTTTTATTGCTTCTGCAACAGTGTTCTGACCTGTTTTGTGTACGCCTCGCGGGATTAGCCGAGCGGTCTCAGGAGCTGCAGTCATGGGCTGTGCGGAGGGTCCCGGCGGAGGTTCGGGTCCTTCCTCGGGCATGGGTGTGTGCGTGTTTGTCCTTAGGATAATTTAGGTTAAGTAGTGTGTAAGCTTAGGGACTGATGACCTTAGCAGTTAAGTCCCATAAGATTTCACACACATTTGAACATTTTTGTTTTGTTTTGTGTACTATAGGGGATCAGTACCATCTCTTATTTCTTTATTTACCCGTGTTTAAACATGTGTTTTCGCCAACATATCGCGGGTCGATGTAAACCGCACACTAACTCTAACTGTATGAATGGAGTGTCTATTGGAAGTGAGATTCATGTCTTCTTTGAACTGTTCAGCAACTGTACAATCTGAATTGAAGGGTCGGTAAATGGAATCAATTATTAATTTATCCCGGTTCCTAATTTTAACCTATACCAATACTAACTCACAGGGCCGCGCGATATTGGTCGTCTTGTCACGGTCCGCGCGGCTCCCCCCGTCGGAGGTTCGAGTCCTCCCTGGGGTATGGGCGTATGTAATTTCCTTAGCGCATGTTATTTTAAGTTAGATTAAGTAGTGCGTAAGCTTAGGGAACGATGACCTCAGCAGTTAGGTCCCATAAAACCTTACGGCAATTTTTTTCCAAACTCACAGGAATTATTGGCCTCTATATCACTACAAGGTAAACTATTTCTTACAGCAATAAACACTCCACGAGCAACGATATATAATCTGTTCCTTCTGAAAACGATTAGGTCGTCTGTAAAAGTTTCGGCTGAACATATTTCCAGCTTTAGGCAGCTTTTTGTACCTTTAACGATTTGACCTTCAGTACTTTCTATGAGCGTTTGGAGCTACTGTTTTTTCCAACACATCTTCAACAACTTACACCTACAATACCGACTACTTGTACGTCTACTTTCCTGTGTTTGTCCTGCACCCTACTGAGTCACAATGACACCCATTCTGTAAGTTTCCGAGAACATACTATCGCTAGCTTCATCCCTAGTCTCGTACACTCGAAACTACCGTCACCATTATGCTGATTTCTGCTTCCAATGGCTGGCAACATTGCTTCTGCGTATGTCCCGTGTGTCGACACCTGTAACACCTTATATTGCCCGAAAACAATACCCATCTAACTTGCAGTCTGGCTGACACATTAATTTCCTCGTATGCTGCTTCCAGTATAACAACTGCGAGCAATCCCTTGTACCCCTTTTCACTTTCTCCTCGACAGTTTCAAGGGCAGCCCTCTGAAAAATGCGTCAACCGCCCTCTGCCCAGCCTTTCCTAAAATTACTTCATTCACGAGATCATTTTACCCCAAGTAGTATGTAGAACCATTGACCTTCCTTATTCTACTTAATCCTTATGCCTCTTTGTTGCCATGCCCAACCGTTTCCTAATACTCCTGACCCTTTTCTGTTTCATTTACATTTCACCTAACCCCTTTTGAAATGCGCTGGTTACTAATGTTGTAGAAGTTAAAGAGCATAATGCAGAATTATTAGCTCAAAGATCTCGTGAAAATGCAACGTCTGAATCACCTGTTGACGACTCAAAAGTAAATGAGTGTGTGAGTACCCATAAGGGTGATATTGGTTTAGGTGCGGTAGTATCTACCCCGTTTGCTGATAACAGGTGTTGATGTAAGACCATGGAGCCTGGGCCAGACGTAAAAGGAAGTATATGTACCAATGATTTTTGTGTCGTAGAGAATGAAACTGCAAATATTATTTTTTTGTGTACAGCAAGAAGGATGCACAAGAAGCTATTAATAATGATTATTGTGTTGCAGATACTGTGAGTAATGAATTGGTGTGTGAAATCTTATGGGACTTAACTGCTATGGTCATCAGTTCCTAAACTTACACACTACTTAACCTAAATTATCCTAACCACACCCATGCTCGAGGGAAGACTCGAAACTCCGCCGGGAGTAATGAATTGGTACAAACACATTGCGCCATATTAATAAAATCGAAGCAGAAGCTTGGAGCAAAAGGTAGAAGTAAGAGCATTCACTTGGAAGCAAAAGGGAAAAACAGAAGCATTAGCTTCTGATTGTAAGAATAATCTTTTGCTTTTCCTACCTACCTTCTACTTCTAACTCAGTAGCAAAAGCTCCTTGACGCCTGCTTGGTACGCATCGTCAGCAACCCATTGTTGAGCTAGAGCAGGCCTCATCACTGTTTCCTTTGCCATGCGAGTGCGTTTCGCTTCATTTGTTTTCAGTGAGTACTGTCACGTATCGAATGAAGATGTCCTCGTCCGATTCAGATGAAAGCTCGGTATGTGCAGAAAGTACGATGTAGTTTTTAGCCACGGCGTTAGAAAGTCATCCTGAGTTATTAGAGAAGTCACAACTTCCAGAAGCAAGAAAAAAGAAAGAAGAAGCAATCCTAAATGTTATACATCCATTTGAAACTAATATCGGCATTAAAATTGACAGGGAACAATTGCTAAAGAAAGTTAGTAACATGAAAAGGAGACTAAAAAGGAAAACGGATAAAAACAGAACGGGAAATAAACCGATTGTTTTAAATGATTGGGAGAAAAAGTTTTACAGCTTGCTACATGGAGACGGGAATCCTACAATGAACCAGATACCAGGTAAGATAAATTATAAGTTCGTGTGATGTTAATATTTATTTATTTTCATTCGGTCAAAAAATTACACACAGTCTGTAAATGTTAAAATGAGATAATGAGGTTTTTTTTTCAAATCGTTAACTTTCAGGGGCAGTGACATTGGGGTTGCACCGTCTATATCTACACTATCGCCAGTACAGCACTCGAAGTCATCTGGTAAGATTAAGTTCAATTTTTTGTTAGTCAAACAAAATTAGTTACTGCAACTTATAAAGATACTAGCGGAAATTTGTTTTTCACGATAGTAGCGGAGGTTCTTGTTACTTTATCGGAAGTACTACTACTACTATTACTATTATCAGTAGTGCTAGCAGTAATATGATATGTAAGAGCCATGTTTGCTATTCGGTTTCATTAACTGCCATGGCTAGAGTTAACATCTCGTAACCCTTTGCGAAGGAAAGTTTCCGCTGTTATTTTTGTGAAGTAAATCTTCATAAAAATGCAAACACGCGTTAAGTTCTACCATTGTATACATCTCTGGCATACATATGTGTTTGTAGGAACAAATGTTACACCTCGTGCTGGCCCACCATCCTCTTCGTCTAGAGCAAGTCCATATGCCAGGCCACCACCCGTGAAGAAAGGAGCATTGCCAGAAACAGACGAGACGAAGATGTTCAGTACCACAGAATTACATACGTTGGTGCTGCTGGAGCAACTGAAGCTCACTCGACTGCAAATGGAAAAAGAAGCTATATTAATGAACTTTCATAATGTAAAGATGAATAATGAAAACAATTTGCCACAGGAGGAAAATGAAAATAGTTTTAATGTATATAGCGTTCTGTATAGACTGTGTTATTCCTTTTGTTATAGACGATCAGTAGTATTGTATCTTTTCATAAATAAAAAATTCAGTAGCCTGCATTTTGTATTAGAGCTGCAATTTCTTGCCTTCTTTGACGTCCTCTCCGAAGAATATTCGCTTCATTTAAAGGTTCCTCCTCCTCATTATCACCATCTTGATGTAAATCCTGTGCAGTATCTTCAAAATCTCCATCTTGTAGATGTTTCGCAACATTATGCAGTACAAAGCAGCAAGCTACTGTTGTTGGAACAATTGGTAAGCCAACTCTACACATATACTGCAAAACAGGAAACCGCCTATTCAGCTGACCAAAGCAACGCTCTGTCAAAACTCTTTCTTTTTTTAAAAGGTTATTGAATGACTTGTGACTGTTCTCAGATGGATTACGAAAGGGGGTCATCAGCCAGGGCTCTAGGCCAACCCTCAACCCTTCATCACCCAAAAGAACAGAGTTCTTACATTCACTCAGCACTTTCCAGGCACTTGAATTTCTCCATATTCGATTCTCATGTACTGACCCAGGCCAGCTAGCCTCAACACTAGTGAACTTTTCCTTCACATTCATGTAGCCTCCAAATTTATACTAACAAAGCTCTTTCTGTTGATATATTCGTCACCAAATTGCACAGGTTTTGGAATTCGCACATGTGTACAGTCAATTACACCAATAGCACTTAGAAATTTACATTTTTGTAGCCACCCATTTTTAACCACAGTAATATCATGTGTCGATGATGGAAACTTGATCAAAAATCAGCGTTTCCATTATCCTTTTAGAAACACTACTCACTGTTTTACTGTAGTTTGATGAATTCCCATTTCTTCTGCTATTCCAGACCGGAATCCTAGATCAGCTACATACCGAAGTAAAATCTTCATCTTCTGTTCCGACGATTGTGCTTTCTTCTTTCCCCTGTCTCTGTCAGAAAATGCTTTGCAATCCACTTAACATTTTCTTCGTTGAAACGATACAGAGTTTCATAATGCTCTCCAGGTGGAGATCGACGTGTTCTGTAGAATTTTTCGCGGCATAAACGTGCTGCTATTTGAGCCACATCTGCACTCCGCAAACGTGAGCCTGCTACTGACCAGCCTTCAAGTTTTACAAGCAATTGCTTCCAGAACGAAGTCATAGTTTCTCTTTATTCTTATAGTTCATCTAATACCGAAGCAACAGCTCAAGGGGCAAGCAAAATCTTTCATTGTTCTTTTTGTTCCCACAAGCAAAAGCTCTTGCTTCACGTTTTATTCATAAATTCCGAAGCTTTAGTTTCGAAATTCGAAGGAAAAGCATTTGCTTCAGTTTTTTCTTAAGGCCCTTATTTCCGAGAGACACAGATTCGTCACCACATGTAGTGTCACCTCCTCATCAGAAGCGGAGAGGGGTAGCAAAAGAAAGAGGATATATGCTTGTGGGGCTACTGGTCTGGCCCACATAGCTGAATCCTTTCAGGAATGTGTGTTTGAGTATCGGGAGTTTCACGGAAGTGATGATGACGTTTGCAATGTAATGCGTACTCGAAGTAAGAGAGAGCGTCATTCACAGATTGATCTCTGGTGCCAAGGGTGGAATTCCGAAGAATATTTTCCAAGCTAGGGTAAATTATTTCCAGTGATAATGCCCCACAAGGTTCGTCTGTCATGAAGGATAAACCAGTTTAACTACAGACAAATTCGCTAAGCCTCAGTTCCCTTGAGGCAGTAAAACAAAACGGAAGGAAATGTAATATTGTAAGAAGGATTCAGTCTCTACTTAGCGTTACAGTGAGGGAAATAAGTGGAACTGCCTGTCAGTCAATTGTGTGTAATAGTAGCGAAAACGGTTAATGTGTGAGCATAGTCTTAGTTGTGTGGTTAAAGGAAACTTTTGTCGCAAGGACAAATTTTTTAAAAGTTGTACCAAAATAGTAAGTTAAGAAGCTGCCGGACGGACAGGAAGAAATGCTTAGCGTAAAAGATCAATTGAATAGAACTATTTTCTGTGAAAAGACGATTTTACAAAGAAGTTTGTTAAAGGGGAAGGAGTTTTCCAGTATTATTTTTAATCTGTTCCGTGATGGGTCAATTTAGTAATGGTTGTGACTGAAAAACGAGGACAGTTCAGCGAACTTATTGCTACAGGCTGTGTAGTGGATTACCTGTACCCAACAAGGGATAGTTAAGTGAAAGTTTGGAGTAGACGTTGTTTTATAAGCAAGGGGAATGTATTGAGCAAAAGCATCTGCTGTTAAGTAGTCATTACAGAATGTGTTAAGGAATCTAGCATTGTCACTTTGCCAGATGGTAGCTGGTAATACGATGGGGGAATGGTCATGCTTTTGAGGAAATGGCGTCTTACATCTCTGGTGCACCTGCACAGGCACCTCCACGGGCTTCGGTTTTGGGGCCGACCTGAAGGCGCTCATATTGCGGTCACGAGTTTTCAGTAGGACTGTTCTGGCATGCTTGAAACAAAATGTGTGCTTTTGCAGTATTAGTGTGCTTACGTTGGAAGGGATCACAGTTTTTAATCGTTCTGCACATTCTCTACTAACCCACGAAAAGCTAATTAGATTTAGTATGTCTCAGCACGCCTCACCGTGAATATTACTGGACGGTGATAATGCTCTCCTGTAGATTCCGACGTGGTCGCTCTTCAGGGACGATGCCATTTTATTAATTCTTGTGCAAATACCTCTCTGGAGCACGTGGAAACTCGGAAACCAGATGCTCCCTATCTGTCACCAGCCGCAAATGACAGGTCCCTATACACACTATAACTAGCATGCCAATTACGCCAGAACAGTCCGCCGAAAATAGGCGACTCCAAAGGTTCAAAACTGCATACACCTTCAGTAGAATATGGGTCAACAAGGAGGCAAGATCGTCTGTCATCATGTACTCTAGAAGCGAAGATGAGCTTGCAATTCTTGCGTGTATTCAGTTATTATAGAGTAATAAAAATAAAATACGAGAAGTGCAAGTTGTAGAGAAGGATCGGTAATAAAATATATTATCGAAATGTTCTGTGGAATCATTCAGTGCATATTTCATGGGATATAAGAACGTCATACCAAACAATGGAAGAGCCATCCTGTATCAGCTACAAGTGGAACTTTGCTTTGAAATTTTACAGATGCTGTGCATATCGTAGGCATAAACTGTCAGGGGAAATTTGTATGATGAATGAGCAGTTCGTAAAGATCACCGTTGTGCGCTAGTCGGACGGTCTTACACCCATCACCGCTAGATGACAAAGACATTGTTTTCACAATGCAGGGGATTTCGGTTTAACGTAGCTCAAGCATTTAGCATGAAATATTTATAAATTTCACACAAAATGTTTCTTGTCAATCACTCTACATATTACTACCGACCAGATCAAATTTCCTACAGTAATTCCTGAGATTTTTGACGGATTACGAAATCATTGCAAGTTTTTAGATAATTACAAATTAAAAATTTAAGAATATTTTTGTGCCCTTTTTTGTACAGGGCAGTAAGAGGTACTGAGCCGTGTGGCTCGATCAGCGATGTGCCCGCCGCCGGTATGGGTCATCTTTCCGGTGGTGTGCGCAGAGCGCGCGGTGGCACCACCTACCTGGCCGATCGGGGAGCGAGTAGCGAGGTTTTTGCTTTGGGATGCCTAGCAGTAACGTCGTTGGGGAAGTCTGGCACACAGTACAGGCGCCGTGCGAGGCAGCAGGAAGAGCATATCTAAAAGGGGCTGTTTGCACGGGTGACGGCGCCGTAGCAAATATCGCCGGCGTGGAAGAAGTCGTGTTACTGGGAAGCCATTGGCGTATTTCGCTTCCTGCATGTCTCCTGGAATCGGGATCTTCGGCGGTTGGCTTCGTCGAACAAGCAGGAGGGTAAGGGCCTTGCTTGTCCTGTAAACTGTGGCCGGAATCGACTACTGGGTTCAGTGCTGTTGACTTCATTTTTCTGGCCGGCCGTTGCTACTCCTACTGAGTCTGACATCGAATGTGTTAATTTCAACTTGCTTAGTACGCAAGGTTCTAGTGGGAGCTGTATGTGATGTGATGATTAACATTTGCTAGCGCCTGAAGTGGTGATACATTCTGTTTGTAGATTGCTACTGTCAGTGTTAACCGCCACTGAAAACAGTTTGGCTGGTCCTTGTCTAAGTGCCGCCTGGTTATTGTATTTGTCACACGACGGAGTTAAACTGGCCAATTGCAATAGATATACATGGATAAAATTTTCCCTGGATATATTTTATTGCGAATTGCAATAACATTACTGTTACGTTTCTATTTGAAGTGATAGTGTGTCTGAGACACACGTGTCTAATTTTAGATGTGTAGTTTCATAAATTCTTACAAATTACTGAGAAGCCAGCTGTTATTGTGTGTTTAAATAATTTGAAACTGATTCTATTAATGAAAGTACAAGAATTCCTTCAATGACAGTATGTTGATATGGTAATTAATTCTGATTTAATCACAAATTAAAGTGTGGCTATTTGCTATAAGTCGCCTTGTGAAACTGCACGCTAGTTACTTGCACTTGATTTCGTTTTATCGGAACTTCTGTTTGTCTTGCTAGCGGATGCGGGGTGCTGGGTTGCGTCCTACATGTACTGTTCTGTATTTTCCGCCCCCTTTGCCGGCGCGTGCCTGCTGGCCGTCTACCTAGTTAGCTCGCGGCTTAATGTATAATTGGCCTTACGCACATAAGATAATAGATTTCTACTGCTTAGCTGATGTTCATTAATAGTGATTAATTCTACAGATGATGTGCTGTAATGAATTATTGTGTTTCTAGTTACTTAAGGCAGATTTCAGTCTGTTGTAGATACCCAGTAGTTGTTAGATTTTTCGTACCTATTCGTGACCGTTGCTGCTCCAGTTTGGGGGTCCATGCCGAGCCTCTATTGGAAACAGCTGAGTGGGCGGGCGTCCGCTTCTGGGCGTAGTTTGTTGAATCCCACAAGGTTGCTTGGTCACATGAAATTTTGTATTATATATCCTACATTGTATGGTGCCTGCCATTTAAGTAATGTGGTTGTGTGCCATGGTATCTGATTTGTTGTTTCCTGTACTCTGACTTACTTGGGTAATACCACTCACTGCAGTGACAAAAGACTACATTTCCTTGTTTCAAAAATGGTTCAAATGGCTCTGAGCACTATGGGACTTAACTTCTGAGGTCATCAGTCCCCTAGAACTTAGAACTACTTAAACCTAACTAACCTAAGGACGTCACACACATCCATGCCCGAAGCAGGATTCGAACCTGCGACCGTAGCGGTGGCGCGGTTCCAGACCGTAGCACCTAGAACCGCTCGGCCACCCTGGCCGGCTTTTCCTTGTTTAATTTTAGTAAATTATGCTTCAGGTTGATCATAGTTTTGAGTAAATAGTTTTAACTCATTTCACTAAATGTGTAATAGGCCCTAAGTGCCTTGGTTTATGAATGTTTAAATTTTGAAATAACTTGCTCTCACATAAATGGTAATTTTAAAACCATGTTGATGGTTTTATTTGTTATTTGTTTTGTTTAAATGTGCCAAATAAAAGTTCAGTGCAACTGTCGATTGTGATTGCCTGATGTGTCACTTGGTCCAGTTCTACCACCCTAAAGCGTATGGTGGTCAGCTTGTGTAGTTGTGTATAAGTTGAATCCTATGGCGCCCTGACACATCAGGTACCCTACAGATTTTGAAGAGTGAGTTTTCGAGAATAAAAAAAATTGCCATGGCCGTGTATTTTATAGCATTGAGTTAGAAGCTTAAAGTTCTTACAGCGCCGAGGGATAGGAGACCTTACCATGTCACATAAATTTCAACTTGATACCTGTAACCGTTCTTGACATAATGGCATCTTAACAGGCGAAAAACGAAATCAACCTCTAAGGGGATCCGTTTTTATCCACTGTGTTACGAAGCCGTAAAGAACGGAGGAAAAAACGTGAGGTGCGGCATAAGGAGTGGTTTCTGAAGACGTGGATGTTTTCACACGTGAATTTGCTGAAGCAACTGAAGCTGATTTCGGAAGACTGGTCCCATTACCTAATACTGGACGAAACTACATACATGTGCTGTCGTTGGTGCTGTGCTGAGAAATGTGATCTCCTCATTAAGTACTTCCAGCAGAACTGAGGTTTCTAGTTATTAGGAGACATTTGGAGGACCTAATGTTTGGGACTATCATAACACTTCAGGCACTTGGAATGACTACACGTGAAATATGTGAAGCAATTTAAAAGATACTACACGGGCGTCACGTGCATGTAAGAAAATCCTCAAATAACCAAACTTGAGTATTTCTGATTTTTACAAAGTTGCAGAAGGGGAAAACATGAATTAAGAAAAATCGTTGTATATGGACGTAAATCAGGAAAGTACATTTGTTCCTTTTCTGCAGTTTGTTGTGACAATAGTTTTTGTGTCACTTACCGTAAGAACATTCTGAACGTAATGAGTTTTTCTAGTGTCGTGATTGCGTGGGATGGGCACGGTGGCTGGCAGACTATTTGAGCTCGAAGAAGAATAACAGTTGTCGCAGTAAATGTGAGGTAACCAGAGTAATTTACTATGAGTGGTTCTTGTGAGTTTACGAGCATTGCGCTCTCATTTAAATATGACCGAAAGAGTCAGCCTGCAGGAATTGTGAAATGAACCCCGTCGTCCAGGACCGTATGCCACGAAGGGTGCAGGTTCACCACGAGATGGGGATATCCATAGGCCCCTATTGTCTATTGAGGCCTAAGCGCTGTAGATTGTGCGTGAGACAGACAAGAACCTACGTCATAGGGAAACCCTGTAGAAGGGGCTTGTGGCCAGGGAGACGTAGCAGTGTTAAATATGGCGGACCTAAGATCGGCCATAAAGGGAAACATTTATGGAAACTACTTAATTGTGTAGTAATTCAGGGAATGAAGCTACAGTAATTTTAATCTGCCATCCTCCATAAATTTTCATGGTGATCCCAATAAAACTGGAGTATTAATCATATCTATAACGGTTTAGGATTTATTGTCAAAGTGAAATTAACAAGTTCTGTAACAAAGACCTGAATGCTAAAATCTGAACACCTTGGTCGATCTTAACGATCGACAATTCATATAGAAGCGCATCATTAAAATGACAAACATTGTAAATATCAACTGTGTAACTTAATATGTTTAAAAGATATAGTTAATTTAAATTATCAGTATTTTCAGTTAAGCATCAGATCATCACTTCCTCCACACAAAACACATTGAACGATTACAGCATGACACTTATTCAATCATTAGGTGATAGAATATTTGTTGTAAAGTTTAGTGCAAATAGTTAATTTTGTTCTTTATTTATCAGAAAGCACATTGGTGCAAGGCTACTGGCCGTGGCATTCAAAGCTAAGATGCAAATTGTATTGGTTTTATGTAAAAGAATTTAACGTTTATTATGTAATGGATATTATTGTTACTTTATTTAGAATGTGAAAGTGGTCAAGCTTTGATTATTTTAATGTTACAATGTAAAATAATGTAGAATAAGCTGTAGCCAATCAGATGGACGGCTTTTGAGCGAGAATATTTGGAGCGCAGGAAACGGGACCGGGTTACGGGCAGAAGGACAGTGCTAGTGCTGACGTGAAAGCTGACAGTTCGGCTGGAGACACCAAAGGGTACAGTTCGGATTCAGACGCGAAAGCGGATATTTGGTCTTTAGGCAGCTAGGAAGTGAAACGAC
Organism: Schistocerca piceifrons; assembly: GCF_021461385.2. NCBI lineage: Eukaryota > Metazoa > Arthropoda > Insecta > Orthoptera > Acrididae > Schistocerca > Schistocerca piceifrons. Next base: position 701,520,721 of record NC_060149.1, read on the forward strand.
TCCGAAAATTTCGCGTTGTGTGGTATTGCGGTACTTAGTCTCTGAGCGGTGAGCAGCCGCGCGCCTGGTGTAAAAACGAGGTGGAGTATTGGACTTGTGTTTCGCTGTGATATTGTGAATGCTCGAACTGTATCAAATGGATATGCGCTCGAGTGTAATAGTAATTCAAAATGTGATCACTTTCGCTATTAGTTTGATTTCTGAACAAAATATTATTCTCACCAAATCGCAACTGTGTGGCCTACATCATTTATGGGTCGTTAATTTAGTTCCCGATATTATTACTTCTGTTATTATATGTTACTTTAACTTTGTTTTATACACTTTCGCAAACTTCCCATAAGCCAGACAATTTAACCAAAACGTCACAAGTATCTAATTTACCGCGTGTAATGCGACACGTGCGATTCAACCCCTAGACGAGTTTGAGACAAGACATTTCGACGAAGAGGAACCGCATGTCAGCCCGAACACCTTTTGGATGTTAGCTCGCATTCTGGAGGCACCACTTGTCGAACAAATATGTAACTTTCCTTTACAGCGCCACGTTAGTTTCTAACAACACATAATTAATAAAGTTCACGACAAATGGTCGTTCGCAGGGATCTAAATCGTGCTGTTGCACGCCAGCCAATCTGTCACCTCCTCCTCCACACACTACGGTAAGCCTGTCCATTTTCCAGTCTGGATTGTTATACGAACGAGTTTTCATTCGTTCTCGAGCTGGCAGATCAGCCGTTACGTACAGTCAGCTAGCCGCTGGTATTCCTCTGGACTGTTCACGCATAAGTTGTTAGGCCTGCCAGAGCGTTAACGGAAGCATCTTTTCCATGATTCTTTATCGCTGTCTCTCTCTCTCTCTCTCTCCCCCTTTGTTTCTCTCTCTTTATCTTTCTCTGTCTCTCTCACTCTCTCTTTCCATCTGCTCACTGGCTTATTTCGAAGACACATACCATATTCAGGAACAGTAAGTGGCGTTGCTCGAACGCTGCTTTTGCACCGAGTGTATCACCTAGCACTGTTGCAACAGCAGACTCAGTGTTACGCGGACGCGGTCGGAGCAGAACAACGTGCCGAAAGTCTTTTGCCACACACATCGTTTTCTGTTTTACGATCCCGATAGAGAAATCATTACTCTCCCTTTTTTTTCATCCCAGAAATGTGTGCACTGTGTGTGTGTCGCTTTTACGACTGCAGCAGTACGGACCGGACGGGAGTTCGGGCGCGATTTAGGTGGGACGCCACGGGGAGCGTGACAGCGACACAAAGAAATGTGGCGCCACAAGGCGAGAGCGCATGCGGTGGCGTTTTATTGCATGCAGCTCAGGCGGTCGTTATAACTCGGCAGCCGGTGTTTTACGAGCAGTCCTCACCGCGTCAGCAGGCCGGGAAACTCAATTCTGCGCTGCGCTGCCGGCCTGTCAGAAGAGCGGCCTTTGTTTAAGACACGTTGTGCCGCCGGCGCCATAACCAAGGATTTTCACTACATCCTACGTCCAGTCCAGTGGCGCTATGCGCCACACGTCTTACTAAGGGGTAAAGTGAGTGCACTGTGAAACTAGAAACAATCCTTACGACTTGTCGTAACTTGGACTTTGTACAGTGGGTAGCGCAGAAGATTACCACGGCGTATGGCACTTTTTTTGTTATCTCCGATTATTTTACCCCTTAATTTGTTTATGCATTAAAATTTTAAGAGAAAATTATTTTAGTGGTTTTTTTTTTTTTTTTTTTTTTTTTTTTTTTTTTTTTTTTTCTAGTAAATGGGACTTCATGGATCTGTTGGAGTGTTGGTAAAAGTTCAATGTAAAAGAATATGCAAGGTGTCATAAAAAGCGTCAAGTATTTAAGAGGTTGTGTTACTCACTAAACCAAGAAAACCAAGTGCATTAAATATTGGTTAGGAAATGTATGCCTTCTAAGATACGAACACTTGTTCATAAGAGTTTGAAAGATGTTTGATTGCGTATATGAGCACAATCGTGCTCCATCGACAGGATCAACGAAGTGTTTTAATGTCTTTGTATATCACAGCACTCCAGGTAGATATTAGTCTGCTATGAGTTGTGTTGTTTAAGTTGCGTGGCACTGTAGCTTTAGTCGTGGTAGTGTGTTCTATTTTACCGTAAATTGTTCGCAACCTTAGGTATATGTCGTTGTCTTACCCGTTCACGCATACGACTTCATTTTTGGTTTTACTATTATTGTGCTGTTTGCTCATACGAAAGGTTCAGTGTGTCTTCTTTTGTCACCTCGATTACTACTGCGTAACAAATGAAATGAATGATTTTCTGATACTTTATCAAATGGAAATAGTCTACACACCTGAGCCCTCTACGCAGGAAAGTATTTGTCGCAAAATATGACTTGATTAGCTGTTCTACCGACTTCTGCAGAGTCCTTGGCTTGCAGACTATCTGGCTGTCTATCACCTCGAAAGATAAACTGTGTAAGGCGGCATTCACAATCCACGCCTGAAATGGAACAACGTGTGCTGCATTTGGTGAACGAAAATCCTGAAACAAATGTGCGACGATTACCAGCAGTGGAGGGCACGAATAATGCTTATTATGCCTGATGGTACGTCATTAAAAATATGTGCACTTCAAAAAGTGCGTGATCCCCTACGATGATGGACAGAGGGATGCATTGCTATGGATGGATATCAAGCTGCGTGCCTCTCTTGAAAGATAGTGATTATTCGAAACTACACCGTGTTATGAACAAATGTTGAGACCTCAAACAGTATTTGTTTCCGAACCAATATTTAACGTACTGGCTTTTTGTGGGTGAACGACATTTCAAAATGCTCCACTCTTTTTGTAGTACCTGTAGAATGTTGCTTGTAAACAATTAAGCCCTTCCAAGATGTAATGTATTACTTTGTGCTTACGTAAAACGATGTATATCTGCCTGAATGTATTTTAGAAAACTGCACTGACAATGTCAGTCAAAGTCGCTCTTCGTTAATTCACTGTCCGTCTTAGAAAGAGGGAGAGAGACAAAGAGAAAGAGAGAGGGAGAGAGATGCTACGAGAACTGCTGCGCAGCTCTGTTCTCGTGCCGTGTACAGGGTAATTTTTCCACCGTGAACAAACTCTAGAGATTGAACGATGGGAAGATACAGAACAAAATAGGTCAAAAGAATTTATGTCCGGAAATGCATGGTTTCCATGCTAGAGACCATTTATTCGCTCATACTTTGTAAGAGAGACTGTAGTCTAATATGCGCTGCAACATGCAACCGCAGTTAGAGTATGCATGGTTCCCTCCCAGAGGGTTGTACTATTCCTCATACGTCATGACCTAGAGCCCTCTTCAGCCATAGCTACTGGTAATGTTGTGTCCGATTCACTTCTCATGCTGTCTCACCTTGTAATGGATGCGATACAGCGTTGTACACAATGGTTCCGTATTCGAATGAGAGCTTGCCAACATATTGTTTACTTACGTAAAGACAAATGGCAACAGACGGCGGGCAGCAAGGTTGTTTCAGGAGACCTGTCTCCTCCAACAACAGCCACAGTATTCAGTGTTTGCAACAGTGAATCATCGTTTGTCTGAGACAGGGTCGTTTCAGGAAGCAGGAAACCATGAAGGACGTACCCTAAATGTTCGTTACCAGACTTGGAAGAAAATGTGATTAACAATGTGGAAGACGACCGCCGTATCAATACCAGGCAGTTCGCCAGCTAGTACAGGGTAATTATAGAAAATTAACTCAACAGTTATGCGTAAATTGTAGTAACGACGATATATCGCAGTTCGTCAATTTTTTTCAGTGTATGTTGGTATAACTTTCGTCTACAGCTGGAGAACTCTCCGTTTGGAAACATAACTAGCTTAAACAAAAACCATGTACAAGTCCACAGAACGCCTTGTAGCCGGTTTTCCCAAAACTGTAACTCCCAGCAACGTTCTAATCACTCTCCCAGTTTGAACAAGGCCAGAAAGGAAAATTTTTGACTTTAAAACGTTTAAAAACCTACCTAAGGTTCCGCAAAAATCCAAATAGACTGAGTAACTTGCTCTGCTGTCTGTGCATCGCAACTTTCCAGTTGCTCCAGAAGAAGCAGTAAATCACTTTTCCAAACAGCTGCAGCGGATAAATACTTGCTACAGGTAAGTGCTAGCTGCCATTTTGTTTGATTTGTATCGATAAATTTTTGGGCTGAAGTCAAATAGTGAACATTTTAACAATCCTGCTCTCCCACCCCTATCCACCCCCTCTCCCACCCTCCCCCCCCCCCAAAATTAATACGTTCATGCACTCGAGACAACCCAATCTTAGTTGATGAAATGAAATTCACTGTTCATTATCACGATTCTCTTCAATTTGTCACTCTCTGGGATCCAGAAATAACGGTTGTTATCAGTTCCTTTTGAGCTGCAGGTGAGTGTTAACAGTGATGATTAAACGAAATTAATATTCATTATGTTTTGTTCACATATGCTCGCTAAAAGAAGCAGTCTTCGTGCAGGTGCCAGAGTACCACAGCAATATGGAGTGAGTACTGCTTAGCGTGTGCATGGCATTCGATCAGATAAGAGCCCACCGGGTCGTGCTAAATGACAAGCACCTCAGGGAGCTCACCATTCGCTTGCTGGGTACAAGCTTGGCGAATCTGAGTTTCCAAAGCTGGGGACTGGAAAGCGTGCTGCAAGCCATCAGTAACCACTCTGTGCAAGCTTCGGCGACAGCCGTACGTCGCGGCGGTGGAACCTTGTACGTCACAGAGACCGAAGATCTCGGCTTAGCCACCCTGATCACGAGGATGGTCAAAACCTCTATATAAAAACCGTAGTCTCATTGTCCACAGCGAGCGTGGCTGTGAGACGCATGGCTGTTGAAGCCGAACAGTGTCAGTGGGCAAACTGTGAGGAACGTGCCACACTTTAGTTGCGTAAGGCGTACTCAGACAAGCGGGGCGTGTCTGAGTGGAACTTTATTTCCCAAGCTGCTTGTGGGACGGAGATGGAACCATCGAAATTGAACACAACTCCCAGCGGAATGGGTGTACTGCTGGTGGGTGTCAAAATCCAGTCTAACCAGAGTACTCGTGCAGCCAGTCCTCCCAACTCTGGGATTATTCACAGTTCTTCAGTTCGTTGTAACAGAACGCAAGATACTAATCAGAATGTGTTTTTGATCAGTAAAGGGAAAGGGGGCAGCTTCGAAAAAATTTCACGTTTCTCTATTCAAAAGGGTTTATAGGGTACTGATGACACTTTAATATTAGTCAAGAAATTGCAAAATGGAATAGTGGTTCAAATGGCTCTGAGCACTATGGGACTCAACTGCTGAGGTCGTTAGTCCCCTAGAACTTGGAACTAGTTAAACCTAACTAACCTAAGGACATCACAAACATCCATGCCCGAGGCAGGATTCGAACCTGCGACCGTAGCGGTCTTGCGGTTCCAGACTGCAGCGTCTTTAACCGCACGGCCACTTCGGCCGGCGGAATAGTGTTGGTTGAAACAATTGACGAACCTACACAAAGCTAAATACCTCGAAATACGCTATCTAAACGGAGCTTCACAACACCTTGAACTGCAGCAGAAGAGTTGTGTCATGTACAAATCTTATCGACATTCCCAAAGAAGAACTGAAAGGTGAATGTGCTTACGAAGTTATCGACGACGTGCAACATACGATAAAATAAAGACGGATATAACTCTGGTAATATCCGACTCAGTAACCCCCGCCTTCAATGTCGTGGCTCTCCTAGAGGTTATCAAGGTTGGTTTGCATCGTTTAAGCGTACTGCTCTATGTCCCCAACCCACTGAGCTTTTTTAAACGTCTGCGCTTTGTACACATCACGTTAGGATGTCAGCGTGAAGATACTTGTGGCAAATGTGGTAAGGCTGCCCCCGAAGGTTTCATTTGTTCATCTCCTCCAAAGTGTGTGAAGTTCTCTAGGTTCAAATGGATCTGAGCACTATGGGACTTAACATCTGAGGTCATCAGTCCCCTAGAACTTATAACTACTTAAACCTAACTAACCTAAGGACATGACACACATCCATGCCCGAGGCAGGATTCGAACCTACGACCGTAGCGGTCAGGCGGTTCCAGACTGAAGCGCCTAGAACCGCTCGGCCACACCGGGTGGCAGTTCTCCAGGACCAGCGTTTCTGGAGTGGGTACTACAACGTCTACCTTGAAGAAAGGAAGATACAGGAGATTAAAACAACATTTCATTCAATATTCTAAGGCTGAAATATCTATAAAGCCATGCTGGCTCCCACTTTCACTACACATTCGCTTCAGCCCTTAACAAGCCTCTACCGACAGCCAATGCCAGTATATAAACGGAGATTGCTAGTGTCAGCTCTATTAGCTGTGGTTGACAGTGTAATTGCAACATTGCAATTATTTCGGTTAATAGTCAGCACAAAAAGTCAGGAACAGTCAGAGTTACTAACATTGCAAAGCCCAGGTGCCTCCAAAGGCAGAGTCTAGTAAACAGTCCAGAAAGTGCCTGTACCGCTGCTGTGGCAGTTTCTAAAGAGCCTTCCCAATCAAAAAAAGCATAGTGGAAGCTTCAATCACAGGCAAAACCATCTAGTAAACCAACACATCATGTCGACATCGTTCGACCTGACGCTGCCAATAATTCTAGTTGGGTGCCAACGGACAGTGACGTCTGTCCAGAGCAACAATGTCGCCCGAAGAGTGAACCTCGACGCGTTGCTGGCTTACCACCCGATTAGAGAGAAATGGTGAAAGTGCAACCATCGTGATAAATGGCTCCCACACAATAGTGTAACATTAACGGATTCAGCACTCATGTGGAGGAACTTAAACTCCTAGCACAGGCACGTTTCCAGTGTTTTTGTTTACAAGAAACACATTTTAAGGCCACTGACGCTCCTATATAGCGAGACTATACTCTCCAACAGAAAGATGGCCTGACTGTTCAAAGAGCCAAGGGAGCGATTGCTGTACACACATTTCCTCTGCTCTCTGTTTGGTTACTGACCTGGAAGCGGTAGCCATTGAAGTTCGTGTGGATCGGAAGATCACTATCTGCTCACTGTATCTACCTCTAAAGACTACAATTGACTCTGAGGCTCTCGCAGACAGTATGGAACAACCTGCTCGCCAATTTATTCTATTGGGTGACTTCAACGCACAAAAAGTAAAATTCGGCTCTAACTCTGTTTACCCTGCGCATTGAGGTTTGGAGAGTTTCGTGAGGTCTCAGGAGCTGTGCATCTTCTATAGAGGCAGTCCCTCTTTTTTCAGTTGCTCCTGTGTCATCTTCATCCATCGATCTGTATTTCTTCTCTACAGCCCTCGCAGACTCTGGCCAGTGGGAAGCAAGTCATGTCCTTCATTCAAGTGACCACTTGCCACTGTGGATCCACCTACTGGATGAAGGCTCCGAAATGGATGATCTGTAGATCGAACTTGACACTGTTCAGCCAGCTGGCTGTGTTTGAACACCGAGGCAGCTCCCAGGAATGGGCGGCCCACATCACTCGAGTGATCCATCATACCACTAACTTATCCATCCCAAAGTCCTCAGGTACCTTAAGCGACAACCTGAACCTTGGTGGATCGATGCATGCCGCTCGGCAGTCCAGGTTAGGAGTGCGCCACTACGACGTTTTAAATGCCACCCGATGACAGACCACCTCAGCCTTTCAACTGGCGAGAGCCAAGGCTCGACGCGATGTGTAATTAAGGAGACTATGAAAAGTTCGTGGACTTCGTCACCAGTACCACTTGTTCTAGGAATCTGAGAAACCAACAGGAATATTTACGGTAAATACAGTCGTTTACCAACAGCAGCAATCATGAACAGGAGTTTCTCCTAATGAAGCCCAGAGGTGTGACTCAGTCGATGGCAGAGCATCTTGCAACTACTACTGATAATGCTAACTGGGATCCAGTGTTCCGCCACTAGCATACGACTGTAGAGAGGGACATGTTGACCTTCAGATCCGAGAATTCTTTGTCTTACATCCGTCCTTCCTCCATGTGGGACCTGGATTTGGCACTGTCTGAGGCTTGTGATACTGCACTTGATCACGGCCAAATCCAATATAACATACATCAACATTTGCTAGCAACGTCTAACGGAATCTTTCTCTAATGTTTTAATTTAATATGGCAGACAGGCCACTTTCCTAACTCGTAGAGAGACAATTTTGGTACCTCTCCTCAAATCAGGAAAGGGCCAAAGGTGTCCAAGTAGTTACTGGAACATCGCTTTAACGAGTTATGTACAAGATGAGTGAAAGATTCACTATCGTCTGGTCTGGATTATAAAGCCCAGGCCACTCCTTAGTCGTTCTCAGTGTGAATTCAGGAGATTTAGTTCTACTGACTACAACATGCTCCTGCCAGAGGCGGCTATCTAGTAAGCTTTCCTAAGTAAACATCAGTGAATCGGTATATTCTTTGACATCAGTAAGGTGTACAACAGTACTTGGTCACACAGTATCTAGGGCAGCTCCACCAATGGAGATTTCGTGGTCACCTCGCCAACTTCATACAGGCCATCCAGTCTAAGAGCTTCTTTAGGTCCTGAGTCGGTGAAGTGCTGTCGGACCGTTCTGAGCAGGAGAATGATGTTCCATAGGGCGATATTTTAAGTGTTACCCTCTTTGCCATAGCCATAAATATTATCTCGTAAATGGTAAGGAGTCGTGTACTGTAGTCCTTATTTGTGGACGATTTTGTAATTTTTTTGTTCCTCTTCTAGTCTTGCAACATCTACTCGTCAGCTGCAACTTACAGTGCCAAGGCTACAGGAGTGGACTGCAAATATAGGTTTGCATTTCTCTGCAGATAAGTGAGGGTGTGTTCATTTTAATTTTTCTCGGCGGATTTTTAATTTACCTTACATACACATGAGGGGACCATTATACATTTTAAAGACTCAGTAGGGTTTCTGAGTCTCAGTTTTTACTAAAAAATGTCGTGGTTACCACACCTGAAAGACAGGGAAGCCAGAATCCCGAAGGCACTGAGCATCTTAAAACGCATTAGCCACAGGTCTTGGGGAGCACACAGGTTACGTCACTCCAGTTTCATTGGGCTTCCGTAAAATCGCGGCTAAACTGTGCGTACAAAATGTATGGATTTGCGGGGCCGCCTTATCTGTAGCTCACTGAAACTGTTCACCATGATAGGATTAGGCTATCCAAGTGTGCTTATAGGACCAGCTCTATACCCAGCCTTTGTGCTGAGGCTGGGGAGTCCATGCTCGCCAACCGACGTCAGCTCGTCTTGGCAGTCATGTAAGTTCCTCTCTGATACGAATTCACAAGCATGCCATACTTTTGCTCGTCTGGCTATGGAACGCCTTTTCTTCAATCGTCCATGAGCAACACAACCGTCTGGTGCCCAGGTGCAGCGTGTGCTGGAGTCACTTGGCGTGGAGCGAGTACAACCACAAATCCAGGGTTTTAAGTGCCTACAACCCTGGTTACTTCAGAGGCCCAGAGTTATCTTAGATTTAGTGCAGTAAAGACGAGGTTCCACTCCTCCATATGTTTTAATGCATTATTTTACATCTTAACTGAGCGCCTAAACTCTGTAGCTGTATTTAAGGATCTGTCTAAACGTAGTGACTCCGTTGGTTGCTCTTTTGTGTTCTCTGACCGTGTCTTCAAGATCCGTTTGGCTCATGACTTTATTGCCATCTACGCGGAGTTATATGCAATCAGGGTGGCACAATAGCAAATAATAAGTAATAGTGCTAAATTTCTTGTTTCTTCCGACTCCTTAAGTGCCCTTCAGATTCTACAATGCATTTATCCAGAAGTTAAATTGGTCTAGAACATATATTCTCCACCTACAAAGGATGGGCAAGCAGGTATCTTTCTTCTGGGTGCCAGGGCACAAGGGTATAGCGGGAAAAGAAAATGCGGAAGTAGTTGCAAAAGTGACATGTTGTGATCGTCAGATATTTCAGTGTGCCATCCCCCTACATGCTGTCGCCTGGCTGCTAAGATACAGAGTAGTACGTCGATGTGAAGAAGATTGTCTGAAAGAGACAGACAATAACCTGCCTTTAATAAAGTCCACAACGCGGCCGTGGCATACCTCCTTCCAGGCACGGGACAGTGCCTTCCTTACTCGTCTTCGTATCACCCACTGTGTCCACTGCCCTATGACACATGACTTCTTGCGAGACGCCCCTCTAATGTTTTGTGCTTGTGGTGTACAGATCACAGAGCACCACATTGTACTAGGCTGTGTTTTCTTTTCAGTCCAAAGGGCGGAATTTCATTTTTCGACTGATGTTGCCTCTATTTTAACTGACAATCAAATTAATATGGTTTAACTTTCAAAATTTTTGAATTCATTAAAATTTTTTTGTGTGTTTTCAGGGTGGCTGGCTCACCCGTGGTTTTGGTAAGTGATCAGCCGGCCACATATTCCTGTGATTCTATTTCGTTTTCCTCTTGTTATACTCAGTTTTACTTACGAATTTTAGATCCTGAACACTTTTAACGCTACCTTCCGCGATGGGAGTGTGATGGTAAAGATGGTCATGTGAGAGATTTGATGAATGTGTGGGTTTTTACCTCAGATTGCTTTTTATCTCTTTCCTCGCATTTGCTGCTTTTGTACCACATTCCTCTCTACTGTTTTCGTAAGGCGCTGATAACCTCGTCGTTGAGTGCCCGTATCCCACAAGCACACTCACGGCAGTGTGAAATCCAATTAACATTCTTCATCTCGCATGGATGAAATGTGAAGGACGTTCTATGCAATCTGAAAAACAGCTTGTTGGGGGATTTACTAGTTGATTTCTCCGCCAGTGACAGCAACTGTAGAAACGTTAGCAGGAAGAGATAGTAATTCTGATGGGCCAGGGGATTGTGGTTCGAGCGATGATAGTTAAGCCAATAGGAGATGGAAACACACATACATTACCAACCAAAAAGAATTATACTGCGAAAGCTTTCAGTGGCAAAATTTTTGGCCCAGCAAAGGATGGAAAAATGTATAAGGTTACGGAGGGTGCAAAGCCGGTTCCGTTTCGTTAAATCTGTACGTGAACTGTAAAAACAGTCTACAAAAAGAATAATATATTGCAGTATGAAACTACGAAATTTGTTACAGGGAAACATTTCGAAAGACCTAAAGGTGGACGTGGAGACAATATACTGTTACCAATGAAGAACTTCGACACTGTGCTCTGCGAATCGAAAATGAGTTTAACATTGATGATATCAAGGCTTTACCAGACTGGTTAAGCAGATTCAGAAATATCAAACATAACAGGCAGCCGCGAAATTAGAAAGTTTAGTTTAAATATACGTGTATAGAAGCTGCCGTTAATCGTAACACTATAGAGAAATTCGTAGCTGGTGTCGATTACAAGATAACATCTTCCACGAATCTCAAGGCTATACAGGAATGAGAATCTAAAAAATGAGCGTTCACTTACGAAAATGTTACTGTTAGCACATCAAGATATGGAATGCTGGAAAAATTAATTTGCAGCATTTAGTTTGAAGCATCTTCTTATCAGCCACAGAAAATAACTCAGTGCTATTGATAGGTTCGTAGCCTGGGCGTAGTAACAACCATCTCCTTTGGGAGGACTACAAAAATACTTGATACAGTGCAGACACCCGTGACACAACTAATGAAATAATAAGGGGGGAATAAAAAGTTTCCATTCGAGGACCGTACAGTCCAGAATCGGTATGTCAATCAGGCGAAATTGCAGTGAACATTGAGGCAATCGTCCCACTGACGCACCAAACTGAAGATGCGTGTTTGGTAAAATATCGTGTCCAACTGCGTAAAGGCATTCTGCACATTCTCGTCCTCCAGGGATCATCAACCATCCAAGGTCTTTTTTAATGGATTAGCTTTCTTCGTCTGCTACATTTAACTGAAGGAATATGTTGCCTTCAACATCAGAACGCCTAAGGTACTTTAGGCAAACAGACATTTAAGAACTGCCCCCCCCCCCCCCCCCCCCCCAGGTCGACCGGTGCCTCGTGCCGAATCGCGACCAGCACAGAACTTTTGCACCATATCACAATGGTGGTTTTCGGCAGACATGCTGCCCCATACACATTCTTCGTTCTCCGCTGGATGTCTACCAGTGTTTGTCCTTAGGCAGTCAAGAAAAGAATAACAGCAACTTGATCATGCTTGGTCACATTTGGTAATAATTTCGTCTCAGTTCACTTTGCAGTATTTACCGGACGCACATTGTAAAGACATGAATGCCACACTAATCCCTTGCCTACATGTCGGTGCTTGTATACCCACAGCGGAGTCGTGCTACGTTTCGTATACGCTGCATCAACGCCCTCAAACGGAAACTTTCTAATCTCCCCTTATAGTAGTTGGCTGGACAATATAGTTTCCGATATCTACTTGTAACTTCAGGTTTGCGCCGTCACGTCTTCGAACCCGATGAAGTATGATTCGTATGTATGCATAACAATTTTGAGAACAACTAGCAGATTCGTGTCCTACAACACCAAAATTTTGTTTAATAACTACTGTCAACTGCCAGTCTGCATTAACTTTACTGTTTCGGTTTCTACTTGGTGTGAGGAAAAAATCTGTTTTCGTCCCTCAACAGACAGTTCACATTCTTATAATAACTATAAGAAGTAAATAAATAATTATTCATTATGAGTAAAATGTACAAAATTCCAAAAGTTTTATATGAACTATTCTGCAAGAATTATTATGAAACATATGAGCACGTTATACCCTATTTCAACATACTTAAATCACGATTGAAGTTATGGAAATTGTTCGTAAATTAACGTCATAACTGGCCATGATTGTTGTTCTCTCCTAATCATCCTTTTAATGACTACATCTGGAAAATTTTATTGTCAGTAAGAACCAGAATTTATACAAAAAATTAATGTGTTACGTTTGATATGATATACGTGTCTGAATTTCCCCTATAGCTCAGTCGCTATCCTGTCGTGTCGTAGCAGTGTTCATTCACGTATTCATGCGCTAGACAGGAAAGGTTATATAAACCGCTGTAAATGACGGTTCTGTTTGCGGCAAAATGAGAGATTTCAACGTTTTTTCCTGATACTTGCAGCCCATCCTTATAGCTAAAAGTTTAACATTTTTTTAATTCGGGATATTCTTCGTGTGAAATAATTGAGGGTCAGTTTCAACATGTCGGGCTGGACAATTCCCTTGTAAGTTAAGATACATTTTAGGTAGTAGGTACAAAGAAAAAAGAGTTAACACTAATGTATTTGGTAATTAGTACACAGTTTTTCAGTGGGTTTATTCTGTAATGTATTGTACTCTGCTTTCTCAATCTCTTCAACTTCCACACCACTTGTCGTGGCCAGAGGAAACTACAATCGTCTGACCACAACAGTCGGTTCCTTGGTTGCTCGATGAGGTGGTACATTGTAGCGGAACACTTGAAGTATTACTTCACTATATTTCATAAATGAATAAAACATTTAAGTAAATCTGACGCAGGTCTTTACCACAGATCTACTGAATAATTCACGATTGTGACTGGCTAGCGAAGCATCATTTGATGCACTAAGTAACAAACTATTCTCTTGAGGCGCAATGTTCATCATGTAAGGGAATAAGTCCATCAGGCACTATATCAGTTTGTCCCATATTATGATGCTGACTCCTGTAGATGGGGTCACGAACAGGGGGTGAGCGCTTACTAGCTCAATACTAAACTGAGGGTCCTTGCATACTGAGAGGGGAGGCGTGGTCTTCAGAAGCGCCTCCCATATGGCATTGTAGATTGCAGAGTTCCCTTGCTAATGTCTATGTCATCGGTTCGCGTTGTCAGCTTGGATGTGGGAACTTGAGCTCCTTACGATGCCACAATACTAACATGAATTCGCCCGCTCCCCAGCTGACGTCATGGGTACGAAACTACTGGAGGCAATGTGCCTCCTTATGGTGGAGGGACCACGTGCTCTCTTGAAAAACACTGTCGATTCTATTTCTCAGTTTTCAAAGAGAAATTTTATCACAACGTTTGCATAGTAGTTTGGCTGTGGGAATTCTGGCCTGTTTTGTTTACGTTATAACCCATCTGCTGGTGGTGAATAAGTAATCCTACCAGGGTAAGCTATGTATGACGTATCTGTTAGGTTGCTGTCATATGCAGATATTGTCAACTCATTGTGAAACACATTACCCAAGAGCAAATTTGATATCTCATTCACGTAAATTACATAGTAAGAAATTATTGGGGAAGGATAGTCATAAATTTAGTCCATTAATTAAATCTCCATCTTCTGTAAAGCCACATTTGTACTGTTACCTAAACATTTCATCATGTATCAATATAGGTTCCATATAAATAACAAATAAGACATGGGAGAATGAAGATTAGGGACAACATAAGAATTATAATCATTACTCAATGAAAGTGGATTAATAATTATTAGAAAAACCCTAGAATTTACGAAATTTATCATTCTTGCAGATACCAGATAAACTCTGGAAATGTAACTCTATTCAGTTAATAACACACAAGGACCCACAAAGAGTTTGAAAGGGATGTGGTCAGTCACAAATAAAACAACAAGATATACACGTTACCTTCCCATGATTCCTAAATGGAATACTTTATTTTTACTGTATGATGGTCAATAGGCTTTGAATGCTGTACTCTGTTGCTTAATTAATGATAACCCAAGACTATCATGCATCTGAAGGACACATGGATGATCACTAACGAACAATGGACAAAGAAAGGTTAAGTATTGTAGAACAAAATAGTATGAAAAATCGAATATCATGCACATATTAATGAACTGGACCAATCATTGATGATTTACATTCGCTTGACATGATCCTAACGTAACACACGTAACATTATCTCAACACAATGCACAACTTTCTAAGTTGCTTTTTATCTCATAAAATTTCGAAACTTCGATCCTGCATTAAGCGAAATTACCTTTCCTCATCTACCTCTCAAAAAATAGTGAATTTACTTTGTTATACATTAACGAAAGTGTGGTTCCCTTGTGTAATCGAATGCACATAATCAACATCGCCTCACATAAAACATTCCCATGAAAACTGCAAGGACTCATTTACTCACAAAACCGCATCGATTTCTACTGTTAAAACCTCAGTTAACCTAATAAAGTTGTAACTCAAAATGATTTCATAGAATATCAGCACATTTTAAGAACATTCAAATACCTTCTTTATATCCACTACGGAGCAAGTTTCTAACACATGCACCTTACCTGCATTCTGTTGTCAGAATGCTGCTTCAATCCCTCTACCGTTACCTGTCCATACAAAGTTGTGGTTGAGGCAACGACCACTCTATAGAGGCTCGCTGCATCCCTCGACAACATAGGACTAAACCTGCCCACTACACCTCTCGAGCTGCTACATTTAACTACTCTCTCTACTCACTAGTAAACCCATGAAGGGTAGTTTGCAGAAACCAAAACCCCACATCAATTAAAAATAAGTTACACTCATTCTATTATTGTCTAACATTCACACGTGTGATTGAGAAAAACAGGAATAATGCAAATACTCCTCAAATAGAGGAAAAATAAGGAAACAGAGACTCTTCCCCTTCCTCGAGGTCTGCCGCTGTCGCCAGAGAGTATCAAGAGCTAAGAGTGTTATCAAAGGGATCTAATGGATTCATGACATCCTTCCTCCAGAAAAGAAAATGAATATGAAATCTCTTTCCAAAAGAGAGAAAGCCAGATAATTTTCTGAAACCAGTATTTCTAAATGCTTTTATCATGATGGTCCTCACAGTTGTTAAACATGGTTATTACATGTTTGTTTTAATAGGGCCAGAGAATGAGATAAAATTTTGACATTTCATTAAAACATCTTCAATACAAACGCAAAATATGGCCTCTTTTCAGAAACCATATATAAAATAATAATACGCGAACACGTGATATGAAAGTAATGACATAAATGGATAGGTGGCAAATTTTCCTTTTTCTTTAACGCCAGTGGGTACACTACACAAAATAATGCTTTAGTCAGTAGTATAGTATATAACAAGGTTTCGAAATTTCACAAAAATTACAAATGAAAAGATAATGGCACAGATTGGTTAAGATCTTTCAATGGTTACATGGTTAAATCATTATAAAAAGACTGTTAATAATAAGCATGAAAGTGATCCCATAATTGAAACATGTCTTGACTACATGTTCACGTTAATGTGTAATTTGAATTCAATGAGATTGATGAGTAGAGAACCACAGCGTCAAAACAACGTCCTACGATAGAGTGATAAATAACTGAAATGGTTCACGCTCTGCGAAATCAAATAAAGTCCACAAATTTTCCTAACCAACATTATGGATGGCGACAACTTACTGGATAACACAAGTCAATAATAAAGCAAAATGGGGTATCAAATTGAATTAGTAGTTTCTCAGTATTGTCGTTAAGTTAATAAGAGAACAGATTTAATCATTACTGTCTGCAGGTGACCTTGACTTAATTTTTTATTACACATAACATTCGTCGTCAAGCTTTTACCGAAAATTATTCAAAAAAGCTTTAAGTAGTAATGTAGTCCTTCCAAACTAATCTAGTCCTTCCAAATTAAGTAATATCAGTGTGATTACTTGCACACTACGAAACATATCATTTTAAATAAATTTTCTTTACTTCTGTCCAGTTGTCATACAATACATAACATGTGTACATCAAATATCATTTCTCTCTCTCTGGCTCTCTGCAATGGTTACTTTCACGAGATATCAACAACATGTTGAAGATGTAATGGTAAGAGAAAAAACAAGCAACAAATACATCAGGTATAAATTTTATTTACATTTTCACAGATTTTCGTTCATAGACTGAAATTACAGTTAACGTGTCACCAGATCTTTTCAATCTGAACACAGATAAAATTTGTTGTAGAAAAATGAATTTCTAGTCATTGACATCATATGCGAAAATCTCAAGACTACTTTTCCAACAACTTCACACTGAATTCAGCAGTCACTGCTTCGTATTTCTTAAAAAACGTTTTTCATCAGAGTCCAGGAAATGAATGACAACCCTTGTCCTCAATATAATGCATGTCATATTCTGGCAACAAGCTACGTGACTCATGTGGAATAACTGAACGTATAGCATTCAAAATCCTCGACCCAACGATGCCGCTTTGAGGACCACCCAGCAACAAAAATGCTGCTTCCTTCAGCACGAATGAATGGATGAATGGTCTGTGGTGTGGAATCTTTGATGGTCAAATAAGATTTCGAATATAGTTCTTGAAACGAACTAATTGCAATGAAGAGCCTCACGCTACTGAAAACAGCTGTTCTGTTTTTTTTTTAATTACAAAAAGTAACTGATCAGCAAAAGAAAAGTTTTTATTAATGTTAGTGCATGTTAGACTTAAATTCTCTGTAATTCTGTGACGAACACAGAGGAGAACAGCAGCAGCGACAGAGTCAATTACTGACTTCTACTGGTAGTCGTCTCGTATTTATACATACTTCCCTAATCAGTCAGTTACTACCGCCAAGTTCAGGCAAGCAGAAGCACTTAATAACATCATTTCATTTATTTACAACAGACATCATAAACTTGAAGCACACCCACACGTACATGCATCTGCTCAAGTCTCACCTCCCGTGATGAGTGGTTTGTAATGTTGGTGATATAATTTTGCCTGTATTGTCTATTCTCCTCTGAAAACGAACACGCTCTCTCACCATCTTTTACCAACATCTAATGTGTGCTGTAAGAATATCTTTCGCACCTGATTAGTGTACTGTGCATGCCCCAACACTGAACTTTTAATGTTACGTGAGCTTAGTATTATGCTATTTGTGATGCTAAGAGGTAAACTTTAATATTACATTTGTAACAGAAATACTGAAAATCGAAATAAGTCATAGTTACTTTCCACATGCTTCTAAGTGTTAAATAGTATTCCAGTTCTGGAAGCTGACAGTCTGTATTGCAGTAGGTGCTTGCTGCTGGATCTTAAGCCTATAGGTGAGCACAATTGACCACTGTATCGTAATCAAGTAATAACACAATAAGAAATGTGTGATACCATTGAGTACTGTTAACTCCATTTGGAAATAACTTGGTACATACAAATTTTCATAAATAATTAGTTGTTTAATGTTTACAAGGGCATACTGAAAAGTGATGTCTCTAAATCTGTAAGACTTTTTAAGTAAAGTAAAGCTTATTAACAGTGTACACCTTTATTCCTCACGTCTATATATCTGTTTCACAAAATAGTCACTCAGGTGACCCACGCATCTCTCCCAACGAGAGACCAGTTTGTTCATAACGTCAATGTAGAACGTTTGACTTTGTTGACAGAGCCATAACCTCACCTCTGCTTCCATCGCTCGTTCACTATTAACGTAAAGTCCTCGGATGTGTTCTTAAAATTTAAGAAACGGATGACAATCAGACGGAACCAAGTCGGGACTGTATGGAGTATGATCGATAACGGCGAACCCAAGGCGTCGAACTATTGCAGATGTTGTAGCGCTCGTGTGTGTTATGGCAGTGTCATGCTGAAGGAAAGGGTGCTCCATGTGTGGATGAACTCTTCGAATTCGTACTTTCAGTCTATGGTGGTGCCTCTAGACCTTAATTACAAATGCGACATACCTTGATCTTATGACGCTATGGGCATGAGCTTGCCTGCTAATGACATGGTTTTGAATTTTAATGGCGTCGGTGAACCTTGGTGACGAAACTCCACTGATGTTTTCTGGTTTTATGAATCAAAACGGTGAAACTAGCTTTCATCATCTGTCAGTGTTGTTAAGGAACCCATAACCTCACGTTCAAAACGCAGAAATAAGTTTTGACGTATGTCTAATCTCCTGGGTTTCATGTGAGGAGTGAGTATTCGAGTCACCCACCGTCTACACAGTTCGCCATACTGCTGTTCAGCAATGACAGTCTTACACGCTGTGATGATATACCGCATTTACCTCACAACTGGGTCTGTGTTAGCAGACGAATTTCTCTGAGTTCAACGTCATTCTGATGAGCCTCGTTGGTTGCCGCACGAGGTCGTCCACTACGAGCTCTGTCACACACATTGAGTTTAGCTCCACCGTCCCCTTAATTACAAACACGAACAACCCAATGTCACACGTTACTGATGTCGATCAGTTATCACAGACATCTTTCATTCTTCTATGGATATCAACTGGGCGCATGTTTCTGCGGCTAAAAACTCAATTATAGCACGCTGTTTCTAACGCAGTGACGTGGGAACGTTACAGACCACCATGTTGCACGCTACAATTCGGAGCTCTAAAGCGACAAAGGATTTCAGCATGCGTCAGTGAATCTGAATAGTCGACCGAGTAATATGCATGACACGTAATACCTCAACCGATGTTGAGAACAATAAGAAATTCGGAGGCGTTACTTTTGAGCACGCCCTCGTAAATATTCATAATATACATATTTTAATTAATGTAAAAACATTTTATTCAAATTTTATAAATTCATTTCTATTAATTTTTAAAATAGGAATTAGTGATTATTATCGATGAAGCTGTATATTCTTTGATTTTATGTAATATCTCTGTTGTATTTCTTTGTGCACACTCTGGGCGGGACTGTGATATCGTATGGTCAGTCTTAGCGGAAGAGCTATTGTAATTGAAGATGAGGTGTCTTTGTAGTGTTGATGAAGGCAGAATTATCTTTTGTCAATAGTGAAGAGTGCCCTAATATTAGTCAATATAGTAGTTTCAACGTTCAGAAACTTCATCTCATTGAATAATGATTGGAAGCCATCTCACCAACACAATGCTTTCAACACATAATGTATCTACATATTAAATAGGATCTAAGTCCAGTCTCATAGCTCACAGAATACAACGAAGCCACCAACGACATTACTAGATAAGTAATATTTTATAGATCTACATATGGATGAGGGTCCAATGGAACTTAATTAAATTAAATGATGGAAATTTGTATGAAAGACAGATAATTGAACAGTAATCACTGAAGACCTATTACACCAAAAATTGTTCAAATGGGACTTAACATCTGAGGTCATCAGTCCCCTAGAACTTAGAACTACTTAAACCTAACTAACCTAAGGACATCACACACATCCACGCCCGAGGCAAGATTCGAACCTGCGACCGTAGCGGTCGCGCGGTTCCAGACTGAAGCGCCTAGAACCGCTCGGCCACCACGGCCGGCCCTATTACACCACTGACCATCATTTACCATTGAGCGTCATTGTCGACTGACCTCTGTTGATCACTAGTACTGTTTATCCTGAAGCTGACAGTGTGTAGGTGCAGTGGATATCAGTTAGTGAGTCTTAAATACTATTCTTTAAATAGCATTCTGTCCCCTGAAGATGACAGTTGTATGTGCAGTTTACGCTAGCTATTGGATTTTGAACGTATAAGAACGCTTAAATTCATTGTCAGATGAACACTTTTTGTGTTATGTAATTATTTAGTATTGAGGGGCGAGATAAAGTGCTTATATCATAAAAGAAGAAAAAATATCGTACAGATGTAATATTCTTCACTAGGAGTGTATATCGACAAGGCTTAGTATACTGTGCGTGCCATGTACAGTGAATTAGGACTGTTAAGTGATCTTTGTGAAACACTGTTTGTTGTGCTAAAAACTAAGCTCTATAATTACATTTGTAACAGACATGATGAAAATCGAAATACGTCAGTTTTCTTCCTGATCCACGGAGATCTATTTATGGATCAGCACAAAACTCGGGAATCACATACTCTGATGCCAGATGAAGCTGCTTTGACGTTAGTAGGTTGTACTTGGTGTAGCTGCGAATATTTTTAAAGATCTAATAGGTCTGTTGTTATGCGCAGATATTTATCCACATATGCTACAAATACCGACACATACATCAAGTAATTTCTCATTTCAGAAATCAACTCGACAACCCAGTGCCAGCGTTTTCATCTCGTCTCAACAGAGTCTAATCTGCTACTTTAATGTAAAATTCTGTGTGACATGCCTTTGACACTGAGAATATTGTTTATTAGATCGAAAAAACTTTTGACTACATCGCAGAATGTTTTATGAGGCTTCGCTGATGTGCTGTGTCTGTTCAGTGTCTGTGTTGTCACACTGCATATAAATTGATAAATCTGCTGACAGTTGACCTTTCGCAAGCATAGCTCCAGCACTTACATCACAATTTGTAAGCACAAATGTCTGAAGAATGAGCTTCCTTGATAATATTCAAACGCAACATACCTACCTTAAGCAAGCGATCACTTATTTTCGATGTTGGTTAGTAGGCTAGATTTCGTCGTTGAAATAAAGTTTATCAGTTTCTTTTTTGCTTACTTGAAACCAATTTTAACTGTCCCTACTGCAAAATCTATTGACATGGAGACTACAGAATTCAATAAAGTCTAGCTCAACACCGCGATAACTCTTTTGTTATCCTGGCATTTATGTATTCAAAGTTTAACTTCCCAAAAAACATTTGCATAAATTAGCGAACGTCTGTTGCATTGTTAATAAGACTTCATTTGATTCTCGGTTTGGCGAAATATACGCACATATTGATTAGACAGCAGTGAACTTGAATTCTGTGCCAAAATCATGTCTGCAAGCACCAATTTGTGTTGAGTCAGTGAAGTATGAAATTCGTGCAATGACCATTCTGAACTCGCAGACTATACATTTTTCAAGTCTGAATAGAAGCCCATATGCATTTTTCTAGACTCGGAGATACATGAGAGGTTATGAAAGTACTGACGCAGTGACTAAGAGCTATCGCAGTCCACAACTTGTCAGGATTGTTGAGGCGGGTAAATATATCACAGCACTGCGTGAGTACGGAAAATTTCTCTAATGGTTCAGTGAGAAGGTCCGAATTTATTCGGAGGTATTCAGAAGATGGCTGTAAAAGAGCCAATTTTAATATATATGTATATTAGCAATTTTGTACTGTGTTTTTCATCTATTGTTTACCTGCTGTAATTGAGACAAGCTTTCTTCTCCGTCAGTTTTGCGCCAGTTGTCATACATACATAGTAAATATTCGGAGAAGTGACTGAAGAGCTGAAGAGGCTGTCATCAAAATTGGAAACTTCTCTACAACAAATGTAAGTCATACATCTCCACCTACGGATTCTTCTGCTTAGGCATATCGTTCACAAGCCCCCTTCTCTTTTCTTTTGCAAGCATGTTTCAGGCGTTGCCGTATCTATGAATGCAACCACGTCGTCTTTCCTAAGGAAACCTTTTCTTTCAACGTAAAGTCTCCAAGCAGCAGTGACTGTTAAAAGAATTCAGTCAATCGATCATCTAGTAGCGGGGAATCTTTAGGAGTTGAAGGACTTGGGCAGCTAGCATCCAATCGACGAAGAAGAAGAAAAAGATCGACTACCATCGAATTTCATATTTTATTGTGTTATTAATTAGGAGGGAACTAGCTCCAAATCCCATTAAATAAGATAATCTTAAATGGGTTGCTCTTAAGTCTGCATTTAGAAGTCGTATATGTATACGTGTGTGGATAATAAAAACTAAAACTAAGCTTATCCCGACTATGCCTTGAAGGCCCAACGAGGCCGACCGGCCGCCGTGTCATCCTCAGCCCACAGGCGTCACTGGATGCGGATATGGAGGGGCATGTGGTCAGCACACCGCTCTCCCGGCCGTATGTCAGTTTCCGAGATCGGAGCCGCTATTTCTCAGTCGAGTAGCTCCTCAGTTTGCCTCACAAGGACAGAGTGCACCCCGCTTTCCAACAGCGCTCGGCGCACCGGATGGTCACCCATCCAAGTACTGGCCCAGCCCGACAGCACTTAACTTCGGGCATCTGACGGGAACCGGTGTTACCACTGCTACAAGGCAGTTGGCACGTGTGGATGGATGATAGCCTTTGGCTTAAGAAGCTAAGACTTTTCTTGGATGTATGTGTTAACATTTTCGTTATAGAAACTTGAGACCTTCAAACGAACGATTCATGACGGGCATTGAAGGATATGTGCTGTTTGAGGCTTTCCCGGCGCTGCATCTGCTTGATAGGTTCCCGGGACTTACGCAGGATAATATTGTAGAAGCCGCACAATATTTCAGCGAGACAACTGCCCGCCATCTTCAGGTGCTACTGTCGCGTCGCTGAGAAGCGCGACAATTTATATGCTGGCTTTCTAGAACAGCGCAGGCGCCAGCGGGGCATAACGTCATCGAAGACCAATCGTAGACAGCGTCGAATACCAGAGTCCTCTGCTGGAGAAACGGGTCGCGGTCTGCGGAAGCGCGACGCGGCGCGGGAAAATGCGGCCGGGAGCGACGGACCCCGTTCGAGCGCGCGAGGTGTTGGCGCGCGATTTAAGCATGTGCGCTAAGGCTTCCCATCTGCGTTGACACGGTGCGGTTGCTCATCTATGGCTGACGATTCCTTAGTGCCGCCAAGGCTGGTTCCCAGGCTTTGCTCAGGTGTAACCCCGTGTCTCTGTTTATTAGGTCACTGCTTATACGTATTTCGACCACCTCTTTGACGATGGAGTCCCAGTATGTGGAAGCATGTGAGAAGATCTTGGTTTCTTCATAAATCATGCCGTGTCCCGTGTCAAGGCAATGTTCAGCAACCGCAGATTTCTCTGGCTGACCCAACCTGGTGTGACGTTTATGTTCGTCGCATCTGTCTTTGACCGTACGACACGTCTGGCCAATATAAGGTTTCCCACACCGGCACGGGATTTTGTATATTCCTGGTCTCCTCCGGCCGCGGTTGTCTTTAACAGAGCCCAGCATCGATTTCACTTTTGCTGGAGGCCGGAAAACACATTTAATCTGGTGTTTCTTGAAAATTCTGCCCACCTTAAAAGACACGCCACCGACATACGGTAGAAAATCCAACCCCGTGGTGTTATCTGCTTCTTCAGGTTGTTCTTGAGGTTTGGACCGTGCTGGTCGAAACGCGTTCCGGATCTGCTTCTCGGAGTACCCGTTCTGGGCAAATACAGAGCGGAGATGGTTGAGCTCTGCCGATAAGCTGTCCTGATCTGAGATGGCTCTAGCCCTATGCACTAGCGTCCGCAATACACCGCTGCGCTGTGAGGGATGACGACAGCTCGTAGCTTGTAAATACAAGTCTGTGTGCGTTGGCTTCCGGAACACAATGTGACCCAAGGAGCCGTCTCCTTTTCTACGCACCAAAACATCCAGAAACGGGAGCTCACCATCATTTTCTACCTCCATGGTAAAACAGATACTTGGATGGATAGAGTTCACATGTTCCAGGAAAGAAGGAAGCGTTGCTGTCCCATGCGGCCATACCACAAACGTATCATCTGCATATCTCCAAAAACATTTGGGTTTCAGAACCGCCGTCTGAAGTGCTTTGTCCTCGAAATCTTCCATAAAAAGATTTGCTACTATGGGAGACAAAGGGCTGCCCCTAGCAACACCGTCAGTCTGCTCGAAATACTGGTTGTTAAATAAAAAGTAGGTCGAGGTAAGCACATGTTTGAAAAGGTGTAAGACGTCCCCTTCCAGCTTGGCTCCTATAAGTTGTAATGAGTCTATCAGAGGCACCCGTGTGAACAAGGAAACCAGATCGAAACTCACTAGTAAGTCTGTAGATTCAAGACGCAGGTTCTTCATTCGCCGTATAAAATCTTCTGAGTTTCGAATATGGTGTTCACATTTCCCCACCATGGGACTCAGAAGAGAAGCCAGATGTTTAGCTAGATGGTATGTTGGGGCACCTATATTACTAACGATAGGGCGAAGCGGAACATTCTCCTTATGTATCTTAGGCAGGCCATAAAGTCGTGGCGGAACTGGCGGTCGTTCTCTTAAGAAGAACCTGCGTCTTGAATCTACAGACTTACTAGTGAGTTTCGATGTGGTTACCTTGTTCACACGGGTGCCTCTGATGGACTCATTACAACTTATAGGAGCCAAGCTGGAAGGGGACGTCTTACACCTTTTCAAACATGTGCTTACCTCGACCTACTTTTTATTTAACAACCAGTATTTCGAGCAGACTGACGGTGTTGCTATGGGCAGCCCTTTGTCTCCCATAGTAGCAAATCTTTTTATGGAAGATTTCGAGGACAAAGCACTTCAGACGGCGGTTCTGAAACCCAAATGTTTTTTGAGATATGTAGATGATAAGTTTGTGGTATGGCCGCATGGGACAGCAACGCTTCCTTCTTTCCTGGAACATTTGAACTCTATCCATCCAAGTATCTGTTTTACCATGGAGGTAGAAAATGATGGTGAGCTCCCGTTTCTGGATGTTTTGGTGCGTAGAAAAGGAGACGGCTCCTTGGGTCGCATTGTGTTCCGGAAGCCTACGCACACAGACTTGTATTTACAAGCTACGAGCTGTCATCATCCCTCACAGCGCAGCAGTGTATTACGGACGCTACTGCATAGGGCTAGAGCCATCTCAGATCAGGACAGCTTATCGGCAGAGCTCAACCATCTCCGCTCTGTATTTGCCCAGAACGGGTACTCCGAGAAGCAGATCCGGAACGCGTTTCGACCAGCACGGTCCAAACCTCAAGAACAACCTGAAGAAGCAGATAACACCACGGGGTTGGATTTTCTACCGTATGTCGGTGGCGTGTCTTTTAAGGTGGGCAGAATTTTCAAGAAACACCAGATTAAATGTGTTTTCCGGCCTCCAGCAAAAGTGAAATCGATGCTGGGCTCTGTTAAAGACAACCTCGGCCTGAGGAGACCAGGAATATACAAAATCCCGTGCCGGTGTGGGAAACCTTATATTGGCCAGACGTGTCGTACGGTCAAAGACAGATGCGACGAACATAAACGTCACACGAAGTTGGGTCAGCCAGAGAAATCTGCGGTTGCTGAACATTGCCTTGACACGGGACACGGCATGATTTATGAAGAAACCAAGATCTTCTTGCATGCTTCCACATACTGGGACTCCATCGTCAAAGAGGCGGTCGAAATACGTATAAGCAGTGACCTAATAAACAGAGACACGGGGTTTCACCTGAGCAAAGCCTGGGAACCAGCCTTGGCGGCACTAAGGAATCGTCAGCCATAGATGAGCAACTGCACCGAGTCAACGCAGATGGGAAGCCTTAGCGCACATGCTTAAATCGCGCGCCAACACCTCGCGCGCT
This sequence comes from Schistocerca piceifrons, assembly GCF_021461385.2. Lineage (NCBI taxonomy): Eukaryota > Metazoa > Arthropoda > Insecta > Orthoptera > Acrididae > Schistocerca > Schistocerca piceifrons. The sequence goes on from NC_060149.1 coordinate 701,546,802, forward strand.
CGTACGGGGTCCGTCGCTCCCGGCCGCATTTTCCCGCGCCGCGGCGAGCTTCCGCAGACCGCGACCCGTTTCTCCAGCAGAGGACTCTGGTATTCGACGCTGTCTACGATTGGTCTTCGATGACGTTATGCCCCGCTGGCGCCTGCGCTGTTCTAGAAAGCCAGCATATAAATTGTCGCGCTTCTCAGCGACGCGACAGTAGCACTTGAAGATGGCGGGCAGTTGTCTCGCTGAAATATTGTGCGGCTTCTACAATATTATCCTGCGTAAGTTCCGGGAACCTATCAAGCATTGAAGGAATTCATTAAATGAAATGTTAACGTTAGGGAAAATAAGGTATCTCATGCAGAACTACGTACGAATCAGCAATAACAAATATCACGTCATACGACAATGCCAGCTTCAAGTGGTAAATTCTAGAACGTTTATATCATGGAAATCACATTGCATAACACGTGTCTAACTATTTTCCACACACAAACAAATTAAATGTTGCTAACATATATTTCCCTGCACAGCTGAAGCATGTTCACGTTTTTGAAAAACAGAACGAAAATGTCTCTACAATCGTCTACAGTGTTCTGTATTCGTATTATGTGTGGAAGGTTGCATGTGACAAGGTTGATAAGTCAGAATTTTGGGTAACAACGCTGCATATTACAAAACATCATCATGGGAGCCAGATGAATCTACGAATGGTGCAGGTTGCTAATACATATATATGTAATTTCCTATACATGGAAAACTTCATGATGTTAGCACGGAGTAGTATTCCGGCTCACTATAAATCCCTCTTCGTATCAGAACGTTGCCTGCGTTAGTTTCACTCCTAAAGAAAATTACATGCACAATTTGCTGACTGTTAACAGTTTAAATCAGTCACCAGATATCAAACCTCCTGACGACAATTAATATATAAAAATGAAATCGTGCGGCAAGAAACTGAACCTACCTTTTTTATTTACACTGGGATGGAACCCATACTAAAACCACCTGCTAGCTGCAGTCGTAGTACTCACTAAAATATGGTTCCAATGGCTCTGAGCACTATGGGACTTTACTTCTGAGGTCATCAGTCCCCTAGAACTTAGAACTACTTAAACCTAACTAACCTAAGGTTATGACACACATCCATGCCCGAGGCAGGATTCGAACCTGCGACCGTAGCAGTCGCGCGGTTCCAGACTGTAGCGCCTAGAACCGCTCGGCCACCCCGGCCGGCGTAGTACTCACACTGGTCCATATTCCACTCAGGTATATTTGCACCTACCATTCAATATTGCATGCTACATAGACTGAAGCTATGAGCAAAGTTATTCCCAGTTTAAATTAAACAGATATAGATATTTCATCGAATGTTTCATTCAACATATCTATGCAGTCGCTGAGACGGTAAATACTTTCCTGCTGAAAAATAAAACGACGCCATTGAGCCGCGAGGATGAATCAGTATTTCGCTTGGCAGAGATGTTCCATGTGTGGGAGAAAAAGAATTGAGGAAGACGATGTAAAATATAGAGACAACTGTCGTTTCACCGGTGTATACCAGACGCAGCAAACCCCAGTTGCAGTGTCAATTACAGACCTCACGGTACTGTGTCCATCCTATTACTCTACGATTTGAACAATTATGATGGGCACCTCTTTATCACAAATATTTGACAACAAACGGTAACAGATGGTGAGAGGTAAGACGTTAAGCTATATCCTGCTCACTTTTCCATTCCGCCATCAAACACGAAAAACCTAAATCGTTTACAAAGCCTGTTCCAGTAACGCACACGCACACGCATACACTCTAAGAAAAAAAAAGGAAAAAAACAGGAAAGACACACCACGAAGGAATTATCCGAATTTGACGGAAACGGTAGATAAGAAGTGCATGTACAGAAAAGCAAACGATTACTGTTTCAGACAAGTTGGATGACTTATTCGGTAGAAAGGACTTCAGGAATTGAGCAAGCCAATAACACGTAGGACCACATCTGGCCCGTATACAAGGAGTTATTCAACTTGGCATAGATTGATAGTATCGTTGGATATCCTCTTGAGGAACATCATAGTAAATTCTGTCCGACTGCTACCTTAGATCGTCAAAGTCCTGAGTGAGTGGGAGGGCCCTGCCCATAATGCTCCAAACTTTCTCAGCTGGGGACAGATTCGGCGAACTTACTGGCCAAGGTATGGCTTGGCAAGCACGGAAACAAACAGCAGAAACTCTCGCCTATGTGGGCGGGCATTATCATACAGAAATGTAATGTAGAATATCGTCGACACACGGCTGTGCAGTAAATATGACGCGGATGATAACCAGCGATATCCTGCTATGGAAAGAAATGGACCCTAAACCATCGCTCCTAGCTGTCGGGCCATAATGCGGGTGACAGGTTGGTATCCCATCGATATCCGTGGTGTCTCTACACTCATCTTCGCTTGTGGTCGTGGCTCAGTTTGAAGCGATATTCATCACCGAAGACAATTCGAGTCCAGACAACGAAATTCCTGGCCGAATGTCCCCGACACCATTGCAAACGGGCTTGTTGGTAGTCGGTGAAAGAGGTGCCGTGATCTCAGCGCCATTTCTGAGAGTCATCTGTTAAAGGTCCTAGTGGTCACTGAAGCACCAATTGCACGCCAAATGGATGATGAATCCGAAGCTCTGAGTGTCTCTCTGACCATTGCTCGGTCCTCGCATTCTGTCGTCTCTCTAGGTCGACAGCTTCCTTCTTGATGCTGTTGCTGACAATGATTCACCCATTTCTTCCAACGTAATCAACTAGTGGCATCGCTGCTATTCAAATATACAGCGATTTGCTGTTTATTTACCCGGCTTCTTTGTGCCCCACAACACATCCTCTCTCAAATGCTGACACGTGTGTATACTGTTCACGCTCCTATCTGCGAGGTATAGTTTCTGGGCTACAGAGTACACGAAGTGAAATTCGCAAGGGCTTAATGCACTAGTATTGAAATGTCCCCCGTTCACTATTCTTTCCAGTTGCTCGGTGAAACTGGGCTACATCGTCACACATTTGTCGATCAGCAGCCAAAATTTATTTTGTATTTTCTGTCTATAGCTGTATCTATATCAGTCTCAGACCTATTTGCATAACCCCTTCGTGGTTTCAAATTTCACTAACAGACAACATGACGAAAAAGACCAACTGTAAAAGAGCTTACAATGTATAGAATGTACCAAAGTGTAAAAGACTAGGAGAATACTCCGATTTATATTTAAAAATTGATCTGATCTGTGTACCCAAGTCTTTGAACAGATCCGTGAACATGACATGTGAATTAGATACAGAGCATTATTTTACCTCCCCTGATTTGGCACAGGGTGCACTTCAGTGAATGCAATGAGCTTGAGAAGAATTTATTCAGAGTCATGAATACTACTGTTTTCGTCAAAATCGTGGACAATGAGTGACAGGTATAGGATAAAAGACTAACAACTTCCTGAGAAGGTATATTTGGAGCCTCTGCATTACCTGTCAAACCAAATTTTCAAGGAACGTAATTTTTAACGAAAATTTAGTTATCATTGAACTGAGCAGGCTTACTGTGTACTTCTTTTCGACCTCACTGTGGATATATTGTAAAAAATTTCCGACATAGTGCTAAACAGACACAGATAGCCTCATACATCAATTTACAGTTCCAAATATCTATGAAGCTATCAGGAGTGATTCACATACGATACTACGGGTTTCCTGGCGAATAACAGATGCAATAAACCGCTAGTGAATAATAAAAAGGTATGATTAATGAGAACGAACTTAGTAGTGAACCTATTGCAGAATTTGTTGGACTACGAACAGGAACGTGTGCTCCCAGTTCTTAGTCTTGGAGCATAATACACAGATCAAAAGGCATGGATGAGTCTTCTGTAGATCGGTGTCTTGGGTTCGGAAGTAAGAAGCACTGTGCGAGTTGTCATTTAGAGTACCATGTGGTTTCGATTATTAAATAACAAAATGTATGACAAATATCCTACACTTGCGGTTTAAGTAAATAAAATGGCTTCGGATCACTACCATACCAGATATGATGCAAGCAATGTAAATATCTGAAAAAATTGTAGATTATAGATTGTGATTTGCGATCACTGTAGAATTTTAACTCTGATTCTTCCTTGTTGTAGTAATTCAGTCATCCAGTCATCCAAGTATACATATAAATTTCTATGGAATTTAATAAATTTAACGTCTAGACATTTTTGTTCATTTTTCATTTATTTTCCCATGCTCTCTGTAGCGTACTGACGATGAGTTGATACAGTATTTTAGTATATACACCAGTTGAGTATGAAGTTTACTAATGAGTCAAATTTGGGATGAAATTTATTGCTAGCATAACTACGAAGTACGAAAACACAGAGATCGATGCAATATAAGTGAAATTTACTTGAAGAACTGTACAACAATATGTGACACAAACATTTGTCGGAGTGTGTGTGTGTTTGTGTGTGTGTGTGTGTGTGTGTGTGTGTGTGTGTGTGTGTGTGTGTGTGTGTGCGCGCGCGTGCGTGTGTAACTCAGAAGCACATATTGTTGCTATTTTACATGAGCATGTTATATTTACATGAGCATGTTATATTTACATGTCATTTGAATAGTACACTGTGACTGCCTCAATACGAGTGCAGTTTGGCTAGTCCCGCCATCTTGAGATTTTTAAAATTTATTTTCAGTTTCCCGTCATCTTGCATTTATAAATTTCCCACAAGCGTCATCTTTTATTTATAAATTTCACGCCAATTCTTAAATAACCTGCTACTTGTCATCTTGGACCTTTCAATTTCCTGTGCAGCTGCATTGCCAGCTAGTGTGAAAACTTGAACAATGTGCCAGGTTTCGTATAATTACACTAATAATGACATTTTCACTCGAAGCGAATATTTTAAATGAGTAATTCCGGGGCCTCATTAACCATCGATCTTGCAGCTTGTGAGGAACCTTGCATTCTTCTGCGATGCAAAGAGTTGTCCCATTGATGCAACCGTAACAGAGGGGTATCTGCTGAGAGGCAAGACAAACTTTTGGTTCCTGAAGAAGGGAAAGAGCCTTTTCAATAGTTTCAGGAGCAACAGTCTGGATGACTGACTGATCTGGCGTTTCAATGTCAACCATAACGGCCTTGTTGTACTGGTACTGTGAACGGCTGCAAGCAAGGGGAAACTACAACCGTAATTTGTCCCTAAGGTATGCAGCTCTATTGTACGGTTAAATGATGATGTCATCCTATTGGATAAAATATTCCAGAGATAAAATAGTGCCCCATTCGGATGTGTGGGCAGGTACTACTCAGGAAGTTGACGTCTTCAGCAGAAACAAAATTGGCGTTCTACCGATCGGAGCAACTACGTATGATCTCTTACTCTTGCTGACAGGTTATAAAATTTACAAAGGAATATGGATACGTTGAAGTTAGATATAGTGGGAATTAGTGCAGTTCTGTGACAGGAGGAAGAGTATTTCTTGTCGCGTGAATACAGGGTTACAAATGTAAAATAGAATATGGGTAATGCAGGTGTAGGAGTCATAATGAATAAGAAAACAGGAATTCGCGTAAGTTACTACTATCGGCATAGTGAACGCATTTACTTAGTTAAGACGCAAACGACCTTCACACCCACTGCAGTACTACACGTTTATTTACCAACAGTCTCCGTAGATGATGAAGAAACTAAAGAAATGTGTGATAATTTAAAAGCAATTATTGAGATAGTTAAGGGAGAGGCAAATATAGTATTGATAGGGAACTGGAATTAAGAAGTAGGAAAAGGAAGGGAAGTAAAAGTTATAGATCAGTATGGTCTGGGGCAAAGGAATGAAAGATGAAGCTTCCTGGTAGAATTTTGCAGACAACACAATGTAAGCGTAACTAACAATTCGTTTAAAAGTCTGAAAGATTGTTTTATACGTGGAAGAGCCCTGGTGACACCGGAAGGTTTCATATTGATTATGTAGTAAAGAGACAGAGATTTTGGAACCAGATTTTAAGTTGTAAGACATTTGAAAGTGCAGATATGGACTCTGATCACTATGTATCGCTTGTGAACTGTAGTTTAGAACTGAAGAAACTGCACAAAGGGAGGAAATTTAGGAGCAGGGATCTGGATAAGTTGAAAGATGTTGTTGAGAGTTGGAGGAAGCATTAGGCAACGATTAAAATAGGGTAATGGAATACAGCTGAAGACGAATGGGTAGATTTGTGAGAAGCAACAGGGAAGACAGCAGAGGATCAAACTGGTATACAAACAAGGCTTACAACAAATCCTTGGATATCCCAGGAGATACTGAATTTAATTGATGAAGGAAGAAAATATAAAAAGTAACAAATGAAGCAGGCTAAAGCGAACGCAAACGTCTAAAAAATGAGATTGACAGGAACTGCAAAATGACTAAACAGGACTGGTCAGAGGGGAACTGTAAGTATTTAAAAGGATATTTCACTAGGTGAAAGATAGATACCGCATACACGAAAATTGAAGAGACATTTGGAGAAAAGTGAAGCAGTTGCATGTATATCAAGAGCTCAAATGGATTACAGTCCTGAGCAAAAAATGGAAAGCTTGAAGCTGGAAGGAATATATAGAGGGTCCGTACAAGAGAAATGTAATGAAGGCAATGTGATGGAAATGAGAGAGAAGGTAGATGAATATGAGATGGAAGATTTGATTCTGCAAGAAGAATTTAACAAAGCACTGATAGACGTAATCAGGTAAAACTCCCCTTTAGTACACATTCCGTCAGAACTGCTCATAGTCATGGGAGAGAGACCCCTGACAAATCTCTTCCGTCTGTTGTGAAAGATGTATGGGACAGGCGAAATACACGCAGATTTCAAGAAGAATGTAATAATTCCAATTCCAATGAAAGCAGATGCTGACAGGTATGAATATTGCCGCATCATTAGTTTAATAACACGTGGTTGTCAAATGAGAACACAAGTTCTTTATAGAAGAATGAAAAAACTAGTAAAAGCCGACCTCGGGGAATATCAGTTTGGATTCGAACGAAATGTAAGAAGACATGAGGCAATACTGACGATACGACTTCTCATAGAAGATATAGTAGGTTAAAGAAAGGTAACCCTACGTTTATAGCATTTCGAATCATAGAGAAAGATTTTTAAGATATTGACTGGAACACTCTCTTTAAAACTATGACAGTAGAAGGGGTACACAAACAGGGACCTAAAGCTACTTACAATTTGTACATAAACCAGAAGGCAGTCACGAGTGTCGAGGGGCATGAAAGGGCAGCAGCGGTTGAGAAGGGAATGAGACAGATTTGTGAACCAGCCCTGATATTATTCAACCTGTACATTGAGCAAGGAGTAAAGGAAACCAAAGAAAAATCTGGAGTAGGAATTGACGTCCACTGAGAAGAAATAAGAACATTGAGGTTTGCTGATGGCGTTGCAATTTTGTTAGAGACAGTATAGGACTTGAACCAGTAGTTGAACGGAATGAACAGTGTCTTGGAAGGTGAATGTAAGATGAACATCAGCTGAACCAAAACAAGGACACCCAAATGCAGTCACATTAAATAAGCTGGTACTGAGTGAATGAGATTATGAATCGAGATACGTAAAGTAGTGCATGAGTTTTTCTATTTGGACAGCAAAATAACTGATGATGCCCGCAGTAGACTGGAAATGGCAAGAAAAGCGTTTCTGAAGAAGAGATATTTGTTAAAGTCTAACTCAGACTGAAGTACTACGAAGTCAATTCCGAAAATGCACACATCAAAAAAAGTCTTGCATCACCCTGGTTCCCAGAAATCCTGAAAATAGACGTTGACTATGTTTACTGTATCACAGACACAGTCCCTTTGACTGTTCAGAGATGTCACTAAACCGGTCTAAAGATGTAAGCAACCATGTATGAGCTGCGCCTATTAGACGGAAGGGTCACACAACCGATCAGTTTCAGTCATTCCGCCAGGAAGGAGGTACACGGCTCGTGTTGTCTGTAGTTCAACCATACCTAGACTATCAATACCGCTGTTCGCTCGCATCCGCATTGTTACTTTGTGCCAGGAGGGGCTCTCAACAAGGGAAGTGTCCGGGCGTCTTGGAGTGAACCAAAGCGATGTTGTTCGGAAATGGAGGAGATACAGAGAGACAGGAACTGTCGATGACATGCCTCTCTCAGGCCCCCAATGGCTACTACTGCAGCGAATGACCACTACCTACGGATCATGGATTGGAGGACCCCTGACAGCAATGCACCATGTTGAATAATGCTTTTCGTGCAGCCACAGGACGTCGTGTTACGATTCAAACTGTGCGCAATAGGCTGCATAATGCGCATCTTCACTCCCGACGTCCATGGCGAGGTCCAGCTTTGCAACCACGACACCATGCAGCGCGGTACCTATGTGCCCAACAACATGCCGAATGGACCGCTCTGGATTGGCATCAGGTTCTCTTCACCGATGAGTGTCGCATATGCCTTCAACCAGACAATCGTCGGAGACGTGTATAGAGGCAACGCAGTCAGGCTGAACGCCTTAAACATACTGTTCACCGAGTGCAGCAAAGTGGAGGTTCCCTGCTGTTTTGGGGTGGCATTAAGTGGGGCGACGAACGCCGCTGGTGGTCATGGAAGGCGCCGTAACTGCTGTACTATACGTGAATGCCATCCTCCGGCCGATAGTGCAACCATATTGACAAGGTATTCGTCTTCATGGACGCCAATAGGCGCCCACATCGTGCACATCTTGTGAATGACTTCCTTCAGGATGCCGACATCGCTCTACTAGAGTGGCCAGTAAGTTCTCCACACATGAACCCTATCGAACATGCCTTGGATAGTTTGAAAAGAGCTGTTTATGGACGACGTGACCCACCAATCACTCTGAGGGATCTACGCCGAATTGCCGTTGAGGAGTGGGATAATTTGGTTTAACAGTGCCTTGATGAACTTGTGGATAGTATCCCACGACCAATACAGGCATGCATCAATGCAAAATACGTGCTACTGGGTATCAGACGTAGCGGTGTGTACAGCAACCTGAACCACCACCTCTGAAGGTCTCGCTGTATGGTACTACAACATGCAATGTGTGGTTTTCATGAGCAATAAAAAGGACGGAAATGTAGATCCCTATTCCAGTTTTCTGTACAGGTTCCGGAACTCTCTGAACCGAGGTGATGCAAAACTTCTTTGATGTGTGTATTTAATCAGATTATAGTTATTTATGGAACTGAAACATGGACGATAGGCGTTTAGACAAGAAGAGAATAGAGGCTTTAGAACGTGTTGCTACAGAAAAATGCTTGAATTGGATGGGTAAATCACGAAACTAATGAGGAGGTACTCAATGTGATTGGGAGAAAAGAAATTTGTTGCGTACCCTGATTGGAAGAAAGGATCGGTTGATAGAACACATTATGAGTCATCATGAGATCGCCAGTTTAGTACTGGAGAGAAGTGTTGGTTGGGCGAGGTGAGGCGGGGGTGGGGGGGGAGGGGGGATGTCGAATCGTAGATGGAGACCAAGAGATGAATTTAGTATTCATATTCAGAAGGATGTAGGTTCCAGCAGTTCCTCGGAGATGAGGAGGCTTGTTCAGAATAGAGTAGCATGGAGAGCTGCTTGAGACTAAGCATCGGACTGAAGACCACAACAACATTAGTGAGACCACGAAATTTGCTTTGAACATTGCCTTGCCAACAGATCGAAACTGTCGTCCTTGTCTTGAGCGGAAGTATTCTTCACCAAAACACCCTGATGCCTTTTTGGTTTCAATATCGAAGCCACAAATCCAAAACTCGTCTCGTATGACTATACTATGGATAACTATTTCATCATCGTCAGTTTGTTGAGGAAGTTTCTTGTAAATTTCCGATAGATGCTCTTTCCGCTCTTTCGTCAAGAAATTAGGGACATTGCTTCAAGTAGACATACAATCAGTTAACGTTGAACAATCCATGAGACGAATGAAATGAGATTAAAACTTTGTCGCTCGTGGTATCCGCACGGTCTGAGGCGTCTTTGTCACGGTTCGCACGGCTCGCCCCGTCGGAGGTACGAGTCCCCCTCGGGCATGTGTGTGTGTATTGTCTTTAGCGTACGTTACTTTAAGTTAGATTAAGCGGTGTGCAAGCTTAGGAACCGATGACCTAGGCAGTCTGGTACCATAAGAGCTTACCACAAATTAAAACTTTTCTGGTAACTTTTCTGAGACAGTGTACTGTCGGCCCGCACCAAATTTTTTATTTCCGAATTTATGCTCTATGAATCAATTTCGAAAGGCTTCGTCATCGTGATCATTTTCATTTTACTCACGACCACTCTTGAATCGGAAGAACTTCTCGTAACACTGGATTCGACCTAGACCTTTATCCCCGCCAGTTTTCTTCAAAGCTTCATGTGAGTCCTTAAACAGTTTGGCACTTTCACTGACAATTTCCTTTACGATTGTTGGTTAGTAAATCAGATTCTTAAAAATTTCCCACGAGTACTTTACCATTTCGCAGTCAAACGATAATAGCTCGGAAAGTAAACTAAACACAAACAACGGGGAAAAAATGGTTACTCGAGTAGCTGTAACAGATGAATTTCAAGTAACAGCAAGTCACTGTGATGCTTCGTTGCCGCGACAAGAAATGTTCGTTTAGATTTTGAAGACTTTTTACAGCAGTTGAAAAACCCTCAGTAGAGCTGCTACTGTAAACATCGTCACTTTGATTTCACTTGAAACATGTGAGTGCCCCTTACGAGAGTGGATCAATACAACGCTACTGCCAAACTAGTTGCTCATAACTCTGTCAAATATGTTATACCTCTAAGTGAAAGCCAATAACAGGATATGAAAATGATATTATTATAAAAAGATTTTGCTATTGTTTTGTTCACCATCTGTATAAAAACAATATCACCACAAGTCATTATGCATTATCACTGCGTTCACGTAACCTTTCATGACGGTAATATCGTCAAACAACGCTTGATACAAGATCCGTGAGACCCAGTTCCCTGTGGCTGCACCACCTAACACAAAGTTACAGCGCTGCGGGAAAGGAATACTGAAAAGAGCAAATAAGTGGCTGGGATTTTCGGGCTGCGATCTGTGTAAATAGCGCATGCCGCTACTCTAACGGAAACGATCCTCAACTGAGTGAACACCAGCACAGAGCAAATAAGGCACCGGTTGTGAGGAAGCACAGCTGTGTGCGCATCGATTGCACTTGAAGCTACGTCCTGGGCTTTTCCATCGGTGGAAGGTGAACTCTTTTGCAGCTTCCGTTTATCCACTGACGGCTCTCGGCGGATGTTCCAGTTTTGTGTATTGAATAAATGACTGACATACCGATAAATATTTTGTTATAATCAAGATGAAATTTCAAGGCATGTCGAGGGACTTCAGTACCAGCGCCTTCCTTTAAGGAGAAGCGGAACTTAAAATTTCCCCTGTCGTTAAGATTTAGGTTATTTGAGGATTTCCCAAAACTGTGGAGCAACATGCCATTAAGGTTCCAAGTGAAAAATCACAGATAGTTACCTCCCCCGAATTTTCTACTGAGAAAACAAATAAGTATTTCTTTAGCTGGTAAGCGTACTATATCTACCATGTGCTGAGTTCTTCAGGAAGCTGATATTTCTTGGGTAGTGTCGTACTGAAAATACAAGTACATGGTTTGAACATGCAGGGGTTTGGGAATAGCTAAAAGTGGTCTGAGTGAGCCAAAAGGTCTCGTTGAGAGTGGAGATAGCAGTGTCACCGGAGTGATATTGTATATGAGTAAGATTAAAAGTAAAATAAATGCTGTGATATATCAGAGTTGGGATTTTTGTGAGAGAAAGGATGTTTATTAAAGAATTCACATTAAAATATAAGCCGTCATTTATGAAGTTGCGCTAAGGTTTAAATGGGTCACTCGAGTTAGCACTATGAGAAACAATTGTTGCCGTGAATGAGATTTGATCTTAACTTTAGTCATTTTTCATGAATAAGTTTCCAGAATGGTACTAACTAGAGAGAAAATAGTGCTGTAAAGGAAATGACCAGTGTCAGTGCTAACGCAAGGTTACAAACGTTGGATTATTACATGATAAACAGTGATTATAATTACAAGTGTTTCTTATTGGTTGCTGAATATAAGCAAAGCACATGCTATTATCAGTTCAAATGAATAACTCATCAAACAGTATAAAAAGCTCGAAACGTGGGTTAGAGATTGGTACTAGGCACAACGTCACAATTCTTAGCTTTCCCTTGCTTACCCGTAAGTGGCTCCAACTAAGCAATTTCTAATCACCTTTAACTAATTTTTAGATCCTTGGCAATCATAGAAAAGTATCACAATGGGTGGCTGACGCAAGCCACCAGCACGACGACTACTTGCTCGTAGCTTGCAATGCATTCTTCTCTGCACCGTTCGCTACAACTCCATACAAGTCGTCGGACGGCGATTTGCAACAGTTCTAGCCCGACGGCTTAATGAGCAAAGACGTGCTTATATCACGCGCTAGTTATTTACGTATAACGAGTCATGTGTGACTGACATCACGGGGACGTATTTGGGGAAAGTAAACTTGCATGAGACACCGTTGCGTACCTTCAGAGGTGACAGTATTTTATTGTGTAGCCAAGTAAATATCGATGGAAGCAGGAGCGAGATATACGGAAGAAATAAGGATACTTTTTCACTGAGGTGACAGAAGTCATGTGATAGCGCCATACATATATACAGATGGCGATAGTATCGCGTACACAAGGTATAAAAGGACAGTGCATTGCCGGAGTTGTCATTTGTACTCAGCTGATGCATGTGAAAAGATTTCCAACGTGATTGTGGCCACACAACGGGAATTAACAGACTTTCAACGAGGAATGATAGAGCTAGACGCACTGAATATTCGCTTTCGGAAATCGTTAGGGAATTAAATATTCAGAGATCCACAGTGTCAAGAGTGTGACGGGAATATCAAATTTCTGGCATTACCTCTCACCACGGGCAACGTAGTTGCCGACGGCCTTCACTTGACGGCTGAGAGTAGCGGCGTTTGCGTAGCGTTGTCAGTGCTAACAGGCGAGTAACACAGCCTGAAACAACAGCAGAAATCAATGTTGGACGTATGATGAACGTATCCGTTATGATAGTGCAGCGAAATTTGATGTTAATTGGCTACAGCAGCAGACTACGGACACGCGTGGCCTTGCTAATAGCACGACATCGCCTGCAGCGTTTCTCCTGGGCTCGTGATCGCATCTATTCAACCGTGGCCTGATAAGATGAGCCCAGATTTTAATTGGTAAGAGCTGATAGTAGGGTTTGAGTGTGGCGAAGACTCCACGTACCTAAGGACCCAGACTGATAACAAGATGCATTTCAAGCTGGTGGTAGCTCCATAATGGTGTAAATTGTGTTTACGTGGTATGGACTGGGTCCTCTGGTCCAACTGAACCGATCATTCACTGGAAATGGTTATGCTCGGCTACTTGGAGACCATTTGCAGCCATTCAAAGATGGAAGGTTTGTGGATGACAATGCACCATGTCACCAGGCCACAATCGTCCGCGATTGGTTTGAAGTACATTATGGACAATTCGAGAGAACTATTTCCGCACTCAGATCGCTCGACATGAACCCTATCGAATATTTATGGCATATCATCGAGAGGTCACTTCATGCACAAAATCCTACACCGGGAAAACTTTCTTAATTATGACGTAGCGTGAATCAGTATTTATGCCGGGACTTCCAACGACTTGTTGATTCCATTCCACGTCGAGATGATGCACTACGCCGGTCAAGAGGAGAACCGACACGACATTAGGAAGTGTCCCATGACTTTTGTTACCTCAGTGAATATCGATTGTACATGGTGTTTCAAAAAATCCAATTTCACAAGAATATCACAAGAATACACACTGTGCAAAACAAATAAAGAGCCAAGAGCCACTTCTTCTAAACCTTCGTACATCCATAGTTGAAATGGAGGACAGAGGGACGTCAGCTGGTATAAATTTATATTAAAAATGAAGAAATTCCTCCAGCTGTATTTAAGGTGTCGATTTTATTTTGGCAACTAGTTTCAACGTTGTAACAACGTTATCTTCAGGCCCAACACTTGTTGACGTCAACTGCGTGAGGCTGATACTAGAAGTCTGTGGTGAGATATGGACGTGCTCCGTGTGGAAGGTGGGTAGTAACTAGTTACTACAGCAGAAATACTGAATGCTTTAGCTCCAGATATGCTCTTAAAAGTATGCGATGACTGTGATTACCATCTGGAAGTTTGTTGTGCGTCCTGTGAAGTGTTCGCCAACTACTGCCGTCAGCAGCAGTGGAAAGTGACTGAAGGGAGGCGAAACCACGAGAAGGAGACAAGATGTTGGATGTTGAAACTTTTTTGGCTTTAGATACCTTAATTCCTACCTCAACCTTCACGTCGTAGCTTGAGATTACATTACCTGATGTGTGACACGTGAAGTGGAGTGAAGACCTGACCACAGATGGCACTGTCAGTATTAGTTCCGTGAGAAACTGTATCTATATTTTTCAAAAAATTAATCAGATTTAATTGTGTATCATGCTAAGTACCGTATCAATAGTAAGCTATCATTAACTTACTTCAGATGGCATTTTAATAATTTTTCCAGTAACATTAGAATAATGATATTCAGACGAAGCACTTCATGTTTCATCGACTTCTACGAAATTTGTGCGCCAATTGAAGTATTTCGTGAGGCTGATAAGAGGGGCCATACACTACTGTTTGATTTAGGGGCCTTACGATTACGATCTTCGCTCCACGCCGTGTAGTGTGATGTTACATAATCGCGACATTGTTTGCAAGTGTATAGAGTGCCAAGATTATAGGTGTTTTAAACATTGTGTTACGTGTGACTGTGTAGGGCATGCGTGTAAATTTTTTATTAACACTTTGTAGCAGTTTGTAGCTTTAATAAACGAAAAGCTGTTGGCATCCCAATTAACTCTGGACATTTTCAGTGGCGTTGAGAGCCTTGGCCTACTCGCTAGATAGTCTCTTTCAGCCTCATCTCAAGAACGACGAAGTGCTAAGTCTGCTCAAGGACAAGGACATCTTAAAAAGGCACCAGACGGGCAGACATTTACAGAATCTCAGTGTTCTATATTGATGCGGTAGAGTAGAAACAGGCCTCTCACATGTTCTCCGCTTCCAGTACAGATGGGGACAGTTAAAAGTTACCTGTGGTAACACATAGGATGGAATAAATGAATAAATGTTCATAGCACGTCTTGCACTGGTCGCTAGTCGTCATATTTGCTTGCTGCAAGTGATTCAGTCACTCTGACTGCCGTACTTCATTTATTTAATTACCGTAACGTTCACACCTCGTCACAGAAAATGGAAGTCGGAGTCTTGCCCAGGCGGCGACCTGTGGCGATAGAATACAATGTTGGTGCAGACACAAGTCCTTCAGAGCACAATATTCACCAAGCGCATTCTTGAACTTATGGCTGCACAGCAGAGAAGTCCTACATGATCCCCTGTTGACCCAAGGACATTGTCATTTAGAATTACAGGGAACACAGGATCGTTGAAAATGGATTGTAGATCAAACACGAGGCGAATGGCTGCTTGGAACATGCATCATGCCAGATACGAGGACCACTGGTGGTAAAATTTTGTGCTACCAGGAACATTAACCTGAGGTTCAATGTAACCTGTTCTAGTAATGGAAGCCACCGTGACGACTGTGGACTACGTGAGCGTAATTGCAGGCTACTTGCATCTCTTCATGCTTGATTTCTTCTCCGAAAGCGATGACGTCTTCATGTACTATAACTGTCTGTGTCACAAGGTTAAAGCTGTGCTACACTAGATAACGAAGCATGCTACTGAACGCATGTTGCTATCTTAACCATCAAATTCGCATGTTCTGATCCAGATGGAATACATACAGGACGCTGTCGGGTGTCAGCCCCTGCCCTCAAAGGACCCGCCCGCATTTTATAGAAATTTCGTGACGTGTCTATAGGAGTCTGGTCACATACCTTGGTAAACTTATCTGGATTGGTGCTGAACTGTATTCCAAACATATACCCATACATATTAAGCAGGAAATAATATCGTCTTGTGTCACCAATCCATATGCCTTTTTCAAATCAGGTGGTATTTTGAAAAATAATTTTTTTGCACTTGGTATAAGTTAATATTCACCCCACGGTTCCAGTTTTTATGAAAACGGGTGAATCTTTTTCAAGCACCAGCTACTACTGCACTGAACGAGGTCAACAATACCGTAACCGTATAAAACACATTCGGGACAAACAGTTAACAAGTACATCAAATTTATAAGTCGTCTCCACGATGTGAAGATTTTGATAACCATTTAGGTTCAGGAAATTTTTCGTACGTCATGTTTATGTCTAGAAGAAGTCTCTTCCTCTTTATTTTAAGTGTAAATTGGCTAAAATGGTTCAAATGGACCTGAGCACTATGGGACTTAACATCTGAGGTCATCAGTCCCCTAGACTTAGAACTACATAAACCTAACTAACCTAAGGACATCACACACAACCATGCCCGAGGCAGGATTCGAACCTGCGATCGCAGCAGCAGCACAGTTCCGGACTGAAGCGCCTAGAACCGCTTTGCCACAGCGGCCCGCAAGTGTAAATTCCATTGAAATTTTTATAAGTTGAAAGTTAATAGGTGAATAACGTTACAAAGCCTTACCGCTCATCATCTTCATTGCCAGTAGCTAACCATCTCTCGCTTCTTTGACCTTTAGTGTTGCTTCCTCCACGTTTTCGCTTGTACTTCAGGAGCGACTATGATGTTTTGGTTTCTTGCATTCCGTTTACATTCTCTTTCGCATTATTCTCGTATTTTACTATTTATTCATTCAGATTAAATATGTTTAATTATTTCCTGATACCTTTATTCCTCTTCCTATGAAGCAGTGTATTACTGACACAAACCTCACCTCTGCACTATCTTTCCACTTTCTCTATAATTCAGGAAGTGACCAACGTTCACAACCGTACAATAACGTTGGTACTGCCATTAATTTATACATTGTAAGTAATTTATTTCCTCCGCATTTTTTAATGAAATTAGGTAGTGCCACATACTAACTAGAATCTGTGTAGCTTTTCACTAACATCTTCATATGTTAACTAAGTGATATCACCCTAAGACAAATGAGTTTGTTAGCTAGTTCTATGGACTTCACACTAAGCAAGGAAACTGCTATTGTTAATGTATTGTATGCACAGTTGTGGCCCTGCAAAGCTCTACACTCTGGTTTCAGGCACTACGCCTGCGCCCTGCGGGTTGCCTGCCCTTGGGCGGCAGGCGCTCCTCCTTCAGACACTACTCCTGCACATCGCTAGTATATCCCGTGTTTCGATTTGGTGCTCATCACAAATATTTTATTTATAGGCTTAATGCTAGCAATCGCCACCAGAAACTACCATCATCCTTCACAGATGGCACGCGCAGCAAATATGGCGGTTTCTATCACTACCGTCTTAGAGACATATTTTTCTGAGTTGATGCTGCAATAAATATACATTGGCAGACTATTTGTGGAATCGTCATTTTTCGTCGTGATCTTCATTTACTTAAGCCCGCGCAGCACTCGAGATTTTGATACGCTACGCTGTCTGGACTTCGCTCTTGCTTACGCTACGATTCTGCAACGCTATGCTGGGCTACAGCGTTGCTACTGATGTGGTACTTTCTCCAGCTGTTTCTTCACTGCTATTTTCTTCTGTGTCGTCTTGTATTTACTTCAATAAACAAGAGAAATCTTTAGCATTCTTCCGTATTGTGTGTTACAGCAGTTAGTTAAGAGGGTTAAGCGTACAAATTCCGTATACCTCCGCCGGCCGGAGTGGCCGAGCGGTTAAAGGCGCTACAGTCTGGAACCGCACGACCGCTGCGGTCGCAGGTTCGAATCCTGCCTCGGGTATGGATGTGTGTGATGTCCTTAGGTTAGTTAGGTTTAAGTAGTTCTAAGTTCTAGGGGACTTATGACCACAGCAGTTGAGTCCCATAGTGCTCAGAGCCATTTGAACCATTTTGAACCGTATACTTCCACTTCTCAGGGACAGTCATCGTGGATGCTTCCCCAGTCTCCAGTCCAAAGACAGGGTGAAGATGAGCAATAGTTCAGCTTCAGTACGCTGCAAGCAGACTCGAACAGTATTATAAACAGGCCAAGAACAGCAGCTAGGTGCTTAACAGGCAGGATGAAGGTTGTCTCTCTTCACACTCTCTCGGTGGATATTTAGGGCATACAGCTCTTAGGTCTGTCGTTACATGACGTCTTATACATCCTACAATGTCTCCTTGATGTTGCTTGTTGACGTCTGTGACTTTTGGAAAGTAGCGACATACCCTGTCAACAATGTAGCGATCCTGTCATGTATGTCACGAATGTTCGACGGTGTGGTACTGGTTTTGTTGATAGATGTCACTGTGAAAGCACACATGAGAACACACCACACTAGTGGAATATTCCGTGTGTACTAGACATTTACCTCCACATTCAAGAGGGCAGTGAGTTGCAGCACAATCATGTAATAGCGATATAACTCTTAATACCACTAAAGGTACGTCCAGCAGAGGAGGCAGCGTCGCCTGGAGAAGTGGAAATGTGCCTCACCTCTAAGGCGTTGTGGAAAGATAACGGTCCCCACGAGGGGGTCGCCGGTGATGTTCCACACGGTCGCCCGGTTTACAAAAGGCTCGTGGACCACTTGTGCAGTGCTGATATCGAAGTCACAGCGATGTAACTTTTCTTGCTCCTTGTCCTCTCAAGGGTAGTTTCCTCCAGTTTGTCCTCATTTACCAAAATCATCCGGTATGAAAGCTATGAGATTCATTAAACCTAACAGTACCTAACACAATATATATCACTATCTGTAAACTCGTGTAAAAGTTATTCCCAGTAACTGAATAATTCAAGAATTTTTTTCATAGTTGGCTTCATTATCTCTGTCCCTCTAACACATGAAAGGGCCACAAATTCTTTTTACTTGAATAATCCAGTTGTGTCTTTATTTTTATTGATGTCAGATTTATATTTGAAGTTATAAAAATTACAGATTTTTTATCCAGTGAGTATCCTTTTCTATACTGCAAAGTTAGTACGTAATTCTAAGTAATGTATTACAGCACGGAAGTACGGCATACTTTCAGCGCTAGGCGCCAGGTGTTACTCCATAGCTGACGACATTGCCAGAGCAGCTTATCATCTGCAATATAGTGGCCAATACAACAATCCAGCAGGGAGGTGGACAGTCAGTGTTACGTTAACTTTGATACATTATGCTACCATCATATACAAACAAAAATCGTTACCATCGCCCCAATGCAATCATCAGGCAAGTTAGAGCCAGTGACCATAACCAGACAGCTGCTGTGCTGCTGCCGAGTCTCGGTGGCCACTATCGTCAGCAACTGCAGACACAGCGCCGGCCGGAGTGACTGAGCGGTTCTAGGCACTGCAGTCTGTAACCGCCCGACCGCTACGGTCTTAGGTTAGTTAGGTTTAAGCAGTTCTACGTTCTAGAGGACTGATGACCTCAGAAGATAAGTCCCATAGTGGTCAGAGGCATCTGAACCATTTTTTTTTTTTTTTGCAGACTCAGCACGCTGATGCGTCAGGTAAGCTAGCTTCACTCTAGGCACCACGTAACCATCCGTTCTACAAGCCGCAGTGTTGCCTCGCCTTCCACAAGCCAGAGGTGGATATCTGACCACACCCACGGAACATGGACGTCCATACAATCCAGAAAATGTATCTGAGACGCTGTGTTAAGTAATTATTATTCATCAGCTGTTGACGTGTTGCTGCCTGGTTCCCCACATCCTAGTACCTCATTGAACCCCAAACGCCGTGGTGGGAGAGCAGCCAAACGATCATGAAAACCAGCAGGACGGCTTCCCATCCCTTTGGTAGCTGTTGTACCAAGAGCGACCGTTACAGATAAAACTAGAAAAAGCTCATAACGCAATAAGCTCACAATCCATATAGGAAGCCCTTATGCTTCCCTTCCCCTCTCGAGCGTGCTGCACTCAGGTCCCTGCTATGTCAATGACAGTCTTTACTGTGGGAATGTAAGACCCGTTGTGCAGTATATAAGTATCCTCAGTCTGTTAAAGTAAACGCTTAACTGCAAATAAATATTTTATTGAACGTATCTGAGTGGAATTTCTTTTGTAAATTTGTAGTAAGTTTCTATAGGACCAAACTGCCAAGGTCATCAGTCCCTAAACTTACAGACTACTTAACCTAACTTAAAGTAACTTAGGCTAAGGACAACACACACAACCATGCTCGTGGTTTGTAATGACAACTGCCGTTATGTGTCGAACAAGTACCACAAATGCGTCCGTTAAGCTGCATTATTGCCTCCTACTCCAACAAGTAGTCGACGCACAAACATTGCTAATTCAGGCAGCACTGTAAAAAAAGTAGACATAATTTATACATGTTAATTATCGTAAAGAATCAGGTATTGTCATTAAACTTGTTTGAGGATTTTATCTCCGAGTAAAACCCTTTCATAGCAGGTCACAGAGCTGCTAATAAGAAATGATACTATCATTCTAGTAAATGTTTCATTTACGAGTTAAGCCACTGCCTCTTCTGGCGCATATTTGACTACAGAAATTTCAGATGAGCTTACGCTGCACAAGATGAGATCATAGAAAGAAGAATACAGATGAATGAACGCCATCGGCTATCATTATGAAATTAAGTGAGGGGGCCATGAAATTGTTCAGCTCAATACATGTCTTCCTCTCCCTTTCCTCCTGTGAGGAAAGGTGTATGTTACACCTGAGTATGTAATCAGGTACTCAGCCGTTAAGTGTTACGCTTTAACTTTTACATGTTTTTACACAATCTGAAAATGAATCGAGACTATGTCTCTTGAAATTTTCCAATATCGTATTATTATCATGTTACGAACGTGAATACAACAAAGCTATATTTCTTCTTCTTATATTTCGGCTGTTAATCACATAGCCGTCTTCAAGTCAGTGAATTTGATACAATAATTTTCTGACTTGGTGTTGGTTTTAATCTTAGACGGAGTACACGGTGTTGCCCGGATATGCTTGTATTCCAATTCTACTAGCACATCTCCTCTTTCCCCCTCTCTTTGTTCATCAGCTTCACATCACATTCTATGTCTATATCCTCTTGTCCCTCTCTCTGCCTAGCACCTTCTCCCCCTCTGTCCATTGCTCCTTTACCCTAACTGTCAGTCTCCTCCTACCCCATCTCTATTTCCATCTCCTCCTCATTCCATCGTCTCTCCATCTCCTTCTCGCTCTCTGTGTCCGTCTCCTCGTATGCCCTTTCTTTGTCCATTTCCCCCTCCCCTCTTTCTGACCGTCTGCTACTCCCTAATAGCTGTGCCCATCTCTTTTTTTTCCTCTCTCTGTCTACGCACCTCTACCTATCCCTTCTCTTGCCACGTTATCATTCTCACCCAGTAGGAGGTTGTTGGTTCTTACTCCCACAGTATTTATTTACAGTTAGTAAGTAATATGTGTACCGAGTTTGATTGAAATCGATCCACGAGCTTAGAAAGAGCTTTCTACTCGCAGCTCTCCCAAAGTGTGCATATTTCACACTTATATAACATATTTCATGCGTATTTGTACACATTTGTCATCTGTACCTGTACCTAACATCGCCCTGCAGCGCGATCTCCTAAGTATTATGCAACGATGTAATTCTACAGGTACATTCAGTGCTATAATTTGACACTGCCTGCGAAATGTGTTGCCCATAGAGTTAGAAGTAAAGACGTAGTAAATTAAAACGTCATGCATGATGCAGCAGTTTCTCACACATTTCGGTATTTATGATGTCATATATCCTCAACTATATGTCGTATACTGACATAATTTTGTATGTACTCGAGGTGTTTAATAAGTAATGCAACACATTCTTTTTCAGAAAGCAGGCTGGTTTTATTCAGGATTTCAATACATCATATATTCACCCACTCTTTTGCCTACGGAGCCCTTTAGTTCAATATAATCTCCTTTCAATGGGACGACCTTACGCCACCTAAGTGGAATGGCCTGTACGCCCGCATGGTGGCACTCTATTGGTCGACGTCGGACCCAACGTCTTTCTGCACCAATAACCTCCTCATCATCCACGTACTGCTTCCTACGAAGTACGTCCTTCATTGGGACAAACAGGTGGACGTTGGAAGGTGCTAGATCCGGGCTGTATGCTGAATGAGCACCCACAGTCCAATGAATTTTTGTGCTCCTCCTGGGTGCACAGACTTGCGTGAGGCCTTGCGTTATCGTGGAGAAGGGGTAGTTCTTTTCCGTTTTGGTGGCGAAGAACACGTTAAAGTCGTTTCTCCGGTTGCCTGAGAGTAGCACAATACACTTCAGAACTGATAATTGCACAATGTGGCAGAACATCAAACTGAATAGCACCTTCAGAATTTAAGAATATCGTCACTATGACTTTACTGGCTGAGAGTGTGGCTTTGAATTTTTTCTAGGAGGAAAGGTGGTGAGGAGTTCTTTTCGGGGGCGCGAGATGCATCCCGACTGCCCGCCTCCGGGCGGTCATCCTTGCTCCTGGCAGGTGGAGCTGCTTATGCGCTGTCCATCAGTTGCGCCGGGCTGGTCTGCACCCTACGCCGTTGCCGACGTCGTCTTATCTTCTTCCGCTGCGTCGGTGCGGCCGCGGCCGCCTCGCCGCCTTCGGCACGGTTGCGGATCGAGAAAGGTGGGCAGCCGCGCCAGCTGGCGACGTGCGGGCCGCCACACCGGACGCAAGTCGGCAGAACGTTGTTACCGCGGTCGCAAGCGGCGGTCGTGCTCGCCGGAGCACTTGACGCACCGCACCACGTTGCGGCAATACTTCGCGACATGGCCCTCGCCTTGGTACCTGAAGCACTGGTGCTGGGGGTCCGTGGCGGTCGGGAGAGCTTCCGTAGTAACCGGGAAGCCCAGCAACTTCCGTAAGTCGAGGATGTCGCTCTCGCCGTCGGCCGTTCGCGCTGTCACGGCATAGAGGGCCCCCTCTTCTTGTTGGTTCGGTTGTGCGACCTTGCGGTTGCATTATCAAACCCGGCTCGCAGCACCCCTTCTCGGACCGCTACCTTGTCATAGCACCAAGGTAACCGCCTTAGGAGTGCCTCGTTCGTCTTCTTCCTTCCAACAGAAGGTACATTCTCACGCGCTAGCGGCGCGTCTACAATGTGGTCGGCCACCGCGACCTTGATCGCCCTGTGGTCGGCCACGTTTGCAGCTCGAACGCAGATCAGCGAGTCTGTGTCGACAGACTCGTAGATCACCTCGTTCTTGGCGCAATTCGTCATAATGTCGAACAGCACTGTCCAACCGTCTTTGCACTTGACGTACAAATGGGGGACAGGCTGCGACTCGTCTTCTCGGGGCTTCCTTGCTTGGTCGGCAGACTCAGTGAGTTACACAACCGAAGGGCCCTTCGTAGCAGCAGGTTTCCTCGGCGCGTACTTCTTTCCTATGCTGTAGGGCGCAGAACACGACAAGTGGTGAGGAACCACTCCATCGCCTGTGACGATGTTAGACGTAAATAAGGGTAATGATCGGCCTTGTAACGCGCAAACAGTGCCACAAAGATGGTCCTTCGTTTGCACTTACGGATTTCTATCATGCGGCGGGGAAACAATCCAGCACAAACCTTTGATTCCCCCTAACGGTGGACAAGTGTATCAGCACTATCAACATAGACGTCTTGTTGTGCAACGAGGTATTCGATTATGTACAGTCGATCACCTCCAATGAGAGTGCCCGCATGTTCCAACATTTCAGGAGTCACAGCTGTGTGCGGTCGGTAGGAACGAGGGAGGTCGGACAGGTCTGTGCGTCGTTGTTACAATGATGACAGACGCTACGCCCAACGACACACTGTGCTTTTGTTCACTGCCAGGTTTCTGTAGACATTCTGCAAGCGCCTGTAAATATCTGCGATGCTCTGCTTTCACACCAAAAGAAACTGAAGCGGGAATGTTCCACGATGTTCCACATAAAATTCCGCATTTTTTTCAACCGTAAATAGCCGTGAAAGAATTGTATTGCATTACTTACGTTCCTCGTACGTCAGTTACATTTGCTGATACCGTCTGTGGAGTTTGTTACGAAAAGAGTTGTTAGCAGAGAAGTAATAAATTTAAACGTCATACACGACGTGGCAGTTTGCGCTCACCTTAGTTTTTATGCCATCATATTTGCTGAACTATATGTAGTAGGATGATATAATTTTGTAAGTACATTCAGTGGCATATGTGGATACTGTCTGCGAATTTTTTTGCGATTACAATTTTTAACAGAGAAGTAATAAATCTGGACTTCATACACGACGGGGCAGTTTCACTATATGACAGCGAAAGTGGAGTAAGCGATAAACCGTTTTCATTTAACTATTTCGTAGGGGTTGTCACCGACGCAAATTATCATGAAGGTTTGAAATTACGTACAAAGACTGTTGCAAGTCTCTAACTGCTCTCATTCTCAAGTACTGGATGAATAAATGTCTAGGAATTCGCTCGTCGAGAGCTACAATTTTTTCTCACCAGCTTCCCTGCTCCTTTGATAGGTGCGTCGTCCTTATCCCCACAGCGATTGCTTCTGGACAGTAAGTAATATGTATGCCAAGTTTTGATAAAATTTTTCCAGTGATTTAGAAGCGGATGTAAAACATACGTACATACATGTACAGATTCATATGTACATCATTTTTTATGATATGTAAGGATAAAAAGTTTTATCTATGGACGACGCTCTTGTGATAACTGCCTTATGCCTCACGCACATGCATTTCCTCCACAGCATATCATTTGCCAAGTGGTTTTACTTGAGGCACGACTCTCGTTGACGATGGCAGTCCAACTGACAACCGAAGTACTGGAAGAGGAAATATTGCTGTCCTGCACACCCAACAGGCGATAGAATACAATTTAGTAGAGTATCTATGGGCATTTAGGCATACGTATTGCAGCTTGAACATCACCATATAAAGGACCCTCAAGCCCTACTATTCTTATCTATGATCTTCACGTGTTGTGTCACACTCATCCCCCTCTACATCACTCCTCCTCTCCCCTTCCCCTGGCCTCCCTTTCCCCAACCAATGATTGCCTAGTGTTGTTGATGATGCATTAAAATGAAACTGGCAGTCACACTGTAGCAGCAGGCTATTAAATTGACGCTAACAATCAGAATCCAGAAAGGCGGAAGTAACCCAGTTGTTCCAGTGGGAAATTAAATAATCTAAAAAAAAGTCTGAAATGCTGGAAGTAGCCTACTTTTGCTTTGTACACATTCCACTTTCCTTCCCCCCTTCAGCCAGTCTCCACGTACTATTAATACGAGGCATCCAATCACATGATATGTATGATGTACATGCGAAAAAATATGTAAGCTACACTGGAAATGGCGTGATGTTGAGAGATATTTAGGTAAATTGAAGCAATGCTCGAAGATATTTGCCTTTGTATTGTGTAAATAGGCGCCATATTTAAAAAGTACTACTAACGACGTATTCATACATTGATAAAATATGTTTATATCAAATACTACACTGTGTTGTAAGCTTCATCTTGCTTCTGCAAGTTCGGTTGGAAACTAAACAATGTTCACTATGTAAAGTGAGAAAGAGCATAAAATTATCGCTCCATAGATAGTAAAAAAAAAAAAAAAAAAAAAAACGATTTCTTATGCAGTGTGATAAAGGAAATAGAAATACATAGTTATCGAAGATGAGTTTTGCTGTATCTGCTATTCCACATCTTTTCAAAATGCAAAATAAAATCAGTTGCTGCTGAATGCATGTATTGCTCGTCATCACAACAAGATAGCCGCGTTCATAATTCGAATATTGCAGCATCCATGTGTAAGATACAACAGACCCTATAATTTATTTTTTCTATTTCTGAATTGTTCTAAGATGCTTATAAAGAGTCATAAATACACCTAACAGCCTGATTTTGCTTTTAAATTGAACTTACTGGAGGTTAAGTACAATTCGAACTTTTGCGGTATGCTGCAATACTTACCAACTCCCCCCGTGTTTGTCAAGACTCTCTGAAACGTATATAGATTACGTTTCTTATAATCAACCACTAAATAGCATCAAAATGTTATCAAAACAAATACACACACACACACACAACATAGCCAAGAGACAAACAAATAAGGTAAAACATAATTTTAAAAAGAAAGGAGGAAGGTATACTGACGATATGTTTTTATTGCGATATAGCACTTTAACTGTAAATTTTTGAAATAATCTAGGAGAGATTTTGCGATGTTTACATTCATCAAAATATGATCATATTTAGTGCTGGAACAAGAGAGAGATGAAAAATATACAAAGACAATGGTATAAGAAGACACTGATTAATAGCCAAGTGTTAAAAATAGAATTCTAACCAACTAAGTAAAATTATTTGCTATAGTAAATAAATGTTCTTAAAGAACACACATACTGGTTGCTTATCATAATACGTAAGTATAATTTCAGATCACTGATCATGAAATGAAATTCAAACATTGCACCAAAATAAAATTTTATTGTTTCTCAAAATACGCAAGATTACAAAAGCGAAACACATATGTCTGTAAGATTAAAAAAGTAAACGAGGATTGTATATTGATACTACTAATTAAACTAATAGTTTAAGTAGCACTTGTTAGAAACCAAAGTTCTATTGCTGTACCACACCTTGCAACCAAAAAGGAGATTCAAATGAAATGTTCCCAGATCTAAATTTTATGTATTACTGCTCAGATTCAATAAGGCTGCTTCTTGTCAGGAACGAAATAAGTTGCTAGTTGATTAATGTCCAACGTTAAATTCATATAAATACATAAAAATTGGTTTCGTAACATTGCAAATGACACATGGGCTTTACCGTTGAGCTAATGTACAGTTTAAATTGTATTTGTTGCCAGGGATTACGAAAGGTAAACATGTTATTACTACCTAAATTCACAAAAAACTCATCCGATACTAAAATCAGTTCAACATTATAGTGACCCCACGGTTGGGTATTAACTACATCTCACAGTTCATCTTCTGCTGTCACCTGACTGATAGTTAAAGAAAATTGTATCCTGTCATTCTCTTTGTTGCCTCGTTATAGTAAGTATTACAGCCTATCATTCCCTTTGGAATACATTAAAATATTATTTACACATTAAAGCAAAAATTGCAGAGTGCCAGTAAATGTACTGTGGCGAACAAATCAAAGAGAATATATCAGTTACTGTGGGTGTAAGCCACTGGGGGAGGTGTTAGAGTTTGTGGGAAAGCTTCATACCTTTCAGTTTTTCTGTAATATTTTTAAATGTTGTAGCCTCAAAAACAAAGCGTTACAGAGCGAGAGACAGGAAACTGACTAGAATGTAAAAATCATAAAGATTTAATTTTATGATTATGATAATGGTGAGGCAGATTTTGATATACAGTACACAATCTTTTGATATTCTCTCCACATATTTGAGATGATGAGGCAGTAGAGGCTGTACACGTTACTCAGTGTGTGTGTGTTTGTGTGTGTGTGTGTGTGTGTGTGTGTGTGTGTGTGTGTGTGTGTGTGTGTGTGTGTATGTGTGATAAATTTAAAATAAATTGCCGTCTAAAATGTATCATCTTGCATCAAAACTGTAAAAACATATCCCACAACTACAATAAAGTGCCCTGTATCTGTATCGAATTGCTAAAATTTATATATACTTGCACTGAAACTGCGTCAGACGCCCCCAGAGTCTGTGAGTTTGTCTAGAAACTATATCAAATTGCCCCCAAACCTGTATCAACTAGCCTCAAAGCTGATGATCACTAGCCAATTCAATAATGCCCCACAGGTTGTTCTGGAGGAAGCTGAAGAATTTATGCAGTTGCAGGGCAAGCTGATACAGTATCTGGAAAAGATGTTACAATTTTGGCACAAGCTGATAAAATTTTGGGGCAAGCTGATACAATTTTGAGACAAGCCGATCCACTTTTGGAGACACTTCATACAATTCTGAGACACATTGATACAGTTTCAAAATGAAGTTGACGCAGTTTTAGAGGCAAGTTGGTGAAGATTTGGGCCACGTTTGTAAAGTCGTAGGGGCAAGTTCATACATTATTGTTGCAAGTTAATACTGTTTTAGGGAAGCTGATAGAGTTTTAGAACAAGTTGGTACAGTTCCAGGAATTAGTTGATACAGTTTCAGAGGCAAATTGACATAGTACTGACACATGTTGTTACAGGTATGTGACAAGTTGATAAAGTTTCAGAGCAGTCTAATTGTCCTGTGGTAATTTGATATCCTTTAGGCGCAAGTTGAAACTACGAGTATATTCAGACAATTTGCTACAGTTTCAGAATCAAGTTGTTTAGGGTTCATGGGCTTGTTTATACAGTTTCAGGTCAAGCTGATAAAGTTTTTGAGCAGACTGATACAGTTTCAACAGTGAGTTGATACAGTTTCAGTGGCTAATGGATACAGTAATGGCGCAGATCGTTACAGTTTCAGGGGAACTTGATAAGGTTTGGATCAAGATGATACACTTTTGGGACAAGTTGTTATAGTTTCAGAAGCGAGGTGATACAGTTTCAGGGGCAAGTTGATACAGTTTAATTTGGCTTTTTGCATGCTGTACTCTCTGGGGAATGAGTGAGTGGTGGTGACAGGGTGGTGGACCCAAGTGAAACACTGTTGATAGCTTCGAAAGACTTTTATTGGCCTTAATGCATGACATAGGTAGCATGGCTCTCCCCCTTGTCCCAGGCTGGTGCTGGTTACTGGACAGCGGCCTCTGCCTGTAACTGCTAATCACTGAGGCCAGCAGCCCTTATAGGCAAAGGCTGTTGACATCGGCTATGCTATTTGTTGCGCTGCAGTGGTGTTCCACTCAGAGAAGAGTTCCGTGCATATGTATACGGCCGTGGTGACGTGTGGAGTCTTCTGTGCATAGGGTTCAACCGGTTACATTCAGACAGGAATTAATCGATGGTTGACACTGTGGCGTTAAGTCTCACCAGGAACACAACGTCAGTGGTAGCATGCACGGACGGCAGGTCGGCTGGACTGCGGTACGAAGTCCTGTGCAGGACCTAGAGCAGGCGGCAAGTGTAGCCCAGTATCAAACGCAACTCTGCTCCAGGTGGTGCCCCGTCATCTAGCTGCCTGACGTAACTCTGGCGTCGTGATATTCCTGCTGTTTTCTGGTGATGACAAGTGCTCCCTGCCTTAAAACACAAACTATTTTATATGACTATGTTGCCCATTAGCTTCGTATAACCCGAATCTAGTCCCGTTACTCATAAAAAGTCTCTCGCCCTTGAGTGATGACGTTGCTCCCCTTGCTACATGGTTACCACTGTGCCATGCCATTCGCTGCTGGACTACCCTTGCTTCAAAATACACTGGCGTGTCCGTTATTGGGACTCACGTATCACCACACTGACAGTTACTGGGCCGCAGATGTTAACACAAGGCAACGGCCTTGCCGCGGTGGGTACACCGGTTCCCGTGAGATCACCGAAGTTAAGCGCTGTCGGGCGTGGCCGGCACTTGGATGGGTGACCATCCACCCGTCATGCGCTGTTGCCATTTTTCGGGGTGCACTCAGCCTCGTGATGCCAATTGAGGAGCTACTCGACCGAATAATAGCGGCTGCGGTCAAAGAAACCATCATAACGACCGGGAGAGCGGTGTGCTGACCACACGCCCCTCCTATCCGCATCCTCAACCGAGGATGATACGGCGGTCGGATGGTCCCGATGGGCCACTTGTGGCCTGAAGACGGAGTGGAGTGGAGTGGAGATGTTTACACAACGTTAAATATTGGCTTCCACGCTACTTCAACTTATTTTTGCTATAGATCTATTCTGTCCAAAGGCTAGTAATCAGTACTGCAATTCCCTCTGCTATGGAGAAGATCTGACACCTCAGATCTTACTTCGACCAATCTTCCACTAAGATGACTCTAGCCCTTACTGTATGAACAGACAGACATATTACAGGAACAGTTATTCGTATATGCAAGACATTTATGGCACTCATGCTGGACTTAACACTCCCGATCCCTTGTTTCGGGAATACAGTCTGTGGTAACTCGAATTGTTCCTGGATCAAGTCCCTGAATGCCTCATCGTCTCAGATACATGAAAGATAAGCCAACCAAAATCAGAATCATTAAGGAGCAAAAATTAAGTTCATAGTTACTTGACGTCTATCATCGCTATACTGACACAGTAACTGTTCTCCAGAGATTCGTCCTGCTATCATATGACTTAACAGATGGTCCAACCTGCGTTCCCAGGTGACGTAAAGAAAGGTAAGGTTATGTTTTGACAATATTCCGACGAGTTCATATGGCCAGTAGAGCTGTATTTGTGTTATACAAAGCTGTGTTTGTGTTATGCAAACGGAACATAGGTTCCTTAATACGCCACTTAGTCTCGTTTATCTTCAATCTATGAACCTCTCTCTCTACAGCAAATGGCTACCAGCGCCATATTGTTGTATACTAAGTATATCCAGAGTAAGCCTGATCTCTGAAAATGTGGTTTCGGCCCTATTACCTCTTTCTGACGTGTACGACACTCCACTCTATCTCTGAATAATCTAATGAAACATACACATTTCAACTATGGCGACATCGCGTGCCGGTCATGTGGTAACCTTCCTGCTATGGCACTGCTGAAGCTCATCATCGGTCACCACTAGAAGTCAATCCCCATTTTTCGCTAGCAGACTTGCATCACGTAAGATTTACGTACTACATGCTTGGTCACTACCAGTACACTCACTGCCACATCAGACACGTAGAATCCTGTATTATCCGTCGTCACCTCTACTGTCGAACTGGCGCATTTTCTAATTTCTTCTTTCGTCAATTAAATAAATTGTCTACTGCGTTATCGGAGGATATTGGTATTGTTTATGAATATTACTAACTGACAGGCAGCATGGCAATAACCATTCCTTAATATTAAGGGAGAAGATTGAGAGGAACGGAAAATTTAGATTCATATCTGTTATAGTCCATTAAATTTTATGGCATGCAGCCGCCCAAATGAAATATCTGTTGTCTTTCTTTTTAAGTTGACTACATAGAAGCAGAACCAATACGAATTTACTACAAGGATAAATGAGGTATTTTATTATAGCTTTAAAAGGGCATTTTAATTCGATCCTTGTGCTTTATGAAAATTTTGATGAAATTTTGTTTCAGAATATCTCTGTGTTTATAGTTTGTAACACTACGTTATTATGCGTATAATATCAATTTATCGTTTCTACTAGTTTAATATCACTTATTTAAATGGAAAGCAGCTGATATTGTTACAGTAGAATAAGCCAATAATACCCCTATCTCGCCAAATTGCTATGATATAGAGGATAAGCCACTACATAATCCTCTACGGCTAGAAAGTTACGGGAGTGGTTATCGATTCACTTGCTGGAGTGACTTTTTTTATTTCAGCTTTGAGATATTCTGACGGAAAATCCAATACGTACTAACCTACCAACTGCGTGACATTTCGTACTTTATGGTCTATCAAAGATATTGAGGATCGACAAATGACAAGGCAGTTCCATAAGTAGTTGCCGCCGCTTCACTCTTGAAATTATAACATGAAAAGAAAAACTCAGGATGAGCAGAAAATACTGTAGCCGAGCTGTAATTTGTTCGTTTTTATACTATGCATTTTCCCGTAGCAAATTTTTGCTAATATTATTTTGTATAATTTTTGTCACCATTGTGATGTGGAGTAACAATGCGAAGTAAAACTTAAGCTTATTGTAATGATCATTTTGTGCACAGCAAGTTATTGAATATTTGATGCATAACATTTCAATGATCACCTTGTAGAGGATGTTGGCACTGTCATGCAGAGAACATTGTGAGTGCGTTAGTCACTAGTCACAACCTGATGTTACTTTGACCTAAGACTGCAGTAAACTTCAGTTTTAAAAAGAGCCCTATCAATTAAATAACTGAATCAGCCTATTCTAGGAGCACGTTGTGGTTTAATCTTCAACCCACTACCACCTATTTCCGTACAACATAAGGCAACTAAACAATAGTTATGGAAATTAAAGGTGGAGGAGGAAGAAGAGAAAGTAAAGGGAAGGAACTAATGATGTCAGCTGCATCGGGACTTTATGCAGAATTAGCGGCGACGAGTGAAAATTTGTGCTGCAGTGGGTCTCGAACTGCTTACTAGGCAGTTGCGTTAACCACTGCGCCAACCGTACACAGTATTTATCAGAACTACTGTGCAGACTATGTCGGCACGCCTCTCCGTAGACCCACATTCCCACCTATCCTCAGTCTCTCTCCATGTACTTCATGCTCGCTACTTTGAGATTCACGCAGCAAGCCGAACATAATTGTGCATCCCCAATGAAAGTGGTGGATTCACTGCCCATCGAGGAGAATCAGTTAAATATGAATGCGTGGTGTTTGTGTTTCCGGACATAGTCTACTGATCGTGGTCTAGAGGCTAGCTTTGGTGCCATTGGATCACAGGCTTCCGGGTTCGATTCCCGGCTGGGTTTGGTATTTCTCTCTGCCCAGGGACTGGGTGTTTGTGCTCTCCTCATCATTACATCATCATCCGTGGACGTGGAGAGACTGGACTATGTAAAGATTGGGACTTTGTACTGGCGCTGATAACAGCGCAGTTGAGCGCCTCACAAACCAAACATAATAATCATCCTCTTTCGGGTATGTTCGAATCAACAGACACCACGAGGAATTCGCAGCAGTGATATACATTAGGTAACAGGATATTTTCCTGTGTGAAAAATATGGTTCGTATTGTTGTTATTGTGATTGATTGTAACATTTAAATAAGATTTACAGTCAACATCCTCACAAAATATCTATTAACCTTATATAATTAAAGCTTAGGCCCAGTGGATCTAGGCGCTTCAGTCCGAAACCGAGTTGCTGCTACGGTCTCAGGTTCGAATCCTGCCTCGGGCATGGATGTGTGTGATGTACTTAGGTTAGTTGGTTTAAGTAGTTCTAAGTCTAGGGGACTGATGACCTCAGATATTAAGTCCCATAGTGCTTGGAGCCATTTCCATTTTTTAATTAAAGCTTAAAAATCTTTAAATACCAAGATTTCGTCATGTGATCGAAAGCGCTCTGTTATTCCCTGATGCTTTTATGACGTCACAGACTCGTAGTAAGATTGAGCTATAAGTGTGTCTTAGGAGTGATGGCCGTAGTTAGGATGTTTTTTACGTACTTCCTCTGTAAACAGTTTTGCTGTTTAGAGATGGATCACAACTTTTAACTAACGATAGAAATAAATTCTGCGAACGGTGATACTGAGAACCTTGCGAAAGTTGATGCGTTTATGCTCCACGAATTTACAGCTAACAAGCTTCTATTCTCTTGAATTCCAGTATTCCTTTATATTCATATAATTCGAAAACGCGCAAAAACGCTGCATTCGAATCATGTGATGCCTGTGACGTCATTGGCTGCCTCGGTGCCCCTACTGTCATAATGCTAATTCACAGTAATGTCTTGTTTTGGAATTTACGTTTCGGGAAACGGGTTACAAATGGTGGGCAGTACCACATACTCTTGAAAAGTTGAAACTTCCTGGCAGATTAAAACTGTGTGCCGGACCGAGACTCGAACTCGGGACCTTGGCCTTTCCTGGGCAAGTGCTCTACCACTGAGCTACCCAAGCACGACTCGTGCTTGAGTCGTGCTTGGGTAGCTCAGTGGTAGAGCACTTGCCCGGGAAAGGCAAAGGTCCCGAGTTCGAGTCTCGGTCCGGCACACAGTTTTAATCTGCCAGGAAGTTTCATATCAGCGCGCACTCCACTGCAGAGTGAAAATCTCATTCTTGAAAAGTTGTTTCTTGATGTTCCAGGGAATGAGAAGATGCATAAAATATGGTTGCACTTTACTGGCAAATTGCTATCACGTCGGTGCACAAGTTCACTAACTTACACGAAAGTGTATTTTAACTAATTTACAAAACGACTCGACAGTCGTCTCACGTGAAAATCAAATCACAAAAAACTTCACCACACCGACCAGAAACTGAATATTACTGTATATTCCGTGCCGTTTACATGTGCGTACATTTGCCGTCGCTGTTCAAACACGGAAAATTCAAAATGATATTTTCTAGACAATGTGCCTACACACTTTTTGCTTTGTTAGACACGATGTTTTCTATGCTTTCCAGCGAAAACTTTTGAAGTTTCATCATGTTACATAAAGGTGAAGTAAGTTTTCTTCAGACACTGTTGTCAGTTCACATTCACTTTGTTACCTGCATGATACAAAACCGCATCATCCTACACCTCGCTTATGGAGATATATTCAATACTAGGAATGCAGTCCAAAAAAATGAATTGTATTAGCTAAATAAATGCATTTATACTCTGTTGTCCATTTCTCAGACTGAGGTTAACATAACGCTGTATGTTTGTTGTTGTGGTCTTCAGTCCTGAGACTGGTTTGATGCAGCTCTCCATGCTACTCTATCCTGTGCAAGCTTTTTCATCTCCCAGTACCTACTGCAACCTACATCCTTCTGAATCTGCTTAGTGTATTCATCTCTTGGTCTCCCTCTACGATTTTTACCCTCCACGCTGCCCTCCAATACTAAATTGGTGATCCCTTGATGCCTCAGAACATGTCCTACCAACCGATCCCTTCTTCTGGTCAAGTTGTGCCACAAACTTCTCTTCTCCCCAATCCTATTCAATACTTCCTCATTAGTTATGTGATCTACCCATCTAATCTTCAGCATTCTTCTGTAGCACCACATTTCGAAAGCTTCTATTCTCTTCTTGTCCAAACTATTTATCGTCCATGTTTCACTTCCATACATGGCTACACTCCATACGAATACTTTCAGAAATGACTTCCTGACACTTAAATCAATACTGGATGTTAACAAATTCCTCTTCTTCAGAAACGCTTTCCTTGCCATTGCCAGCCTACATTTTATATCCTCTCTACTTCGACCATCATCAGTTATTTTGCTCCCCAAATAGCAAAACTCCTTTACTACTTTAAGTGCCTCATTTCCTAATCTAATTCCCTCAGCATCACCCGACTTAATTAGATTACATTCCATTATCCTTGTTTTGCTTTTGTTGATGTTCATCTTATATCCTCCTTTCAAGACACTGTCCATTCCATTCAACTGCTCTTCCAAGTCCTTTGCTGTCTCTGACAGAATTACAATGTCATCGGGGAACCTCAAAGTTTTAATTTCTTCTCCATGAATTTTAATACCTGCCCCGAATTTTTCTTTTGTTTCCTTTACTGCTTGCTCAATATACAGATTGAACAACATCGGGGAGAGGCTACAACCCTGTCTTACTCCCTTCCCAACCACTGCTTCCCTTTCATGTCCCTCGACTCTTATAACTGCCATCTGGTTTCTGTACAAATTGTAAATAGCCTTTCGCTCCCTGTATTTTACCCCTGCCACCTTCAGAATTTGAAAGAGAGTATTCCAGTCAACATTGTCAAAAGCTTTCTCTAAGTCTACAAATGCTAGAAACGTAGGTTTGCCTTTCCTTAATCTTTCTTCTAAGATAAGTCGTAAGGTCAGTATTGCCTCACGTGTTCCAGTGTTTCTACGGAATCCAAACTGATCTTCCCCGAGGTTGGCTTCTACTAGTTTTTCCATTCGTCTGTAAAGAATTCGTGTTAGTATTTTGCAGCTGTGACTTATTAAGCTGATAGTTCGGTAATTTTCACATCTGTCAACACCTGCTTTCTTCGGGATTGGAATTATTATATTCTTCTTGAAGTCTGAGGGTATTTCGCCTGTTTCATACATCTTGCTCACCAGATGGTAGAGTTTTGTCAGGACTGGCTCTCCCACGGCTGTCAGTAGTTCCAATGGAATATTGTCTACTCCGGGGGCCTTGTTTCGACTCAGGTCTTTCAGTGAACGCTGTATATAAATAAAGCATAAAAAACTAAACTCCGCCCGAATAGGCCATGAGGGGCCAGCGGTACCGACCGGCCGCTGGATCCAGATACGGAGGGCATGTGGTAAGCACGCCTCTTTCCCGGCCGTAATGTCAGTGTGCGAGACCGGAACCTCTACTTCTCAATCACGTAGCTCCTCAGTTTGCTGTACAAGGGCTAAGAGCACCCCGCTTCCGACAGCATTCGGCAGGCCATATGGTCAAAAATCGAAGTGCTACGCCAGCCCGACAGCGAGTAACTTCGGTGACCTGACGGGAACCAGCGTTACCATTGCTGCAAGGTCCTTGGGATACATAAAACGTCCCACATTCGAAACAACTGCTAGAGTCAGTTCTTGCTTACGACATTTTCGTATTTCGTGTAAGACTTTGAAATGAATTACAACCTTTCCAGGAATAGAACATGTGATCTCTCTATCTACAACCAGATGCACTATCTGTTGCGCCACACAACGCGTGCTGTAAGCAGTCCCTGTGCTGATTGTCTTCTATAGAGGTAATAAGCGCTAGCATTTGCCAAGAATGATAGATAGTCGACAATAGAGCTATAATATAGGGAGCCATTTGGAAAAGTTCTGCAGTTCCTTAGTTTTGAGCGAGTGTAATGATGTTGCAGGTAGCAGGGAGAGAATTTCCGTCGTTGCACATATCACCGCTCTAAACGCAAAACGCCTCAACTTTCGCAAGGTTTCCACTATCAGCGTTCACAAATTTTCTTTATATTGTAACTTAACAATTGTAACTGCGTTTTCCATCACTAAATAGTTAAACTGTTTACAGAGTAATTACGTCAAAACCTCCTAACTTCGGCTAACACTCCTAAAACACACTTATAGCTTTTATCTTATCACTAGTCTGTGACGTCACAAAACCTCCGGAAATAACAGAGCGTTTTCGATCACATGACCAAATATATGTATTTAAAGATATGTAAGCTTTAATTATATAATAATAATGGATGTTTTGTGAATATGTAGACTTTAAATCTCATTTAAATGTTATAATCGATCAGAAGAACAACAATACGAACCATATTTTTCACATAGGAGAATATCCTATTACCTAATGTATCTCAGTCCTGCGAATTCCTCGTAGTGTCTGTTTTTTCGGACATGTCCGAAAGAAATGACACCATGCATTCTTATGTGATTCGCCTCCATGGGCAATGAATCCACCATATTCATTGCGGATGTACAATTAAGTTCGGTTTGCTGCGTGAATCTCGAAGTAGTGAGAATGAAGTACATGGACAGAGACAGGATAGGTGGCTGTAGGTGGAAATGTAGGTCGACGGAGAGGTGTGCCGACATAGTCCGCGCAGTAATTCTGATAAACACTGTGTACGGATGGCACTGTGGTTAACAGAACTGCCTAGTAAGCAGTTCGAGTCCCATTCCAGCACACATTTTCACTCGTCACTGCCGATGCAGCTGACATCATTAGTTCCTTCCCTTTCCTTTCCCTTCTCCCTCCTCCACCTATAATATACATAATAAATAACGCGTATTCGTTAAGACAAGCTGTTGCCATTGTAAGCCTACCCTATTCCGTATTCTCCTCATGTCGTATGGAAATTTACTTGTAATGGAAAGGGACCCAACTGCAATAAGTGGTAGTGGGTTGAAGATTAAAAGACAAATTACTCCAAGAATAGGCTGATTCAATTAGTTAAATGATAGGGATCTTTTAAAACTGAAGTTTACTGCAGTGTTAGGTAAAAGTAACATCTGATTGTGACTAGTGACTAACCCACTCAGAATGTTCTCTACATCACAATACCACCATCCTCTACAGGGTGATTCTTGAACTGTTATGCTTCAAATATTCAATAACTTGCAGTGCACAAAATGACTTTTACGGTAAGCTTAAGTTTTACATCGCATTGTTACTCCTCATCTCAATGGTGACAAAAATTATACAAAATAATATTAGTGAAAATTTGCTAAGGGATAATGCATAGTATATAAACGAACAAACTACAACTTGGTTACAATATGTTCTGCTCATACTGAGTTTTTCTTTTCATATTATAATTACAAAACTGAGGCGCTGGCAACTGCCTTGTCATTGGTCGAACCTCAATATCTTTGATGGACCATAAAGTAAGAAATGTCACGCAGTTGGTAGGTTAGTACTTATTGAATTTTTCGTCTCATACCTCACAGCTCAAATAACTGAAGTTACTCCAGCAAGTGACTCGAGAACCGCTCCAGCAACTTTCGAACCGTAGAGGATTATGTAGTGACTTATCCGCCATATCATAGCAGTTTGATGGGATAGAATTATTATGGGCTTATTCTGCTGTAACAATATCAGCTGCTGAAGAATTAATGGGTTGGACTCAAATTCAATGCAAACGTGATCTTTTTCAAAATATTACATGAGCAGTTTCTTGTTGTCTTAAACACTTCCAATTAGATCCATGTTGAAATGTATAATAGCCCTCTACAAATTCTGATGCACCTATATAACACTAGCTTTGCATTTAAATGAGTGATATTAAATAAATAGAAACGGTATATTGATACGATATCCATGATAACATGCTGTAACGAACTGTCAACACAGGTAAATTGTAAAACACAATTTCATCAACAGTTTCGTAAAGCACTACGATCGAATAAAATTGCACTTTTCGAGCTACCATTAAGAGTACAATAAATCATTTAGCCTTGCCACAAGTAAATATTGGTTCTACTTCTACATATTCAAATTTAAACCAAGATAACTGATATTACTCTAAATATTTTCGTTTGTCTCACTCTTATTATATAATGTTAAGGAATGATTCCTTTCGGCATGTTGCCTGTCACTTATTACTATTCATGAACAATACCATTATCCTTGGAGATAATGAATTTAACTGACGGAAAGAGAAAATAGAAAATGTAGAAAATGATGTCATTTCCATTCCTGTTCCTCTCGCAAATAGAGCGACGGAGAAACTATTTTCTATATACCTCCACACACGTCCTAACATCTCGTCTCTCATCTTCATGGTCGTTACGCCTAATGTATGTTGGTAGCAGTGGAATCGTTTGGCAGTCAGCTTCAAATACCGGTTCTCTAAAGATTCTCAATAGCGTTTCTCGGAAAGCAGTTCGTCTTCTATCTTGGGATTCCTGTTTGAGTTTTCGAAGCAGCTACCTAACACTTGCGTGTTGTTCGAACCTAACGGTAAGAAATCTAGCAGCCCGCTTCTGAATTGCTTTGACGTCTCCCTTTAATCCGACCGAACACTCGAGCAGTATTCAAGACTAGGTAGCACTACCGTCCCATATGCGGTTTCCTTCACAGGTGATACACTATTTCCTAAAATTCTCCCAAAAACCCGAAGTCGACCATTCACCTTCCCTTAGACAGTTCTCACGTTTACGTTCCATTTCATATGGCTTTGCAACGATCCGCCCTGGTATTTAAAAGACTTAACTGTGTCAAGCAGGGCAGTGGTAATACTGTTCTTCCTACTCATCTGCATTAACTTGCACTTTTCCACATTTAGAGCTAGCTGCCATTTGTCACACCAACTGAAATTTTTTTTAAGTCGTCTTGTATCTTCCTACAGTCACTCAACTTCGACACCTTACGGTACACCACAGCATCATCAGCGAACAACCGCCGACTGGTGTCAAACATCCCCCCCCCTCCCCTTTCAAATCATTCATGTATATACGGAAGAACAGAGGTCCCATCAAGATTCTCTGTTTGCACTCCTCATTATAATCTGGTCCCTGATGAACACTCTCTGTCGATGAAAACATACTGGGTTCTATTGCTTAAGAAGGCTTCTAGCCTCTAACATATTTGTGAACTTATTCCATATGCTCGTACCTTCGTTAACAGCTTGCAATGTGTTATCATGTAGAACGCTTTCCGGAAATCTGGAAATATGTAAACCATCTGTTGCTCTTCATCATAGCTCGCAGTATATCATGTGAGAAAAGAGCAAGCTGAGTTTTACGTGAGGGATGGACACAATATTCTCAGTAACAAGAAAGTTGATAGTATTTGAAATGAGAATATTTTCAAAGATTCTGCAGCAAACTGGAGATAGGGATGTTGGTCTGTAATTTTGAGTGTCCAGTCTTTTACCCTTTTTATATACTGGAGTCACCAGAACTTTTTTACAGTCGTTTGGGACTTTGATGGGAGATTAACGATAAATATTCCTTCCAGATCTGCCGGTTAATTTGTTTTCAAATCTTTCGCTTGTTCCTCTACGCCAGGAATGCTTATTAATATGTCGTCTATGCGGGAGTCTCTCTGATGGTCAAATGCCGGTATGTTTGTACGATTCTCCTTTGCAACATGAAATTTATAACTGCGGCTTTTGTTTTGCTATCTTAAAGCGCCACACGAGACTGGTCAACAAGGCACTGAATGGAAGCCTTAGACCTGCTTAGCGATTTTGCATAGAACCAGAATTTTCTCGGTTTCTTTGCCAGATGTTTTGCAAATGTGTGATGGTGGTAGTTGTATGCTACGCGCATAGATCTTGTCACAGACGCACGAATCTCTCCTAACCTTCACTTGTCGTTGTTTGTGCGTTCCCTTTTGAAACAAGAGTGCAAAAGCCTAAGCTTCCTCAGCATCTTCCAAATTTCGTCAATTAACCATGGTGGGTCTTTTCCATCCTTTATCTGCTTACAAGGCACGTAAGGCTCCAGACAACAATTTACAGTCTGCTTAAACTTCACCCTTAATTCCTCTATATCCATCTGCTTAAACTTCACCCTTAATTCCTCTATATCCATCTTACTGGAACTAAGTAATGTCAGTTCGCTGTCAATGTGAGATGCTAACAGCTATTTATCTCCAGAAACAATCTCCTAGCCTTCTTGACTGATTTATTAACTTTCGTTATCATAAGTACTATAATGGCATCATGATCGCTAAACACCGTTTCTATACAGATATTGTCGATTAAGTCAGGGCGCTTTGTAGCTACAAGGTCAAAGCTACTTCCATTGCGTGTGGGCTGCCGAGCTAGCTGCTTAAGACAGTTTTCAGAAAACGTGTTAAAAAGTATTTCGCATGACTGTCTGTCTGTAGCCCCCAAAATGGATCGATAGACATCCCAGTCTATATTCTGTAGGCTAAGGTCGCCTCCTACCTGTACTGCATGATCTGGATATTTACGCGCTACTGACTTTGCAAGATGTGGATATTTACGCGCTAATAACCGTAGACTTTTTTGAATGACTCTAGAACTGTCACAGAGGAGTCGGGTGGCTGGTAAAATAATCAAACAATTAAATTCTTTTCACCTACACCTTTTATACGCAACTAAATAACTTCACTGTCACACTCAACTTCCACCTCAATAAAGACAATATTTTGAAAACTACAGTGAACACTCAACCTCCTATGACCTCTAATCTATATTTATGATATACTTTCACGACTACCTGGATTTCTCAGAGATTTCCACTTCCATAGAAACGCGGGAATACGCGAGACAATACTGACCTTACATCTTATCTTAGAACATGTGTTGAACAAAAGCAAACTTACATTTGTGACATTTGTAGATTAAGGAAAAGCTTCGACAGTGTTGAATGGACTAAACTCTTCGAAATTTGGAGGGTAGCAATGTTTAAATATACGCTGTGGAAGGTTGTTTAGAACTTGTAAAGAAAACTGTGTCTAAGTACATGAAAGGGTAGCAGTGGTTGAGAAGGGAGTGAGTCAGGGTTTTAGACTGTCCCCGATGTTACTGAATCTGTTCTCTGAGCAAGCCTTAAAGGAAACCAAGGCGATATGTGGAAAGACAGTTAAAGTTCAGGGAGAAGAATTAAGAGCATGAGTTTCGCCGATGGAAATCTAATTATGTCAGAAACAGCAAAAACCATCTAAGGGCAGACGACAGCAAAGGGTAGTGTCTTTGAAAGAGGTTTTTAGATGAACTTCAGTGAAATGAATGGAATGCAGTCAAATGAAATCACGTGGTACTGCGGGAATTAGATTAAGAATTCCCGCAGTACCGCGGGATTTGATTTGATTGCATTCCATTCATTTCACTGAAGTTCATCTAAAAACCTGTTTCAAAGACACTACCCTTTGCTGTCAATTTGCCCTTAGATGGTTTTGCTGTTTTGGTAGCAAATAACTGAAAATGGCCTAAGTATATAAAATTCAAGTATATAAAATTCGGACTGACATAGAAAGAAACGAATATCTGAAAATGAGAAATCTGTAAACATAGGATACAAATTTTAGTGATAGAAACTCTTGTTTGAAGGCGTTTGTGTGCTGCGTAGCGTTTGACTCTTGTGAAACGTGTACGGCTAATAATGAAGACGAAAGTAGAACGGAAACTGTTTAAATGTGGTGCTACAGAAGAATGTTGAAGAAAGATGGGTATACCCGAATACTAATGAGGAGGTACAGATTCGAATAGGGGAAAAAAGTAACAGTGTCGCAACTTGTCTAAAAGAAGTGATCGGTTCAATAGGATACATCCTAAGGCATCAAGGAATAGACAGTTTGGTAATGGATTGGGATGTATGGGCATGAAAGCAGTACGCAGATTCTGATGGATACAGTTCGCAGCAATTATTCGGAGATGAAGAATCTTGCGTCGGATGAACACCACTGCAACAGTCATTATCTAACTGAAAAGAGAGAAAGTACGAAAATCTGTCTCTTCTATTGCAGTAATTCAATGGAACGATTACCTCGTAACGAACGAAAACTTGTCCCACAACGGATCTCTTACACGGATTTCCTGGTTTTCGCGGTCAGCTGCCTTAAATAGTGCGCTATCTTGTCTTGCCTCAATGTTCATTACATTATAGGTTCTGCGTCCGGCCGATTATCACTGCTTAATTTTCATGTTCTTACATCTTCTTTGATACCATCCCCATCACTCAATTCATACCAACACACCACAGTCAATTCACTTCCTATACAGACATAGAAGTAAATGTAGACATGCCACACGGACGTGTATTGGAATCCTTGACGCTGAAGATTAGTGAGCGGTCATAAAATATTAATACCTACCTCAGAACATTAGCTGATCATGTATGTATCTATTATGAAATATTATCTGAAAGAAGCTAAACAAATAACAAAGCAAATCTTCATGAGACTTAAAAGTACTGAAGCTTTTTCCAACTTGTTTTAAATGTACAGTAATGTAAAACTGAGAGCTTCACAAAATGCATAAAAGTTGTATCCTATGACCACAATATGAATGCGTCGCTACTGAAAGCAGACAACTCATACAAATACTTACGTGGAATAGTTTGTACGGGTATGAAATTAACTGATCAAAAGGCACAGTCGTACATAAAAAATTGGCAGTAATCGACTCTTCAGAAGGAAATGCAGTCCGTATACGATGACAAAACGTTAGTGCGACCCATTTTAGAATACTGCTCAACTGTGTGGGTCTCATACCAGATAGTACTAGCAAGGGAACAGAACTTCTACAACAAAAGCAAGGATGTTGGCCACACGTTTGTTTGACTCATTGGGGAGCCTCTCGGAAGTGATGTAAAAACTGAGTTGGGAGGCTCTTGAAGATAGAGGTCAACTGTCCCACGAAAGCCTACTTACGGCATATATAAAATGTATTCGCAGCTGGGAATACGAACAACCATCAGCCGTATAAGGGAATGACGACAAGGAAGGTTTGTGCTGGAAGCGGGACTCGAACCCGGATGCCCTGCTTTACAAGAAGAGCGGTTGCTCTAACCGCTTTGGCTATGTGTGCACGTAACCAGATCCTAACTTCTATATGTCGTCGTTCCCTCGTCACATCCTGCACTCCTACACACATTATGCAATTCCCGTACAGGGGA
Source organism: Schistocerca piceifrons (assembly GCF_021461385.2). Lineage (NCBI taxonomy): Eukaryota > Metazoa > Arthropoda > Insecta > Orthoptera > Acrididae > Schistocerca > Schistocerca piceifrons. The sequence continues at coordinate 701,590,597 of NC_060149.1, forward strand.
GTTTATTTTAACTGAAAGCAGCTGCCTGCTATCGGCGGAAACGATATTGCAGTGCCTGGGTTGTTAATAATAATGATATCAGAAGGAACGCTGCATCGCTCTTTTTAACAACACAGGCACTGCAAGACTGTATCCCACTTTCGGAGTTCCAAGAACCAATATTAAATGAAGGATACAAAAGTATACTTCATCACTCTACGAATTACTTTCGTAGAGACCACAAAGGGAAGATTAAACCAATTACAGCGCGCACAAAGGCATTAGCAGTTATTCTTCCTGTACTCGACACGTAATTGCTACAGGAAGAAACGCTAATATATGGTCAATGCTCACTGCACTGAGCCATCCAATTCAAAGTGGTTTGCAGACTATGTTAGTATTTGCATCTATCTAATTAAAGGCATCCGCACATCCATTAGTAATTCGGAACTGGCCGCTAGGTGTCACGAGAGTTGGGCCCACCAGTATAAAAGGAGAAGAGGAGTATTGTGTTGAGAGTAGTGACGCGGTAACGGCAGACTGGCTCGATCATGAGAGCTGAGTGACTTCGAACGTAAACTAGTCATTTGTCACTCAGTTCTCCTAAGGTTATCCAGCTCGACTTCTGGTGATGTGACTGTGAAACGGAAACGTGAAGGAGCAGCCTCAGCTAAACTTTGTGTTCTGTCTTACGGCAGGTCTTGTCATGGGGGAAGCCTCGTTAGAGAAGTCCACCGCATGAGCGTCTAGGGAAGTGATTCCAGTGGTGGTTTCCCGTTGTCTTCCACTGATGACGACGAAATGATAATGAGGACAACAGAACACCCAGTTCCTGAGCGGAGAAAATCTCCAACCCAGCCGGTAATGGAACCCGGGCCCACTGGCGTGACATTCCGCCGCGCTGACCACTCAGCTATCGGGGCGGATCCTCAGCTAAATGACACATAAAATGAATTCGGATTTGCGAGTAAGGACTACCATCACCTGCAGAATACAATGACGACCATGAAAATTTGTGCCAGACCGGGGCTGGAACACGGATTTCCTGCGCATCGCGAGCGGTAGCCTTACGTTTTGACTATCCGTGCACGAGTCGCGGCCACTCCCAAACTTCCATATGTCGTCAACAATGCGTCTACGAGCGGAACTCGTACGTCAATTATGTATATTCCCGTACAGGTCAGATGTTGTACTTAAAAGTCGCTTTCCCGGTACTGGCAGATAAATACGATATTGCAGTGCCTGTGTTACTCTGATTACGATGCAAAGTTCCTATGGACATGCTTGCACGCCCACAGGAACAGGCACTGTGGAGACCGCAGCCGATACGAAACACATCAAATGAATTATCAATTGCGAGTGACTACTATTAGTTGTAGACGCATATTGACGACATATGTAAATTTGGGTTTGTCCATTAATCGTGCACGAATAGCCAAATGATTGCTGTCACGGTAGCTCAGCGTGTTGGGTCAGAGGCTTAGCCGCCCTCTGCAATAAAAAACTGAACTAATGGAAGGACGATGAACTAGAACAACCGTCATGTGACATCCCCCTCGAACAAATAGAACGAACAATCACGATCAAAATGAGATTTAAAACATTGAAAATGGTAAGGCGACCTCTCGCGATAAGCGGGAAATCCGGGTTCTAATCCCGGTCCGGCACAAGTTTTCAGCGCTGTCATTCCATTCTACAGCTGACGGTACTCCTTATGCGCACTTGCGAATTCATTTACGTGTTTCGTAACGGCTGTGGCCGCCGCAGTGCAGGGATCTTTCCGTCGAAATCAGAATAACACAGACACTGCAATATCGTACAGCTAAATGAATGCCGCAATGTCACCAGCAGTCTAGATGGCACAATGACTGTGCATAGGCACTTACAAATGATAAAGCAGCTCCTCATAAAATACACATTGCTGTAGTCAGTGCTAAGCCACGCCTTAGGTGGTGTAAAGACCGACGTCACTGGAAAGTGGATGACCGGAAACGAGTGATTTGGAATGATGAATCACGCTGTACCCTGTGGCGATCCGATGGACATGTTTTGGTTTGGTGAAAGGCTGGAGAACGTTACCTGCCATCATGTATAGTGCCAACAGCGAAGTACGGAAAGTACGGAAGAGGTGGTGTTACACTGACGGGGTGTTTTTCGTGATTGGGGTGTGGTTCACTTATCGTGCTTAAGAAAACGCAAAATGCGAATGCATATGAACATGTTTTACAATAGTGTGTACTACGTACAGTGAGAAACAGCTCGGAGATAACGACTGTTTATCAGCATGAGAACGAATCCTATCATAAAGTAGTATGTGTGTGCAATGTGTTGTGGTTAATAACGTTCCTCAAATTGACAGGCCTGCATGGGACCTGACCATATCCCAGTCATTGAGAATAGCCAGAACGTCGACTTCGTTCCAGAATCCAGCGTCCAACGTTACGGTCCTCCTTGGTTCGGCTCTTCGGGAAGAATGGGCTGCCAGTCCTCCACAAACTTTCAAGTAGTCATAAAAGCGAACGGTCGACTCATCCCAAGTTAAGGTCCACTCATAGGTGTCCGGATAGTTTTTATCAGGTAGTGTATGTAGAAATCGGTTCCGTATATTTGTGGTACAGGAGCGATTAACGACGAGGTAATCAGTGTCCTTATGGAAATTAGTACAAAAGAATATTGTTGAAACGTCGAAACGGTTATAAAAGAAATAAGAGGGAATCTGACATAAAGCTACACTCACTCTCTTTGTCTCCCGAACCATCGTACTATTGCACATTCTGTAAAATAGCTTAAAAATGTTCATATTTTCTGAACTGTCAAGTAAAACACAGTTGACACCAGAGGAAAGCTAAAATAATTGTACAGGAATATGTGGTTTGTCATTACTCACAATAACCAAGGGTGAGCCAGCCACCCACATAACAAATAAAACAAGTCTCCCTAAAGCTAAATCTGAAGGTAAATTAACTGCTGCCCTTTTGTCTGAGTATAGCACAAAGTAAATTAAATGTGATGCACTGTGATCTGTACATCACAAGCACCACACTACGGATGGTCCTCCTGAAACAAGAAGCCATGCGTCACAGGGCAGTATCCCATGTGAAGGACTGCATCCTGTCTGCGTGGCTGGAAGATGGTACGCCTTGGCCGAGTGATTGACTTTACTACACACAGCTTATTGGATGTCACTTCCTGCCAATCTTCTTACCATCGTCACATGACTGTAACTCCACAGTGAGGTGATGGTAGGAGCGACAATCTTATATGCTTGACGCACCGTGAAGAGTTGCCTGCAGATTGTGATTGGCGATTACTCAGCCTCTGCAAAGAGGATAGATATGGGGCTGGTTTTGTAAGCACCCGTAGACAGCCTGATCCCCTCGTGGTGGACAGCGTCATTGTTCTTCAAGTAAGAAGGTCTCTTTCATCCGTACACTGTGCACCCGTAGTCCAGCCACAATGTCACAAAAACCATATAAAACTGGAGCAGACGCGTCCGATCCGCTCGCCAAGACATGCAATTAAGATAGTTTAAGATATTCTGGGTCGTTACCTTCAGATCCTTTAAGTATGGTAAACATGAAATTTTTTAATAAAAAATGAGACCCAGAAACCTCAATGAGTAGAATGGTATCCCTCTACTGCAAGTCAGACATATTAAAAACACGACGAGGACGATTAAAACTAACACACACTGCATAATATTAAAAACCTATCTTTCCAATTCTCTCTGCAAACCTCTTCATTGTGAGCTGTAACTGAAAAGTCACTGTTACACTGTGGAAGGAAGAACAAAAAGCTGCAAATCGTCAACAAATAAGGAGCACTGCACAAGTACTCTTTCCTGTCGACTTTCTCCTGCTCATGACTATTGCAAAAGAGGTTAACATTTAAAACACTTCCCTCGGGAAAACCATTCTCCTCCTTGAAACTACTTGACAGCATGTCACCAAATCCGTACCTAAGAAGGCGTTAAGATAAGAAGGACCGAAGTAATATAGCTAAGCGGCAATGGAAGCCCCACTGGTGCATCAGTCCCTTAATATTGTGCCTCCAAGTAAGGTGGCACACCTTGCTGGTGTCAAAAAACTCCCCCATACAAAACTGTTTACATAGGAAAGCCTGCCGGAGCTCCGCCTCAGGCACGGTCAGGTTGTCGAGAATAAATGTCAATCTCCTTAATCAAGTATGAGGGCGGCTAGTGAATTGCCCGGTCTCTGATTTCCAGACTAGACGACGGTTGACCATTCGCTCCAATGTCTTTCCGATACAACTCGTTAAAGTGATCCTCTAGTAACTATTAGGATGCGTTCGGTGCTTTTGTGGTTTGAGGAAAGGTATAAAAATTGCCCGCCTTCGGAAGCTGGAAAATTGTTCTCTTTGTCATATCTAATTCAATCGTTATACGACTATGTCTTTAGACGCCGCTTGAAAGTTGCACAGCAGCATGCTGCACTGGATTTGGTCACAACCGGACGAAGTATTGCGAGCCCCAGACACTGCCAAATCCAGCTTATACTTGGAGGAAGGGCAACAGAATGACTCAAATTGTTGCACCTGAAGGTCATCTCACCCCTCTCCGAAGTGGCACGGTAGCGGTGGAACGCTGAGTGCCGACAGCTGGCCTTGGTAGCAGTCATCACAAAGTGCTCAGCCACTGTAGGGATGATGACTCTGGGCGTTGTGTGGAGACAGCCATGCATCAGCAGCGCTGTTCTAGGTCATCAGCTGCACTTACATGAAATTCTCCTGATGGGTTCCCATCCTTTCGTAGAATAATTGGAGCGGTTGATAGAGTACAGGAACTCGTGCCATGACCTTTTTTTCCTCTGTTTGATCATGTGCCGAGCTTCGGCCCTAGCGAATCCAGAGGCTGTATGGTTTTCTGCTGTTAGGCGGCACTTGAACCTCCTCAGAACAGCACGAGAGACCCGGATCCCTTAGCGGCATGCTATAATCCATAAGGCTTTGGCCGCCTTCTAAGATTAACTGAGGATTTCATGAAAGATAAGTCGGTAGCAATGTGTACCACACGTCTGATGAGGTCCATCCACTCCTGGACGCTGCCTCGGTGTTCAGGCACAGTCTGCTCGCTAAATAGTGTCCAGTTAGATTTGTTGCTCATCAGCCTTTGTGGCTTACCTTCAAGGATTAACCCATCTGACAGGTGAATCCAGAGGGGGAATTGTCACTGGAATGAAGATCATTAATAACTTCCCACTGAGCAGCTTTGAAAGTAGTAGGATTTCTCGAGTTAGTGGCGCAAACTCCCGAGACAACATAGGGGTCTCTAAACCTCAACCTCTATGGAAAGAAGAGTTTGAGCCCCATTATACATTATTGACAGTAAAATCTCCTAGTGGAGAATTAATGCCCGTGGGAGAAGATCCGTAAGATCTGTGTATCCTAAGAGTCTGTCTTTTATTGTGGTGGTAAATACATAGAGCATAAACTGCTCCTTAGACCCACATGAATTCCTACTGCAGTTCGGTAGCCAGGGATAGAAACAGGAGTGGTCTGTCTTGTGGGTAAACATAGCCACACCACCCTCAGCCCTTTCCTCTGTTAGATCATCCTTGCATTAGAGGTTATAGTCTAGCAGCATAGACCCTTCGGCAAGTTTAAAATGTGTTTCTTGTAAACTCAAGCACTTGGAGAGTTATGCACTAGGAGCTTCAGTTCCTCCACATGTATCCTGAACCCATTTTATTGGTGAGATTTATCTTTCACCCTTTCAGTCCGCCGAGTGGGAATCCTATGACAGTTGAAAGTACAGTCGACGGCCAGGATGGATGCATCAGACAGATTTCATATTCCATTTTCTCATAAAGGGGATCGTTAAAACCGTCAGAGAGAGTGAGCTCTAAATGGTCTGACGGTTTATGATCTGCATCCTTCTGCGTTTGATACTTCGCTTTTGGTTTGTTTCACAAAGGAGACTTCGGAGGAAAGTTCGTAGCAGTGGCAGTGGCTGACCTGTTTCCTGCAGTCCGCTTGTTGAAGTGCCGAAAGCTCTAAGTCGGCAACTGTGTTCTTTTTTGCTGGAGGAAGCTATAGGCTTTGTAATAACAACTACTTTGCAACGGCACTGAGGAACGCCGATATTTGTGCTGACATCAGCAATATCTGATTGTGAAGACTCATTGTCTTTTTCAGTAGACTTATTGAGATCTCCCGCAAACGAGGTAGTGGAAATAGGGGATTTCATGGGCTTATAGACCTTGTGAGTTAACCACACGAGACAGTATTTGTTGCTTTTAGCTCCTGTATTTTCAGGATGCTGTAATTTCCACTCCAGACAGGGCTATCCCCAGCACAACGAAAGCACTAGTAAGCGTCTCCATCGTGGGCGGCTTTACTACGTTTGACGTAAGTGGCATCTCCCGTCCGCTCTAGACTGGTGTGCCCAACGTGCCTGTACGAAAGATTTCAATAAGTAACGCAACACATTATTTCTCCAGGCCAAACGAAATTCGTTTCGGGATATCTTCCAATATTCCTGCGTCAGCATATGTAGTTTCGTGAAGCTCCGATAGGTGGCAGCGCCATAAGTATCATTCAAAAATGGCATCTGTAACGGAAGCGCGTTCCAAGCAGAGATCTATCATTTAGTTCCTTTTTCCAGGAAACCACAACATCGCAGATATTCATACGCTGTTGCAGAATGTCTACGGACACCTGTCAGTGAACATAAGCAAGATGATACGCTGGGCGAGGCGTCTGTTATCATCGCAACGAGGTCGTGCAAACCTGTCCTATCTCCAGCTTGCCGACCTGCCCCACTCAGCGGTGACGCCTGCAGTGCTACTCTCAGAAAACGGACGAAATTATTTCAGCATGTTCGTCACCACAAAAATGCAAACGAACCTTCCTTATTGATCACAATGAAAGGCCTCACGCAAGTCTGCGCATCCGGTAGGAGCTCACAAAGCTTCATTGGACTGTTTTTCCTCATCCATCACAAAGTACGGAACTCCAGTCTTCCGACTTTTTTCTGTTTGACCCAATGAAGGATGCGCTCCATGGGAAGTAGTACGTTGATTCCGACGTCGACCAGTAGAGTGGTGGCATGCGGGCATAAAGGCCCTCACAGTAAGGTGGCGTAAAGCAGTCGCATTGAACGGAGAACATGTTGAAAAATAGGGTTTTATAGAGAAAAGAGTGGGGAATAATATGGTGGATTAAAATCGTGAATGAAACAGACTTTTGTTCAGAGAAAAAAATGTGTTGCACAACTTATTGAACGTCCGTTGCATTTAAAACACTTCGTTGGGTTGGAAATATAAGGCTTCACGTTTAAGCGAATGAAGCCTGCAATTAAAATGCTCTGGAATTGTTGTGGTACTGAATGTAAGAATAAAGTCATCTGATTTTATCAGTTCACCATCTACCCGTTTAATCACATTTTGCACGTCAATGACACCTTTATCAGTCCACTCATTTTTCAGACCCTCTTTGGGAATGTATATAGTATGCCTGCACTACACATCATCTTTGTTATAGTTCAGTGTGTTGTGTCTCTTCTGTTTCGAAGGCCTAGTCATTGAGGAATACAACTGGCTGGAAGTTCGTTGCTTTTTGGAAAGTATTTGTCTGAGCCATCAGTGTTCCATTTCTAAGTCGCATGATATAATTTAAATTTCAGCAACGCGTTCTTAACCCACTGGAATGCAAAAATGTGAAATTTACTCAAAGCACTCCTCTTTCTTCTCAACTATTAAATACACATTCTGTTACCATAAAGGGAAGTACTTTGAATAACCCCTGCGTCAGGTAGACTTGCTACATCATGTCTCTTGCTAGGTAGGGTGTTGATACCCACCAGTGGCACACCCATTCCGCTGGGAAATAATACTAATAAATTCGATGATATCCTCTCAGTCCCACGAGCAGCTAGGCAAAAAAGAATACACCCAGACATAACCCCACTTGCCTGGACAAGCCTTATACAGCTGAGGTGCAGCAGGTACCTTAGAGGCTGCCCGCTAAAACCAGGTTCGCCGGGCCCGTACCCAGAAAACGAAGGCTGATCACGCTGCGGTACTCATCATTTAGAATGACCTAGAGGTTTTTTTTTATTTTACACGTCTAGTTCTACAGGACCAAATTGAATACCTAATCTCCAAAAAAACACAAGCCATGAGTTTATGTAGACGTAATCAACAGTGTAACATAGGAATCAGCCTAATTTTTCAAGGAATCCCTCGACAGAATAGAAGGAGTGAGGAAATTCTTTAGTTTCAATCTGAAAGCGCGTGGATTACTGCCAAGATTACTGATAGGATTTTTGAATTCTTGTGGTAGCTTATTGAAAATGGATGCACCAGCATACTGCATACCTGTCTGCGTAAGAGCCAAGGAAGTACGATCCGAATGCAGATTGGATTTCTGCCTAGTATTAACTGAGTGAAAGCTGCTAAGTCTTGGGGATAAGCTGATATCATTAACAAGAAACGACAGTAAATATTATATATATTGAAAGGCGAATGTCAGAATACTCAGATTAGTGAACAGGGGTCGGCAAGAGGTTCGCAAACTTACACACTTGCCCGGACTTCTGAGCCAAAGATATCCTTTAATAATGGGAAGAGTTACCCCAAAATACAATACCATACGACATACGTGAATGAAAATAAGCAAAGTAGACTAATTTTCGTGCCGAACTATCACTTACTTCAAATAATGTTCGAATAGTAAGAATGACAACATTAAGTCTTGGAACAAGATCCTAAATCTAGGTTTTCCACGACAGTTTATTATCTATCTGAACAACTAGAAATTTGAAATGTTCAATTTCACTAATCATATTCCTATTCTGTGAAATTAAAACGTCGGGTTTTGTTGGATTGTGTTAGAAATGGCAAAAACTGAATTTTACTGTGATTTAGTGTTAGTTTATTTTCTCCAAGCCATGAACTTATGTCATGAACTACGCTATTTGAAACAGAGCCAGTTTTGCACGCAAAATCCTTTGTTACCAAGCTAGCACAATCAGCAACCAGAAATATTTTAGAATTACCTGTAATATTCGAGGGCATATCGTTTAAACGAACAAGGAGCAGGAGTGGCCCCAGCGCTGGACATGTACGGCATTATCAAAAATACCAAGTATGTGTCGAGCATTACCCTCAAATCGGTTCCCAGCTATCGTAACGGTAATGCCATCAGGCCCTAACTACGACCCTCCCTATTGAGCAGACCTGTTCGACAACCCTCGGTCACTCGTGTTTGTCATCCATAAAGCTGCTGGAAGGGCTACCCGACAAGATGTGCTGTCAGTGTGTACCATGAGAAAGACCATTTCCACCACACACAAGCTATCCACGGCTCGTATAACATTCTGTTCAGAGAACCTACACTGATGAGATAAAAAATGTTGACCACTGCCCACCACGAAACTGAATCCCTCCTTGCAGCGTTGTGGGCACGTGACGCATTGAGGAATAAATGTATGCGGAACTGGAACTTCGGGTATTATTCTAGTGACGCTACAGGCTGAAAAAGGGGAAAGCCACTGGCATAAGTGAATTTTGACCTGTACTCGTCTTGAGGAGTGATCATAGACACATTTAAAGAATATCTGCTTATTAACAAAATAAAACTCCATTAAAATGTCCTTGGACGAATATCTATAACGCTGCAAACAACAGAAATGTCTCTCATGGGCGCTGTCTGTTATGTCCCTAAACGCCAAAACCGAGAGTTCTTGCAGACTGCGGCGGGAAGACCCAGGACGTTACAGGGTCCGTCCCGCCGACATGTGACGGCTGACATACTACTGAGGAAGACGAGAACGAACGGTGCCGGATCTGCAGGCGTGGAATGCTGAGACAGAACAGTTCGTACTGCGTACTTGTAGCGCTGGGACTGAATTGCAGATGCGACCATGCGGAATTGCTGGTACTCCCGACTTGAGGCGTAGGGTGTAACTGGCTTCGCACGGTAAGGCGGTGGCCTAAATAGTAGAAAGCGGACAGATATGCGTGTGGCGCTGCGAGGGCACTTGACCTGGCTAGCAAAATAGTGCTCTGCTGACAGCGCTTTCTGCTGCAACATGCACGCTGTCTGTCGTCAGGTTGTTGCCTCCAGACAGGAGTGACGTGTAGATCTGGGTAAACAGCCCCGGCCATACAACGAAAAGTAACTGCTTTGATGAGAGCCGTTTACGCAAGACCTCCTGGCGAGGCGGCTGCCCGCAAGGCCTGCCTGACGTACGGAAGAAAAGAGTGGCAGGCGTATACAACAACTACGACAGGGAAGACTATTGTAGCCCACAGTCTGGAAACGAGCCCCTCGGAAACAGTGAGGTTGGTCGGCTGTTAGCGTGCTACAGGCGTGAACATGTATGGAAAGTGTTTGAAGGAATAGCACGACCACGAGTAGGCGACATTTATTACCATAGCTACTTCGTTCGTCAGCCAAGTCTGGATAGACTGCGTCTTTGTTACAAGGTTAAGATTACACAAGCATTATACACTGAAAAGCCAAAGACACTGATACACCTGCCTAATATCGGGTAGCACCCCACCGAGAACACAGAAGTACCACAACACGTTATGCATGGATTCGACTAATGTCTGAAGTAGTGCTGGAGGGAATTGACACCATGAATCTGCAGAGCTGTCCATAAATACGGAAGAGTACAATGGCGTTGAGATCTCTTCTGAGCAGCACGTTGCAAGGCATCCTAGATATGCTCAATAGTGTTCATGTCTGGGGAGTTTGGTGGCCAGCGGAGGAGTGTTCCTGAAGCCACTCTGTAGCAATTCTGGACATGTGGTGTGTCGCATTGTCCTGCTGGAATTGCCTAAGTCCGTCGGAATGCATACCTGTCAGACGTATCACAGGTCCCGTATCACTCATATCAATACGTAGCCTCCAATAGCTATAACAATCCTCTGCTGAAGAACTTGAAACGAGATTCGTCGAACCAGGCAACATGTTTCCAATCATCAACAGTTTTGATAGGCCCAGGCTAGGAGAGCTTCGTGTCGTGCAGTCATCAAGTGTGCACGAGAGGGCCTTCGGCTCTGAAAGCCTATATCGATGAAGTTCCGTTGAACGGGTGGCACGCTGACACTTGTTGATAGTCCAGCTCTGATATCTGTAGCAATTTGCGGAAGAGTTTCACTTCTGTCAGTTGTCGTTGGTTCCGTTCTTGCAGGATCTCTTTCCGGCTGCAGCGATTTCAGAGATTTCATGTTTTACCGGATTCCTGATATTCAGGGTACTCTGTTGAAATGATCGTTCGGGAAAATCCCCACTTCATCGCTACATCGAAGATGTTGTGTCCCATAGCTCGTGCACCGACTATAAAATCACATTCAAACTCACTTAAATCTTGATAACCTGCCATTCCAGCAGCAGTAACCGATCTAACAACTGCGCCAGTCGCTTGTTGTCTCATATAGGCTTTGCTGAAAGCAATGCCGTATTCTGCCTGTTTACATATCTTTGTATTGAATGCGTATGCCAATACCAGTTTCTTTGGCGCTTCAGTGTAATACAAGAAAAATTTTCATGAACATATCATTGTAGTATAAAGTTTAAAGACATATATAGTGAGAACTTTTTAACAAGTACATGTCTACTTCATTTCATATAGTTGTGCATTTTTAGGCAGTCTGATTTGCTGTTTCACTGCCAAAGAACTCATTTAAACTATATAGTGATTTTTGTGACTTCTTTTCTCGAAATTTCACCAATTCCAACGACTGAATTTTAGTGCTTAGATGGTTGAACTTTTTAATAGCTTCTGTTGGGGAACTGTAGAGTGCTATGGAGAGTCGATAGCTTGGTATGTATGTGTTTTCCTTATTGCTCGTGTTAGAATTGTGGAAATCACTTCTGTTGGTGATGTTTCATGGTTTGCTTTCACATGCGTTAGATCGGTGAAAACATATTGAGCAAAAATTGTAGTCACTCCTAGTCGTGTGAAGAAGGGTTTGTTTCGGTCCAATTTTCTGCGTGATGTTATGATACTTATTGCTTTTCTTGTAGTAGCTGTATTTATTTTTGCAGTCTGTAGAGTCATCCACAATAATAGGCTATAGCTGATAAGGATATGGAATAGTGAACAGTATACCATTACCAGTTATTGATAAGTTGTTGCATGCTTCAGTTTCCTCAGGAGGTATATGACTCATGACACTTTGATGTAAACACGTACATTCCTTTCTTGCCTAGTGGCTTTACTATCCACGATGAACCCCTGAACTTTCACAGTTCATGCACTGTTTAGGCATCCTTTGTCACTGTAGTCACCTACCAATCTTTCCGTTTTTCTCTTCATTTATTTTCATTTTGTTTACAACAAACCATTCTTTTGTAGCATTAAACAAAGCATCTATTTCGTCTTAAACCTTGCTGGCACCAATGCATTTTCTGTACAGAATTGTGTCACCTGCGAATTGTAAGAACTGTCCATGAGAGCTTAAGTCATTTACAAAACGTAGAAACAGGAGGGCTCCATTACCACTCCTTGTGACAAGACGTATTTCAAATTCCGTTCGCACGATAGTGTGGTCCTTGGACTGATATAACGTGCCTTCTGTTTTCCAAATAGGATTTTTAGGGTTGCCAGAACAGTGTCTCCAGCTCCATATTTACTGAGCTTGTTTAGACGTACCTTGTGAGGAATGCAGTCAAACGCTCTACTAAGGTCGCAAAGTGTCAGGGCTACAGATTCTTTCTTCTCAAAATTGTGCTTTACCCTAGTAACCAAATGTAATGTTGCTGTTGTAGAAGATTTTCTTTTCGGAAACCATGTTGTGCCTCTGTGAAGAGTTCATTAATTTCAAAGCAGTTTCATATTTGGTCTTTCATTGCAGTCTCATTGTCTTTAACGATGAATGGAATTATCGAAATTGGTCTGAAGATTGTTGCCTCTGCTGGATCACTCATTTTATAAACTGGCACTATACAAGTTTCTAAAAGTCAGGAAATACACCAGCCGTGAAACCCTTATTAATTACAGTAGTTAACGGTTCAGCAGTTTCTTAGATAATTTTCTTGAGGACGTTACTGGACATCCCTTATATATTATCCTGATTGTCAGAAGGTTTATAAGATTTTACAATTTTCGTTTCTTAATTTTTTTTGGTTCCCTCAAATTCATCATGGTGCATCTTTTGTCATTTGCTACAGTAGCTGAAGAGTGTATTCTGAGGTATGAGATTGTACGTAATACTATTTACCACATGTGAATAAAATAACTTCTTAAGTCATGTTGATTACACAAGCTTAAGGGAGACGCGAATTTCTTCCTGTGTTCATTTATTAGGTCATAGGCTGCCTTGCATGGGTTGAGAGCCCCTTCATTGAACCTGTCATTGCTTTTCTTTTTGGCTACATTCAGTCTGTAATGACTTTTTGCACACTCCTTGTGCTCTGGGATCTGTTGGTGTTTTTTAGAGATCATGTAATAGCAGTACTACACATTTAAATTTTTTCCGTTCATGAGTTTGCCATATTTTCTTTTACTCTGTGGCTCTGTTGTTATATACTTGCAGCACATTTTTTTTGTTTTCTTTGGATAGATATAGTCAAATTTGGCTTTGATAATCTGTGAAAACTCTTTAAATGCATCAGTCGCTGCCAGTTCCTATACCCCAGGCTGCCACTTTTCTTCAGAAACTGCTGTATGAAAAGCATTTAATTTTTCCTTATTCATAACGAAATCTTCAAATGTATGTGAATTCCTGGGGGACCGAACTGCTGAGGTCATCGGTCCCTAGATTTACACACTACTTAAACTAACTTATGCTAAGACCAACACACACACATGCCCGAAGGAGGACTCGAACCTCCGGCGGGAGAGGCAATCCGTGACACGACGCACTAGACCGTGCGGCCACTCTGCGTGGGCAACCATTTTTGTGAATACATTATTAGAATGTCAGTTAACAATTGGCTGATTTGTATCTCTTTTTGTACATAGTTCCATAACTAATGGACTGTGGTCACATTGGATCAACTACAGTCGTCTCACTGTCCCAAGTATTTAAATTTCTCATCACAGTCTCTAGACAGGCACCACCTCTGGTTGGTAGATGGTTTGCTACAAGTAGCCCATAACTGGCTCATATGTTCATAAATTCTCTCTGCTTAGTGCTCTCTCCACCAAAGTGTACACTGAAATTATCTCACAATGCTATTTTGATTTGTAGTGCATTAAGTAGCACAGACATGTTGCCACTTCGTTAAGATCTAACGAATCCAAAACAGCCGTCTCTAAATTTAGGCCCACAGAGTAGCTCCTTAAATCGATGTCTTTAACATTGGATTTTCTGCTGACATATATAGGTACACCACCAAAGGAAGAAGTTGTTCTGTACCATGCATTTACCAAGTTTAGGTATTCAGTGCAGATGTAGTACCCAGATTCCTTTGCTGATAACCAATGTTGACATACACACAGAGAACGACAATGCATCAAATTTAGTCCTAAGACATTCTACATTGTCACTGATTGTAACTATGGGATTGACACTTGCTTCGTATGTTATCTGTCTTCATTTAGTTGCTCTTGGTACCTATTTTTCTTAGAGGGGCCTGTTGCTCAGGGATACTGGTCATTCTTCGGAATAAAAAAACACTTTATCATAACATCAACACTATGAAACTATTAGTAAGTTTCCAGCTTCTCGGCTGTAAAGTTGGTATGCTTAGGAAACATCTTTTGCAGGAAAAAATGACATCTTGTGAAGTGTTCCCACTTCCGACTCTGTTGAGGTGAAAACAAGCCCTTTTTTTCACCACACCGCATTCCTTGTTCTTCTCGTATATTAGCTACTGTTTTAGTCATGCTTTTAGAGCTGGCATTTCCATATGCAAACGAATTCTGTGATAGTCAGCGGGCATTCTGTTTGCCACCTTGTAGTGTCCTTTTGCACGAATGTTTATGTTCTTCAGTCACAGTTTCACCACCGATAAACTGTACGTTTCTTCTCCTTTTCCTGTACACTTCTTGAAAGGGTGCCTCTTCATGTTTTGAAGAGTTTTCATCTGTGGGATGTACAAAATCGCTACGAGTATCTTGATTGTAACACTGGTTTCTTTCCATCTCAGCAGATGATTTGCTGTTTACATTTGGAGTGTATGTCGCTGTTGGGGCTTGTTTTTGTTTACCTCAGAAGTTATTCGCATGTATTAAGTCACTGTACAGGTTTGTTTTAATTTTGTTGGTTTGTTTCCTACTTGCAGTATGCAGCGAACTGTTATCTTCACTACGTTGTCGTCTTGAGAACTCCGATGCACAGCACCTCGTTTGTTTACTGTGTATACAATTTGGATGCATCAGTTGGTGTCGTTCTTTTGCTCACCAGTTTCTGTTTTTCGTGTTGTAGAATTAATTTCGACAAAGTTCACACTGTTTTCATAGATTTTTTCACAAAGTTTTTCTGTGGACTTTTATGACAGCGATAAGTATTTTTCTAATCTTACACTTGAACTGAGAACTGTTATTAGTGTTGTATTTATTGGTGAGTTGATAGCCCATAGTGCTTGACGTCCAGAAAGAGGAGTTTGGAGGCTTGCGTCTCTGCACTGCAGAGTAGGTGACAATCTCTGATAGTTTTGACAACAGAGTACAATCCTGGTGCAGGCACAAGTGTTTTGAAACACACCATTCAGTGAACATTGTTGAACATAGGTTTCTGGAACGAACGACCCAATCATGATGGTCGAATACGATTATAGTGCGACAGAATCATTGAAATTGGGAGGTGGATTAAACGAGGAAACGTTTCGCCTGTTCTGGTGATTGGCGTTTCTGATAACACCAGGTCGGTAGTCGTGTCTCGATACGCTGTAATCCAAGAGAACGGATTCTCAATGTGTGCACGACATCACGACGCAGGCCAGTGGGGGAAATATAATGCTATGGGGCAATCAACCTGTCTTCCATAGGACTTTCATTTGTAGTTGAAGTCACCATGACAGATGTGGACAATGTGAACATTACAGCGGACCACCTGCATCTCTTCATGCTTGATATCTTTCCCGATGGCAATGGCTTCTTCCAGTAGGATTTCTTTTCATTTCGCAAGAGCGGGGTCATACTACAAAGGACTGGGGAGCATGACTGAACTCACTTTGATGCTTCGGTCACCAAATTCGCTTGATCTGAAACCGTTGAACACATCTGGTGTAATATGTAGCGTCAGCTCTGGGATTACAAACCACCAGCCACGGGAGTTACGCGGCCTGTGCATCCCCATTTGGTGGCACATACGGCTGCAAAACTACCGTGGCCTTGTCGAATTCAGGCCCGTAGAATCGCAGCTGTTTCGTATTCCTTCAAACAGACCAATATCCGATTAAGCAGATGGTCATCTTGTTTTGGCCCAACAGTGCAACCCCGCTGGATTCACTTCCTAGTTGTGTGGATTGGTGACTCGGTGACACCATGCACCAACTCCCGGACAATAGACCTTCTCCAATATCGGTGCTTCCGGCTGCCTATATATGCCGACGCAAGACCTATACGCCATCCACGCGACCCGTATCGAGGGAATGCGTCATCGGTGCCTTCTGTCACCAATATTCGCATATATTAATGCAGGGTAAAAAGATTGTTTTAGTGACTGGCGGATGACACACTCAGATTATTTCAGTGGCTCAATGTTCCGTATGTCTTCACTGGTTACGTTTGCGTTCCTGTTTGTTTCCATTGTCCTACCACAAGAGCACTTGTTCCTTAATAACATCTTACTGTGTGGTAGCAGTTTCCACTAAATGTTCCGGTACATATTGGATTTGTGTAGAATGCTACTACAGCATTTCCACTAAAGTGTGTATATCTCTCGTGTTACAGCATTTCCACTAAAAATAAGTACGTTGCATGAGCTATCAAATAAGATCAATACAGGCTATGCTCTCTAATTACAGCCCATCCTGTTAAAATGCAGCTTTCTTGATATGTTTATTCATGTTTTTGGTGACATTTCTATTTTAGCTTTAATGCATTGGTGTCTTCACAATTATTTTGCTGCTTAATGGAAATTTTGTGTAGTTGAAGGTGAATGACTGGCGTACTAACAACGGACCGTTTTCGACAATATGCCGAGAGTAAGCAGACTTAATGCAGTAATGCAGAATCCAATAAGTTTTGGAGGCAAGAGAAGAGGATCAAACAGACGTTTGATAACAGAACAGCTGTAGCTATTAAATGTGAAGCTTCATGGGATATTTCCTTAACTTCGAACAGCTGGTGGTTGTGTTCAGCCACTGTACACAACGAAAACACCGTCACAGAGAGAATATCAATATAGGTATTCAGCAAGTTATATTTACTTTGTGCGTCGTCTAACAATGGAATTGCTGTAGGACAATTAAGAGATCTTGAAATCTAAATCAAGCCAGAAATACTACAGAGAATGAAACAGTTAGTGCAGTCAACGAAGGAATACGAAGTGAAAAATTTCGTGTAGTCGCAAATTTCTGTACAGAGGCAGGAAGAAGTGCCATACACAACATACTAAAAACCTCATCCGATAGGGTGTGAGCGTAGGAGTGGGTGGACGTTTAACTCAAATATTTACGTTTTTCTTGAATAATACCAATACCGCGGCTTGAGGCGTAACTGTTTCCAGTACATAATTAAACTACATTAAATTTCCCAGAAAAAAGTGACGTGTGTATTTTTTCTCTAAGGCTAATCGTTTCCGCGTTGCCGGGGACGAAAAAATCGCAGATTATTTAAAACTGTTTTTTAATTGTTTAAAATTCGTGTTTATTGTTAAATAAAGTAGGTTAAGAACAAATGTTAAACATGTGTACCACATCTTAGTTCAGCTGAATAGTGTTAAGGACACGAAGTCATACCGACATTCCTTCAACTTGTCTTATAAATCACTGGCGACGAAGTGGACACAACCGGGGGTGCTTATTTTCTACAAAGTGCTACAACACTACACCGAATAGATATATGAATTATTATTGATTATACCAACGCAAGAAATATTTGCAGACAGAATCTGTGTATATCTCTCCATATTGTTGTACACTGCTAAAGGGGAAATGGACTGTAAGTATTCCTATATGGCGGCTGTAGCGTTCTTCCGGGAAGGCAAATTCCTATAGGAAGAGCGCGTCTCGCTTTTCAGTTTACAGTTAGACTACAGTTCTCTAACATCTTCCGTCCAGAGCGTGTCTTAAGTGAAACGTGCTGTCAACATCTATTCGACAGTGTCGATTCCACTGTCTCCACTATCAGTGGCTGGAATACTACCCACAGAATGAAGGTGAAAGCCTTGAAATCAGCCTCATCTCTCCAATAAAGTTTAGCGACCAAAACGCGTAAAATGGCTCCATTTTCAGGAAAAGTAGGTCACTTAGGTGTTATAAAACTTCGGATGTTTTAACATAAGTCAAACTATGCAGTACAGCAGATTACCTTTCTAGACTTGAACATGATCTGTTCAACTCTATCAGACATATTCATAACCAACTTGCGAGATATACTGATGAGCGGTTCCTCTCAATGCAGCCCACTCTACAAGTGCCATAAATCTCTGTATGGAGGATATTTATGCGGTACACCAGTTCCTCAAGTAACGGTGAGAGAAGTGCAGTAACTTTCCACGCATTCATTAATTCACCACCAAGTAACAACAACACGTTTACATAACCTAACAATATGCTGTCTATGACAGTCCAGTCACTTTCCCAATAACAGTACGTAGGTAACAGATAACACGACAAACAGAAGTTAATTACTTTACTCATGTTGAACTCGAGGGGGGCGATCTGTAGTGGTTACATGGGAAAAGAAGAACTTCTTAGTCGAGATCTCTATAAAAACCTATATTTAGATAACAGGTTTCGGTAGAACTGAGTTACCATCTTCAGATCGTCATAAAAGTTACTACAAACATATTGTCCCAACTACACACAAAATCTTTCCATTGAATTTCCATGTACATAAAACATGAGATCAGCGATACGTTGATACGTCAAAATTAAAATTCGTATGTACATCACAATTCGGCAAAACATCGTTCCCCTAAAATAACACGTCATACCTACCACAGCGCCACAAGACTGTGTTATGTTATGAGAACGACGTTCATGCGAATTGTGATGTACGTAGTAATTTTAATTTTGACGTATCAACGCATCGCTGATTTCATGTTTTATGTACCTGGAAATTCAATGGAAAGATTTTGTGAGGACCTGGCACAAGATGATTGAAATAACTTTTATGAAGTTCTGAAGACGGTAATTTAGTTTTACCGAAACCGATTATCTACATTAAAGTTTTTTATAGCGATCTCGGCTAAGAAGTTCTTCCTCTCCTAAGTAAACACAAAAGTTATACATTTATGAGCCATTGTTTATAGAAATTAATTTTATATAAAAGCTCACTTAACAGCAAGAAGTAGTTAATAAATTGTACTTAACTCCAATATATGAACACGGCCTGAGTAGGCTGGCCGGTGTGGCCGTGCGGTTCTAGGCGCTTCAGTCTGGAACCGCGTGACCGCTACGGTCGCAGGTTCGAATCCTGCCTCGGGCAGGTTAGTTAGGTTTAAGTAGTTCTAAGTTCTAGGGAACTGATGACCACAGATGTTAAGTCCCATAGTGCTCAGAGCCATTTTTGAACGGCCTGAGTAAAGTTATTTTGTCTACTCACGTAACAGAACTGGAAAGGAAATTCTAGGAATTTGTTGTCTGTCAACTGAATAGTAAGAAGCGCTCGTAGTGGAAGAAGTCACAGTTCCGGAAGAACAGGATGACTAACAGTCGATTTCCCCACTAGAAGTTAGAACAGTGTGCAGAGATATTCGTAGATTCGGTTTATATGCGCTTCTTGCGTTGGTATTGTTAGTAATTCATATTTGTACTCGCTGTAATATTAACACACTTCCATGGCCGGCCTGAGAACATTTTTCCACACAAGAGACTGATCGTTTGGCGCACTCCTTCTGCCTCCTTTTCTTCCTTACACTTTCAGCGGTGTCAGTTCTCAATACCAATTGTGAAAAGCACTGTATAAAAATGTCGCACTTGGACGCCACTGTCACGTTAGCGCCCCAAGCGGAAGCTACTAATTGCGGTATGGCCCAGAGAAATCGAGGCGCCCCTCTCAGCTCGGCGCCCCCACGGGGCTTTGTGTCTTATGCCTTAAATGTTCCCTTTGCAGTCTATGAAAACGAGGCACCCCTGGTCACGTCAGCGTGTTTTTTTGGCAGTAGTTCATAAGACGATCTCCAGGAGAGTCTATATACCTTTGTGAAACGCCCTTTAGTTATTTCTTTTGACGTAGTGCGTTGAGAGTAATGAGCTGTTCAGTGTACAGACCTACGAAGGATGAGAGGGCATGAGCACAGTCTTCCCCTCATGTACCTACCCTCAATCCGCCCTGTCCAGCCGTCACACAAACATCACACACTTTAGTCCTTAATACATTCATTTTATACAATTAAAACATAATGCTGATAATCTTCGAATTTTCTATCCTCTACAACGCACAAGCTATTAGTTCTTTATTAGTTCTAGTGGAAAAATAAATAGGATCTTTTTGTAGAAAATTTAATATAGTTTAATTATTTACTGGGAAACGGCTGCACAATAAGCCGCGGTTTTCGAATTTTTCAAGAAGAACATAAAAAAGTGTCCTTTAAAAGCCTCCCGCCTGCCAGCGCGCTCACCGCTGTGGTTTATGGCACTCTCTCCTACCACTATACAAAAATTTGCGACAGCAAGAATTTTTTCCCCTGTTTCTTCTATTTTAGTCTTGGTTGACAGGAAAAAATATGGTACAGCCATATAAGACAGTCTTGTCACTAATGTGTTCAACGTGTCAGCATCGGAATCTGAAATAGAGTGTGGAATAAATTTTGAAAGCGCCAGTTAGTTAAGCGAAGTTCAATGTACAGAACAGTAAACTAAATTCGTATTTGCGTGACAGACTTTATCTTTGACTAAAGGGAGGTGTATTTATACATGTCTTAGAAGTAAATGGTTGCTATTAGTATAAACAAGTAACGGCGGAGATGGTTGCTTACGAAAATATTTGTCTCTGTCAAACGGTAAATATATTCATCCAGTACTTAACAGAGAATACGCAGAACGACCTGAAGCAATCGTTCAGACACTGAACTCGCCTTGGCAAGAACACCATTCACCTACCCGTCTGGTCATCCGTATTTAGGTTTTCCGTAGGCTACACATTCACTTACAGCAAGTTCTGGGGATATTCCTTTGGGATTGACATGGCTGTTTCTCTTTCCCAATTCAATCTTGTGCTACTTCTCTAATAACCAAGACGTGGACGTGGAGTTAAAACATAATGTCTTCTCCTTTTACCCACAAATGGATTGAGGAATGGATATAAGATTATTGTGCTGATGCGAGGCGTCACTACAAGTTATGAGAAAGGTAGCTGCTGTTAAGTTTGCTATTGAATCATGTCGTGCTTATCTGGTTAGTAGATAATGAGTTAAACAGTAAAGTGTTTCGTTTTACGCACGTCACCGAAACAAAAATACATCTGCAAAAGTCTCATTTTCGCATTTTTAGTGAAAATAAAACTAAACTTTAATATTTCTCTGCCAGGCACTCAGGATAAAAGGGCTCCTTTTCAGCCCCATCTGCGAATTATATTTTCCAGAACGCCAGATCAGTGCATCCAAACTAACGTGTCTTTTGGTTTTGAATGTGTTTTCTCTCTAAAGACATCAGATGCCACCGTCGCGCACCAACCCCTGGGGCGTTTCAGCAAAGACTTACAGGCATTCCCATTACAAACAAGTGGGTTTGTTATTGGGCTGCAACCTTCTTGAGAACTTCAGATATGCACAAACATCTCAAGGACCTGAGAGTGACGCGAGAGTTCCCATGTCACACGCCAGCAGCTAACGTGGAACTTTTCCTGTGTCAAGGCAACAGCGACTCAAAGGAAGGCCTCGGCGCTTGCTCGTGACGTCACGTCAGCTAGGCACGGCGAAGGCCAGGTCTGTTGCAGGCATACTCATAATGGTGGTGTCTCCCTCCCTGACACAGGAAAATGTGAAACTATTGGCGGTAGTTGATCAACACACATTGTTCTGAGAGATTTCTGCAATCAATTAATTGTGCAATTCATTACACTTCTTAACAAATAGTGTACTCCTGAACTTAAATTTCCATCTGTTTTAAGGATTGACATACAAACAGCAACAGAATTCGTGCTTCTTTACCTTACTTGTAAATCTGAGGAAGTTACGTTTGTACTGGGTTGCTTTTACAAGAAACTGTGAACATATTGGTGCTCTTATTTAGGTATGTTGGTTGACTATGGGGTGAGGAGCACTGAATGTTAATGAAATATCTTGCGATTGTACACGTTGGGGGAGGGGGTGGGAGACAGAAGAAGAGGCAAAAATAGATATACTTGCTTTATCAAATAAATTTTTTTTATCTTATAAAGTTTCTCCTTTCAGTTGCAAGAGGGGAATATTTATCTTTGCTAATGTGCATGTTTAAAAAAGTTTAAGCTCAGCAGTATTTTCGATGTATGAAGCTATTTTGTTTCCTGTTTAGAATTCCTTTCGTTGATAACGACTGTAATCTAATGACTGGCAACAGTTGGACATTTACACATGTAAATTAGTTCACATTTCCAGTGACGGTGTCAAACGAAAATAAATAAATAAATAAATAAAAGAAACGATTTCATTGCAAGAGGGTTGGGGTAAGTTTCGATAGCAAAATGGATCAAGTAAATATAGTTACTTGAATGTAAAATTTCCGAAGCTTGCAATGGGGTAAAGCGTCTTCTCATATTGATCTACGTTTGTTTCGACAGGATTCAGTAACACAGAGATATGATCTTCATTTGTAGCTTTCCGATAGTAAGAAAATCTTTCAGCTAAATAAAACTGCAGAATCCAAAAACAATACCAAACATTTTGTCCAAAAATAAGAGATTTATAGTGATAAGCACGCCCAGGCGTTTCTGCCTGCAACAGACCTGGCGTTCGCCGTGCCTAGCTGACGTGATGTCACCAACAAGCGCCGAGGCCTTCCTTTGAGTCGGTGTTGGTCAAGGTCGGAATTGTTGTCATCTTCTATGCAAGGTCGATCATTCACTGGGTGATATTTTAAATTGGGTCCCCCATTAGCAAAGAGGAAATTCAGCACCATGAAGGACAGGGTGAGAAAAAGGAACAGAACTGCCGAGCAGTGTCACTCGGACATGGGGCAGTGATCTAATGAGGAAAGGAAATCAAACAATGGTTGATTCATTGATCGGTGACTGGAGGATCTGAGATGCTTGTTAAGCAGTGATTTTCGCCCTGCTTCAAGCAAAGCATTCTGACTTTGCAATCTGGAGTCATACTAGTCTATTGACAACTCAGTTTTCAGACTATGAGTCGGATCCTTACATTCATTCTGATATTTATCGCTCATTTTCAGTTATGTGTCGTATGGACTTTCTTACGGTCAAATTCCAGAGTATTTCTGCATCCATCTGTATATCCCTTATGTGATCTCTGCTTTTTCTATCTTACACCTACACTGTCCATGCAAGATAATCATCGACGCTGCGGCGGTCTCCGAGGAGCGCTCTACCTGAGCCGGATCAGGCAGGAAACGTGCAGTTAACCTTACACCTCACACTTGATCTGAATAACCTTGCACCTCACAGAGGGGTTCACAGAACCACAGTAAAATATTATCATATACCAAGTGTTGAAGCTGATTAATATATACAGCCGCGCCGGATTAGCCGAGCGGTCTAGGGCGCTGCAGTCATGGACTGTGAGGCTGGTCCCGGCGGAGGTTCGAGTCCTCCCTCGGGCATGGGTGTGTGTGTTTGTCCTTAGGATAATTTAAGTAGTGTGTAAGGTTAGGGACTGATGACCTTAGCAGTTAAGTCCCATAAGATTTCACACACATTTGAACATTTTTTAAAATATATACATTCTAATTTCTTCTGTATATGGGAGATTGTAAGTAAGTATATAGTTTTTACAATGGTTTTTTTATTTACAACAATGAGTAGCACAGAATATTTACAAAACGTGCATAGCATTATTTACAAATAATGTTTTTTTATTTTTAATATTTAGCCTTCTTACAGTGGAATTTATTTAATGCATTAGAACGTCTTACCTGACTTTATTTTGTCATTACAATGAGTAACATAAGGTGTTTACAAATTTGGTACATGATACAATTCAACTCCACAGTGAAAATTAGGTTTTATATTCGTTTTATTACATTTATTACATGTGTTCAACACTAGTCTGAACTTGAATGTATAAATTAATACAATGTAGTATAATACTATGGATTATTTCGTTTTTACAGGATGTTTTGATATAGGGTGTTTACAAAATTAGTTACTATTGTACTATATTTGTGCAACAAGACATTAAAAGTGTAAATGTAATGCATATTAGAATGAACTGCGAAAATGTAACTAATAACAGTCACTATTTGTATTGTGAATGAGCACAGTCAGTACAAATTAGTGCGTTATGTTCATCACAGATCACCCTTTACAATTCTGACAACATACTTTTGTTTTTCGGTCTCTTTTTCTTGAACATAGTTAACATCGCACTTTGCTTATTAGAGGTTCTGGTCTGTCTCGAATCAAAGTGTCAACTTCCAATATTTTTTCCAGTGCTCTCTTCAAATTTCTTCATAGTGTAGGTAGATTTTTTGAGAAAATAAGAATCTTCATCAGAATCTGGGCCTCAAAATTAATCGTCTTCCTGGACCAACTCGTCTGTAAGTGCCTTATTTAGATCTTCATCTGTTTGGAGTCGTTTACACATTGTAACTGGAAAATAAAATAAAATATACAGGGTGTCACTGAAAGGAAACTATTAGAATTTACATACAATAGATATTTCAGTGCTGTATATTTACCAATGTTGTGTACATAGTTCCACGTAGTTAGCACGTACACAACTTTCCCACTAGAGCGCACCCCGCTAAGCACAACAGCGCAGGCACAGCGCTCGTCCGTCTCCGCACTACGAGATGGCGCTGCCATAGAGACAGACCAAATTCTGCTTCCGCTGATCCGCATATTAATATATAACGCAGCCAATGGTATTGCTGCTAACGTAGAAACTTTTCTCCTTGCAGATCACACTCGCGCAGTGATATGTGAATGCGCGAGGTATTATAACGAGTGTACAGACCTCTGATTAGTCAGTCTGCATCAGTCTGCATTTGTCTGTACCAGTCTATTGTCAAGTTTCAGTCTGCGCCTAATAAGATTATCATATTCCTGTACATAGCCATGAAGAGAATTGTATAGACACTTTGTCAAGTATCAGAGATATGTGAGAATAAGATTAACGTCCCAAGACCAAAGGAACTTCAGATTGTCAATTGTAAACCGCATCCAGAATCAAGTTATGTAATGTCTATGATTTTTATTATTTTCATAAATGCGTGTGAAAATTATTCAAGTTCTGTTTAAAGCTGGTCACCATCAATCTGCTACTCTTAGCATGCAAGTGGCATTTCTATCGTCTGACCTAACGGAAGAAGATGAACACGCCACGATAAGACCACGAGACATATTGCTGACACTCGCCTACTTCGTTAGAGCGAGAAGTCAAATAATCTGATGGTGTGTGTACCGAAGGTCTTACAGTACGCACACCACAAACATTATATGTTTGAATGTTAACATAAAATATTGACAACAACAAGGGTCATAAAAATCATGCGGTTATATCAGTTCCTTACATTCCAAATACAAAATTACGATATGTCAAAATGTAGGCTTACAATTAGCTTAAATACATCTGCATGTGCAAATCTGAGTCTTCAAGAAATTTTAACTTAAATCAACATTACAGGATGGGTATTTCCACCTAATGATGTCAAATAACGAACTAACAGAGTCAATGACTGGGTTTTTCAGGGCAAATGTGAAATTATATTTGACACGAAATATTGTCATACAACTGAAAATCTTACTTAGTTTAAAAAATTGTAAAAATCCGTTGTGAATTTATGAACTATCTGTGATTTATTGATGCGCCGTCGTCCTCTTCTTTCAGTTATTTACTTCCTTAGAGTGTCCTTCTTTGTAGTTTATGTACTGCAGTCTAAAAGAAGGTGGTCAATACTTCGGTATCCTACATTACGCTTGCGTAGTGCGTCTACAGTTATTTTGAATCGTTTGTAATAGGCTTTCAGTTTGCTATGGCCTGTTAACGTTACTGTAAAATTCCCTGACAGTTGTAGCTTCTACGTACACATATATACTTCGCAAGCCACCTCACAGTGTGTGGTGGAGGGTAGTTTGTGTACCAGTTTCACTTCCCCTTTTCTTATTCTTGTAGCAAATGGCTCGGGGTAAGATCGATTGCTAGCAAGCCTCTCTGTGGACTCGAATCTCTCTGATTTTGTCTTCATGGTCTTCTAGGGAAATATACGCTGGAGAAAGCAATATATTGGGCTACCTTCCAGGATCGTATTCTGTCTGAACGTTAAAAGTAAACCACACAGTGATGCAGAATGCCTCTGTTGCTGCGTGTTGCACTGGAGTTTGGTGAGCATCTCTGTGACTGCTAAATGAACCTTTAACGGAAGGTGCTGCTCTTCTTAGGATATTCTCTATATCCTCTATCAACCCTATCAGGTATGGATCCAGATTGACGAGCAATGTTCAAGTATTGGTCGAACAAATATTTCGAAAGATACCTCATTTGTTGATGGACTTCATCTTCTGAGGATTCTTCGAATGAATCTCACTCTAGGATATGCCTCATACGTGATTCATTTGTTCGTTCCAGTTCACATTGAACCGAACGCATAGATCTTTTTGCAATTGTGTAATCATACATTACCGGGTATTTCTGCCAATGTACACGCAGTTTGTTGTACTTATTTATGTTGACGGTCAGTTGCTATTCCCTGCAGCAAGTACCTTCCCTCTGCAGGCCATCCTGCATTTCGTTACACTCCTCCAGCGTTGCGACCTCTCTGCATCATCCGTGAAAAGTCTCATGAACTTCCGCCATTATACGTTAAGTCGTTTATATATTAACACACCCTTGGTGTGTGCCCGATGTCATTTCCGTACTGATGACGTCTCTGTATTGAGAACGACATGCTTTGTTCTGTTGGCTAGAAACTCTTCAGTCCAGTCACACACCTGGTATGATATTCTGAATGCTCGTGTTTTGGTCAGTAGGCGGCAGTGCGGACTGTATGCAACGCCTTCCAGAAGTCAACTGACAAAGCATCTATTGGTGCACCTTTATCTGCTGCTTACTGAGTCTCGTAGACGAACAGAAAGAGCTCGGCTTTGAACGATCGTTGTTTCTGGAACCTACAGCGATTCTACAGACGAGATTTTCGGTCTTCGTAAATGTCATAAAACGCGAGCATAACACTTTTTCCAGATTTCAACAGCTGACCGACGTCAAAGATATAGATCTATAGTTCCGTGCGGCTGTCTGACTACCCTTCTTCAAAACAGGAATGACCTATGCTATTTTCCAATCATTAAGAACACTTCTCTTCTCAAATGTTCAAATTTGTGTGAAATCCTAAGGGGCCAAACGGTTGCTTAAACTAACTTACGCTAAGAACAACACACATACCCATGCCCGAGGGAGGACTTGGACCTCCGGCGGGAGGGGCCACGCAATCGTTACACGGTGCCTCAAGCCGCGCAGCCACTACTCGCTCGTCTAGAGAACTACGGTACATTGTTGCTAGAAGATGAGCATGGTCTTTCTCATACTCTATCTAGAATCGAATTGGTATCCCATCAGGCCCAGTGGCTTTTCCTCTACTGAGTAACTGCAGTTGTTTCCTATCTCATAGTCGCATATTTCGACATCTGTTACTTTGTAGTTCGAGCGACGATTTAAAGAAGAAACTACATAACTATCTTATGTGAAACGTTTTTGGAAAAATTTTTATTATGTCGGTCTTTTCTGTGACATTCCCCATTTCAGTGTCATTGTAGTCAGATAGCTTCGATCCGTTTACTGATTTGACGTAAGACCAAAACTTCCTAGGATGTTCTGTGAAGTCTGTAGATACAATTTTACTTTCGAATTCGTCGAACACTTCAGGCATGACCCTTCGTAAGTTACTTTGGCTTCGTTTGGCTTTTACTTGACTGTGAGGCTTGGGTTCGATTAATTTTGCAGTGAATCTCTCTCCTCTATGGTAGCAACATTCTTACAGGGTTTTCGTACCTGACGAA
Source organism: Schistocerca piceifrons (assembly GCF_021461385.2). Lineage (NCBI taxonomy): Eukaryota > Metazoa > Arthropoda > Insecta > Orthoptera > Acrididae > Schistocerca > Schistocerca piceifrons. Next base: position 701,618,756 of record NC_060149.1, read on the forward strand.
GTCCTAACCCTCACAACTTTTCCCAACACATATATGTCTAAGGCGCACTGTTTACTCCTTGAACTTTAATCATTGATGGTCAACACTGACGGTGCTGACAATTATATTTCCATGTTGACGTGATAAAATCTGTTTCTTGTGACTCTTACCGAGCAGATAATTCTTCCTATCTTTCTTTTTCCTCCCAGTGTGCTATTTCTGGCTTTGCAGCCGTCATATTCCGCGGCTACCTGCTCTTGTTAAAGCAAATGCGAAGGCAGCAGTGGGAAGATGACGTAATGTGGTGTGAGGTACCGTTGACTGAGGGTATGTTCGGTAAGGGTATTGTGAGAAAGATCGCCTAAATTACGATCCTTCTCCGCGATTGGCTGGTGCGTTCGGAAGTTGAGCGCCAAAATGATAATCAAAATGGTTCAAATGGCTCTGAGCACTATGGGACTCAACTGCTGAGGTCATTAATCCCCTAGAACTTAGAACTTGTTAAACCTAACTAACCTAAGGACATCACAAACATCCATGCCCGAGGCAGGATTCGAACCTGCGACCGTAGCGGTCTTGCGGTTCCAGACTGCAGCGCCTTTAACCGCACGGCCACTTCGGCCGGCAATGATAATCATCTGTTATTAATACTAGGAAAACCAAACAGCGTATTTACTTGCGTTTCATATAAAAGCATCTTTCAATAGCGGGCTATCATTCTATTATTTCAAACGTTTTAAATACCAGCAGAATAGTAAATAGTTGTTGAAGGAAAAGGGAGGCGAAGAATTTTGGAGATCTTCAGATCGCGAATAGCTAGGATGGCGGGCGAAGTAGTTCGGCAGTAAGGTCAGAGCTGGTTCAGCTGTCTCGGAGGACAGACATGTTGTCTGTCGCGGTCGGTGTCAGGTAAGACTGTATTATCAATCGGTGGTTCGTAAATGTCAGAACTAGTTCGGCAATCTCGGAAGACAGAGATGTTGTCTGCCTTAGTCGGTATCGGTTAAGGACTCAATTAGCAATCTGTGGTTATTTGGATGTGCAGTTGAGAACAATGTGATAGTAATTACACAAATACGCTGTTCATTGTTTTGTTTTTATGGAAGTGCGAGGAACGGAAATTATTTGTGATTAATAAAGTTGAACACAATTGTGCAGTTTCTAGTACTCTTCTAATAAAAAGCGAGTGGCATCTCGTATAAACAGATTAATTGAAAATTTAATTATTAATACAATATCAGTTCCACGCTAAGAATTTATTACAGCTTTAAGGTGCTGTATTCAGCGCAGGGAACAACTATAGAGGACTGCAGGTTGGTAAGTATTAATTAGAACGTATTCATTTCACTGAGGGCGGTGGAAAGAAATAGAGATCTAACGTGTACTGCAGTCATAGCACAAATCAGATCAGTGATACGTCATATGTGGTAACACAGAGGAGGTATGAAGGAGAGAAATTTTTGAGGGAAGAGGTTTATTACACGAACCTCTTGCTCTTTCTTTTACTACTTGGAGTATCAGTTACAGCCACATTCAGGGATGCTGTAACGGCCTTATAATCACTGATTTCCTATTCTACTCTAACTGATTCGTGAAGTTATGGCCTGTTTGTCACCAGCGTTTCTAAGATGTTACCTTCTCAGTTCGGTTCTCTGATTAACTGTCCAAGGTAATTTAAGTAGCAGTGCTATGGGGAAACTCATCCACTTTGACCGTTGCATCGTGTTGTCTATACGAAGGGACAGTGATGTCATCAGTGACGCCACCACGCTTATAAATGACATCATGACTCGTACCACTGATGTCACTATTCTTATCACTGGGAAGCCACCTCCCTTCCCCCTCTTACCAGCCAGTCATACTGCAATATTAAAAATAAAACAACCAATGAAAAATCCAGGATCGGGGAAACAGCGCAACTGTGTGTGGCCAATTATAGTGTAGTAATAAAAACGAAAGAGTCAAACAAACAATCAAGACGGTAGAACTAGCCACTCTCCCGCTGTCATGCCCCAGTCAATCATAGTGCAGTATTAAAAACGAGACAACCAGTAAAGGAATCTAGCTCACTTGTGCTTTATATCACCATACCTTCTCCTTTCCAATCAGTCAGAGCGTAGTATTAAAAACTGTGTCAAGTAGTAAATACAAAAATTAAATAACCTCCACTTGAAAGTAAAAAAAAAATCCGTTATTTCATTGGAAATCAAAGATATTTATTATTTTCTGCATAAAAATGGTGTTAAATTACATTATTTACGTACTGACTAACTGTATGCTTTATATATCCTCCCTCTCCTGTGTCCAACCAATTAGAACGTATTATTGAAATTATGCCTATAAATGACACCTAACGCGTGTTATTTACGTAAGAAACGCATAACGACACACTGCATACTGTACTACCTCCCTTTCCTTTGTCACAGTCATAGTACAGTGTTTTAGGTGTCATTAATATGAAAGAGCAAATTGCAATATAGCCCCGTCTGGGCTGTGCTCTAACGTATCTGAACAATCTTAATGATTTTTTTAAAAATGCGTCACACATTTCTCCCTCCTATATTCGTATCGGAGCCAATTACAATGTAACCCCATCTGGGCTGTGTCCAAGCGTACTCAAGCGATCTGAATTATATTTATAAAAAATGTATCACACCTTTCACTCTTAATCTCCAATCACAACCTAGGATTTTAGCTACCATAAAATGAATGAGAAATTTCAATGTGGCCTCATCTGGGTTGCACTCAAAAGAATCAGAAATATTTATCAAAATTTAATTCAAAGTATCTGGATTGCGTAACATGACTATGTTTTCATTACTGACTTAAAAAAACAGTTTATGGACTGGCTTAACACTAGTACTGGATAATTTCATTCGAAGCTGTTATCATTTACTACTGAATATTCAAAAGAATATACTCTCTCTACTTATAAACTGTAAATAACGAATTAATAATGCGTGACTGTTGACCATGAGTTTTACTTTAAAGACTATTCCGTAAATTCTGAAAATGCCTAATAAAATCAACTATTGATTTATTTCGCAGTCGCATACTGTCACCAGCAGATGGCTGCACTGATAAAAAGTTAGAAACTTTATCTGAGGACCACTAGTTGCTTACTGTCACCAACAGGCATCTGGGCTGGTATAAACGTTTAGAGTCCCATCCAGGGATCAAACTTGGTATAAGACACAAAAAAGCCTTAAATATTTAATTTTACGCGTCTATGATACTTACCAAATTTTTACCATGTCTCCAAAGTACATCGGCAGTGCAAAACGTGCAATGTTTATGACGAGTACCACAATGTGTACATCAAGTATCGGCATGCACATATCCGTTAAATTGGTTTCTATTAAAATAACTGTGAACTGTGCAGAATGTGTCAAGGGGGGGGGGGGGGGTAACATGCTTTGTTTATGTGTTTTAGCAGACCTGACGCTCATAATTCTTAAGAAGCGAGAAATAGTCAAACATTAAGACACAGTCAACTCTAAAAACGCCAGACGAACTGTAGACATCACCCTAAAGCATATCAGACAAGGGAGTGGGTTCAGAAACAGCAATATTTATCAGCGAGATACATATTTATCAATTATAGTTTATATAGGATAATGAATGCTCGAAGAATGGAGCCCAACAATTTCCGATTCTATATGTGCTTAAATCATTAACTAGTCCCACAAATATTGAAAGAGTTGCTGTAATCCATCGGATTCGTTACGAAATCCGACATTTCATAAGTAACTGATTGAAGAAATACGATCCAAAATCAGAAGATTAGGAAAGCACAACTGGCAGGTAGATTTCGGATGTGTTAAAGCTCACACCATACTATGAGTCAATGAACTAGCTGATAATGTAACTAAGAGAGCAGCTCGATAGAGGAAAACAAATGGCTCTAATGGCTCTGAGTACTATGGGACTCAACATCTGAGGTCATCAGTCACCTAGAACTTAGAACTACTTAAACCTAACTAACCTGAGGACATCACACTCATCCATGTCCGAGGCAGGATTCGAACCTGCGACCGTAGCAGTCATGCAGTTGCGGACTGAAGTGCCAAGGACCGTAGGGCCACCGCGGCCGGCGAGGAAAACAGTTATTTAGAACAAATTATCTATAGACGCAATAAAGAATAACCGAAAAGAAGATTTCAGAAGCAAATGGAAGATTCAGTGGGAGAGAACTGAAAACGGGGGAAACACAAAACACTGTTTCGTGCGATCCTCCAGTGTTTAACGATGAAGTGTAGCACCTGTAACAGAGCTGAGAGGACGCACCTGAAGTGGTAGCGGTTTGCCTTTCATACACAGTGTTTAGTTCAGTTTCTGTTTTCATCTACTTGCGAGAAGAAGTGTATTTTACTGTGTAGAATAGTGTTCGGTAACTTAGTTTAAGATATTTCGAATAAATTTTTCGCCTATTAGCTTTGGGTGATACGTCTTTGGAGTGTAGTATTAACTAGAAGTCGCGTAGGACCACGAATTAGATTCCATCCAGTGACTTCTCGGGTTAGTGCTACATTTACTGCGATATACACAAACACCGATTAAAGCTGGCTAGCGCCAGCATCTGCTGCGCACGGATGTAGGGGATTTGGCCACTGTTCGTAAACACCTCCAAGTTGTGTTGGTCACTGTCGACAGGCTTCAGGCTGCTGCCCCTGGCTGCAGTAGCTTTGGGGCACCTGATACAAATGCCTTGGCACCTCTGGAGCCTATAGCGTCACCTGACATCCCAGGTGTCACTGTGCCTCTCACTGCGCACGGTCGACACTTACCTGACGGTGATTGGCGAACACTGACAGGGTTGTTAAATTTTGGGAGGAAGATGAAAGTGGGTACCGATGTCACGCTTTAAAAATAGTTTAAGGTCTTGACCACCACTAAAAGCACGTTATACTTCGCCTGATGGGACTGATGTTCCGACCTTCCTGAGAGATACGGGCAAGCGCAGAGGGTGGGATCGCTCGTAATTCAGGGCTCCAGTGTTATGCGGGTGATGGCGCCCCAGGACAATGACAGGGTAATCAGGAAAAAAGGTCAGTGTCCGATCAGTTTGCTTGCCAGGGATCTCGTCCGATATGTGGATGAGGTTCTGCCGACAGCGATTGCTCGTACTGGGTGCACAAGGCTGTGAATTGTGGCTCGTGGCAGCACGAATGACGCCTGCCTCCTGGGTCGAGAGGCCATCCTCGGTTGCTATAGGTGGCTTGTTAATTTGGTGATGCAGCTGGCCTCGCTTGAGGGACGGAAGTTGAGCTATCATTTTGTAGCATCGTTCTCAGAATCGATAGCAGCTCTTTCGTTTAGATCCGAGTTAAATGCTCACACTATTCAGAGATGATCTTGGATGCGGGTTTCTCGACCTCCGCAATGGGTTGGAAAAAATTAATAGGTCACAATTGCACTAAAAGTAGGAAGCGGCTGCTAGAGTTTATGGACGACGTGACCCGCCAACCATTTTGAGGGATGTGGAGTGGGAGTGGAACTATCTGGACTAAAACTGTCTTGATGAACTTGATGATAGTATGCCACGAGGAGCACAGGCATGCATCAATGCAAGAAGACGTGCTACTAGGCATTAGAGGTACCGGTGTGTACAGCAATATCGACCACCACCCCTGAAGGTCTCACTATATGGAGGTACAACATACAATGCGTTGTTTCCATGAGCAATGAAAAGTGCGGAAATGATGTTTATGTCCATCTCTATCCCAATTTTCTGTACAGGTTCCGGAACTCTCGGAACCGAGGTGATGCAAAACTTTTTTGTTATGTGTATATTATAGATGGAATAGTTTTCCACTCTGTAACAGCAGATCGTATCGGTGGTGGTGGTAGAAATTCGATATGCATTCCAAGATCTACAGTGACTACTTTTTGCGTTGTTTTCATTATTTCCTTTCCTAATTCTCGGCCGTAGGCTAGATTTGCCTTATTTTTAATCTTGTGTGTATTTTATTAAGTTACATACAGACAATTTAGGTCAGTAGATAATTAATTTCTGGCAAAGAGTTTGGAATTTCCAGCGATTTTCAGCCGTGGTACATTTTAAGCTGCAAGCTAGAACAGCAGTAGTGCTCATATACGACCAATTTTTACATATTTAGATAAATTTAATACCAATCGAACTAGTGTTATCCGCTGACCTATAATTTATTTACGTTGTACCAGTAAGTGAGCTGTGTGTATTTTTTCTATACTACTCTCTTACGTAGTTATGCCACCTTGTTCGTTTATGACAGAAATATTATTAGCAGTTAAAACGTTTCTATGTGTTTCCCCTGTCATAGATAGTTTTATTATGGCACATTCTTGATCTAAAGTTACATTCCACGGCATTTAGCACTGTTGTCTGCTTTATGAGAGTCAGTATTTATATCTCGTCTTATGTCCAAATATATGTTAGATGCATGATATTTATAATACGTTTTGGTGAGCTCAAGACAACTGTGTCATCATCCGAAAGTTGGTGCTGCGTTACAGCAACGACCACTGGTGATCGCTTTCGCACGTAACCTGCACTAATTACACTGTAGTTTCTTGTTATTCCAATCGCATCATTATTTAAACAGTAGAGTTCCGTGGAATATACAAGGGCAATTTCTTTCAGGTCCGATCTTTCGCGAAATGTAAACCACAGCCATATTCAAAAACATTTTACTTTCAACATCTGCCAGCTACTTCTGTACATCGTGCACGCTCCAGCTTAGATATTCTTCGTAGCGTGGTACGAGCTTTCCTGTTCTCTCGGCATAGAAGGCAGTCGCCTTCGCTCTCAACCAATTTTTTACACTGGTCTGTAGATCGTCGTCTGTGCCAGAATGTTCTCGACATAGACAGCGATTCATGTGAGCGAAGAGATGAAAGTCAGAGGGAGCCAAGTCTCGGCTCTATGGTGGAAGATAAAATGCTTCCCATGCAAAGCGCTGCATGAACATCACTTTTGCAGCTGGAATGTGCGACCGAGTATTGTCATCAAGGAGTACATTTCCTGATGAACCTCTTCGCTTGTTCTGAACTACCCTTCCTGCACTATTATCTCCAGTCACTTGATACACTCGCTGAACATGACCATAGGTTGACACTCGACTCCTTCCCTGACCACCTGCATTGTGAACATTTATACGTCCTACTAGAAAGTGCCTGCACCACTGCGACTCTTTTCTGCCACGCATGACAGTTGCCTACTGTGGTCTTCGTGAAATCAGGCGGAACCCCTATGCATGAACACGTCGAGTGACAGAAAACATTTCACAATCGGAGGGGGACTCTACTGGTCTGTTCATCCTTACACGTTCACTGTGAGCTCCGAAATGAAATGCGCGACGTGCCGCGATAGACGGGTGTACTGTAGACGTTGCGCAACACAATTGCGAAAAGCTTCATCGGGTTTTCACTAATAACTGAATTTCGCGACTTATCGGACCTTAAAAATGAAGAAAACAGTCCTTCCATGACGTCATGTTGTGCTGCGCCACAATTTCCTTAAGACTGCGTGTAGTCGACCGAAGGTTATGCCGATATACTTGCATGGATCTAATAAGCTGTTATGGATTCCATGTAGTTTTTGAAGAAGCTGTATTAGAATTGTTACAGGATGTCTGAATAATCATCGCTCCGTTGGTATTTTGTGATAGAGGCAACGTTGATGCTATTATGTATAGTGTTTCCTTTTTAATATTAGGGAAAATTTTGTAATCTGTTGTGGACGTTTATGTCTTTTGGTCAATGATTCATCTCAAGACGATGAATAACTCATTATTACATTTGATGCTTGCCTTACATTCGATTTCAGTTCCTCCATTGATGATGGGTGTTCGTCAGGTTCTTAAGCAGGTTCTAGATTTTGAATGAGGCGGGGATTTTTTTTGTGATAACTACATCTCTAACAGACTTTGTTAGGAAGGACATTTCCTCAAATATTTCTTCTTCCCAAATGAGCCCCAGATTTGTATCGTATCTCGACTGACAGCTACAGCGTCAAAAGGCTTAGGTTCACATCAAGCTTCAACCATGATCTGCAACCAATACACCGGTGCTTCCGCAATTTCTTATGTATTCATCGGTCCCATATTCTTACCAAGCACCGTAAAAGAGTGTCATCTAACGGGGAAAGTTTCAGTGCTCTCACAAAATAATTGAGATACCTTGTTACATCGGAAATCTTGTTCTGACTTGAACATGAATCACAAGAACTTCAACATGTTTGACTTTCTTCTGCAATAATTACGCCACAAAGCGATTTAACAAGGAAGTAACTTGAAATTTCCTGGAAGATTAAAACTTCATGCCCGACCGAGACTCGAACTCGTGACCTTTGCCTTTCCCAGGCAAGTGCTCTGCCAACTGAACTACCCAAGCACGATTCAGGACCCGCCCTCACAGTTCTACGACTTACAGTACCTCGTCTCCTAACTTCCAAACTTCACAGAAGTTCTTCTGTGAACCTTCAGCACTATCACTCTTGGAAGAATGGATGTCCTTTCTTCCAGGAGGCCTAGTTCTGCTAGGTTCGCATGAGAGCTTCTGTGAAGGAGACGAGGTAGTGACGGAAGTAAGGCTATTAGGGCGGGTCGTGAGTCATGCTTAGGTAGGAAGGCTGCGGCTCGGCCGCGGGCGCGAGTGGCGGGGGAAGCGTTTATACTCGCTCGTGTTGTTGTCTGAATAGATCGACATGGCACAAAATTTTAGAAAGACTACGCTCTAATTTTTGTTTGACAATGACTATGTCAGACCCATGGTTTTTGAAATAGAGCGTTTTTTGAGGGAAGAAGTTCGTTTACCTGCTACAGACCTACACCTATCTATTGTAAGTAGCACGATGTACGAGTACGTCAAGATGAACAATGAAGCTGCATGTGAAAGAACTATCGCCGCTGCTCAAAGGGGATTTAAATTTCGACACTTTGATGACCGTATCAGCCATGTAAGAGTAGCTCCTTCAGGCTTGGGAGTGAGGGTCACTCGGATCTTTGGACTGCCGTTTGAGGTACCAGAATCGATGGTTGTTGAATCGCTGCGACCATATGGAACGGTGCTCAGTCATACGCCTTAACCCTGGCCGAGGTGACACGGAGGATGCCGCTACACTCACCTCACGGCAGGGGGAGGAACCTTCCGCACCCTTACAAACAGCACGTGGTATGGAAGTGGAGGTCGAGACTATGGAGGCAGCAACGTGCCAACGAGCGCCCGATGAACAATGTGAGGCGTCGCCTAAAGCGGCAGAGGGCAGGGCACGCAAACAACGATCGCCGAGGCGTCGCAAAAAGCGTCGCCATAGTTCGGGTCACACTTTATCCCCTAACCTAGGAAACAGAGACGTTATTCGAGCCGAAGACACGGGCCATTAAAGGAAGTTAAAATGATTCCTTCAGCTGGTGACCGGATGCCCTGCTTGAAACGTGGCAATGTGCTGTGCACGAATGACCACGTTTCGGATAAGCAATAGTTTCAAGAATAATAGCAAAACTAAAGTTCAATCCTTTTTTAATTAAGCGAGCGCCTATTAAAATGCTGTGGGATGGCAGACAGACGGACGGCCAAAAAGGAGGTAGCGTGCAGAAGGATTACGATAAGAGCCTAGTCGGCTGCGGTAGGCCAGCACGGTGACTTGCAAGAACATGAAGGCGGAAGGACACAAGAAACTACAGTCTGGAGCCGAGCGACCGCTACGGTCGGAGGTTCAAATCCTGCCTCGGGCATGGGTGTGTGTGATGTCCTAAGGTAAGTTAGGTTTAATTAGTTCTAAGTTCTAGGCGACTGATGACCTCAGAAGTTAAGTCGCTTAGTGCTCAGAGCCATTTGAACCATTTGCCACATGAAAGCCAGGGGTAGCATAGAAATAAGACGCGGCATTAACAGGCGGACACTCCTTGGGGTTAGAGAACGTGGACTGGTCCGACCAGAGGCTGCCGAAGGGTAAAAAATAGTTCGTCGGAAAAAACTTTAAATTAGAACAGAGAGCGAGATTAAAATTTGCAGAAGAGTGTAAATCAAAAGCGTATTTGCACAGAAAGCAACAGGGAAAGCGTGAAGTAAAATGTGTCTGTTTTAAGGCCAGAGATGGTGGCTGACGTCACAAGCGGTTTAGTGGGGGAGAAGGAGCGCACAGCTAGCCATTGTTGAGGACTAGCATTTAGACCGTGGAGCAGTACGGACGGTCGGCAGTTGCGCTCCTGCAAGATTACTTACTAAGCTTTCCTTTTTTGATAGCTCTGCATAGGACCGTTACAAAGTAACGTTCGCGTAGGCGGTGAAGTTATTTTGACTGTGAATAAATGTTTATCTTAATATGTGACAATTATGGAGGTATAGACGCTAATAGTTAATCGAACAAAGCCTGATACCACACGACAGTCACTAAACACGGTAAGACAGCTGCTGTGCTCGCTCCTGGTGTTGCAATTCTGTTTTTGTTTTCTGCCAATGAGCATTATGACTAATTGGTTACGATCATGCTTATTTTTATGTGGAGTATCAAGTGTAACCCCCCCTTGAACAATGGACCTCGCCGTTGGTGGGGCGGCTTGCGTGCCTTAACGATACAGATAGCCGTACCGTAGGTGCAACCACAACGGAGGGGTATCTGTTGAGAGGCCTGACAAACGTGTGGTTCCTGAAGAGGTGCAGCAGCCTTTTCGGTAGTTGCAGGGGCAACAGTCTGGATGATTGACTGATCTGGCATTGTAACACTAACCAAAATGGCCTTGCTGTTCTGGTACTGCGAACGGATGAAAGCAAGGGGAAACTACAGCCGTAATTTTTCCCGAGGGCATGCAGATTTACTGTATGATTAAATGATGATGGTGTCCTCTTGGGTAAAATATTCCGGAGGTAAAATAGTCCCCCATTCGGATCTCCGGGCGGGGACAACTCAAGAGGACGTCGTTATCAGGAGAAAGAAAACTGGCATTCTACGGATCGGAGCGTGGAATGTCAGATCCCTTAATCGGGCAGGTAGGTTAGAAAAATTAAAAAGGGAAATGGATTGGTTAAAGTTAGATGTAGTGGGAATTAGTGAAGTTCGGTGGCAGGAGGAACAAGACATTTGGTCAGGTGAATACAGGGTAATAAATACAAAATCAAATAGGGGTAATGCAGGAGTAGGTTTAATAATGAATAATAAAATAGGAGTTCGGACAAGCTACTACAAACAGCATAGTGAACGCATTATTGTGGCCAAGGCAGACACGAAGCCCACGCCTACTACAGTAGTACAAGTTTATACGCCAACTAACTCTGCAGAAGACGAAGAAATTGATGAAATGTATGATGAGATAAAAGAAATTATTCAGGTAGTGAAGGGAGACGAAAATTTAATAGTCATGGGTCACTGGAATTCGAGAGTAGGAAAAGGGAGAGAAGGAAACATAGTAGGTGAATATGGATTGGGCCTAAGAAATGAAAGAGGAAGCCGCCTGGCAGAATTTTGTGCAGAGCATAACTTAATCATAGCTAACAATTGGTTCAAGAATCATGAAAGAAGGTTGTATACATGGAAGAACCCTGGAGATACTAAAAGGTATCAGATTGATTATATAATGGTACGACAGAGATTTAGGAACCAGGTTTTAAATTGTAAGACATTTCCAGGTGCAGATGTGGACTCTGACCACAATCTATTGGTTATGAACTGTAGATTAAAACTGAAGAAACTGTAATAAGGTGGGAATTTAAGGAGATGGGACCTGGATAAACTGAAAGAACCAGAGGTTGTACAGAATTTCAGGGGGACCATAAGGGAACAATTCACAGGAATGGGGGAAAGAAATACAGTAGAAGAAGAATGGGTAGCTTTTAGGGATGAAATAATGAAGGCAGCAGAGGATCTAGTAGGTAAAAAGACGAGGGCTAGTAGAAACCCTTGGGTAACAGAAGAAATATTGAATTTAATTGATGAAAGTAGAAAATATAAAAATGCAGTAAATGAAGCAGGCAAAATGGAATACAAACGTCTCAAAAATGATATCGACAGGAAGTGCAAAATGGCTAAGCAGGGGTGGCTAGAGGACAAATGTAAGGATGTAGAGGCTTATCTCACTAGGGGTAAGATAGATACTGCCTACAGGAAAATTAAAGAGACCCTTGGAGAAAAGAGAACCACTTGTATGAATATCAAGAGCTCAGACGGAAACCCAGTTCTAAGCAAAGACGAGAAAGCAGAAAGGTGGAAGGAGTATATAGAGGGTCTATACAAGGGTGATGTACTTGAGGACAATATTATGGAAATGAAAGAGGATGTAGATGAAGATGAAATGGGAGATATGATACTGCGTGAGGAGTTTGACAGAGCACCGAAAGACCTGAGTCGAAACAAGGTCCGCGGAGTAGACAACATTCCATTGGAACTACTGACAGCCTTGGGAGAGCCAGTCCTGACAAAACTCTACCGTCTGGTGAGCAAGATGTATGAGACAGGCGAAATACCCTAATCCTTCAAGAAGAATATAAAAATTCCAATGCCAAAGAAAGCAGGCGTTGACAAATGTGAAAATTACCGAACTATCAGTTTAATAAGTCACAGCTGCAAAATACTAACGCGAATTCTTTACAGACGAATGGAAAAACTGGTAGAAGCCGACCTCGGAGAAGATCAGTTTGGAATCCGTAGAAATTTTGGAACACGTGAGGCAATACTGACCCTATGACTTATCTTAGAAGAAAGATTAAGGAAAGGCGAACCTCCGTTTCTAGCATTTGTAGACTTAGCGATAGCTTTTGACAATGTTGATTGGAATACTCTATTTCAAATTCTGAAAGTGTCAGGGGTAAAATACAGGGAGCGAAAGGCTATTAACAATTTGTACAGAAAGCAGATGGCAGTCATAAGAGTCGAGGGCAATGAAAGGGAAGCAGTGGTTGGGAATGGAGTGAGAGAGGATTGTAGCCTATCCCCGATGTTATTCAATCTGTATACTGAGCAAGCAATAAAGGAAACAAAAGAAAAGTTCGGAGTAGGTATTAAAATCCATGGAGAAGAAATAAAAACTTTGAGGTTCGCTGATGACATTGTAATTCTGTCAGAGACAGCAAGGGACTTGCAATAGCAGTTGAACGGAATGGACAGTGTCTTGAAAGGAGGGTATAAGATGAACATCAACAAAAGCAAAACGAGGATAATGGAATGTAGTCGAATTAAGTCGGGTGATGCTGAGGGAATTAGATTAGGAAGTGAGACACTTAAAGTAGTAAAGGAGGTTTGCTTTTTGGGGAGCAAAATAACTGATGATAGTCGAAGTAGAGAGAATATAAAATGTAGACTGGCAATGGCAAGGAAAGCGTTTCTGAAGAAGAAAAATTTGTTAACATCGAGTATAGATTTATATGTCAGGACGTCGTTTCTGAAAGTATTTGTATGGAGTGTAGCCATGTATGGAAGTGAAACGTGGACGATAAATAGTTTAGACAAGAAGAGAATAGAAGCTTTCGAAATGTGGTGCTACAGAAGAATGCTTTAGATTAGATGGGTAGATCATATAACTAATGAGGAGGCATTGAATAGAATTGTGGAGAAGAGGAGCTTGTGGCACAACTTGACTAGAAGAAGGGATCGGTTGGTAGGACATGTTCTGAGACATCGAGGGATCACCAATTTGGTATTGGAGGGCAGTGTGGAGGGTAAAAATCGTAGAGGGAGGCTAAGAGATGAATACACTAAGCAGATTCAGAAGGATGTAGGCTGCAGTAGGTACTGGGAGATGAAGAAGCTTGCACAGGATAGAGTAGCATGGAGAGCTGCATCTACCAGTCTCGGGACTGAAGACCACAACAACATCAAGTGTAAGTAAAGTCTGAGTTCCGTGGCACCTGGTAATACAAGATCCTGGTCTTGTGCACTAAAAGAACCGCGTGGCAGCAGAGTGAATGATGTTAAAACGATCACAGTTGGGATTAGCCTGATAGAGACAACAACCAAAGCCAATCAGTATCCGACAGTGGTCCGAAACTCACTTAGAGGGGCGTACCCGTCTAACCGCTATCTGGCTGGATTCTGGCGTGCAAACTATGGTTTTGCAACTTGCTTCTAATAAATTACATCAGAGGATTTTGAGGGCAGCCTGTCCCTAGAATGTAATTGGTTTTATCAGACCTGCGTTGCATTATTTAGTAGCACCAGAATTCCTCTCCAAAACCTTAGTTGTAGGTATTTGCTAAGTCCAGAATCCACAGGGTACCGAATAACTTACGAGCGGCTGAACTGAAGGTAAGGGCAGGTAAGATTACTTTGGTACCGCGCGCCGCGGAATTCGAATCCCCGCCAGACGTCATGGACGTCGAAGACCCCTAGAGTTCTCTGCATCATCGCGCCGTAAGCTGTGGCGGCACGCGCCTCCTGGCCCGCATTTAGAGTGACGGCTCCACAGTGGAACACGTGGTTGCAGCGGCCAATATCGGCGTCCCCAATAGCGTGCTTAAGCGCCTGCCTCTCGCTCAGCCTGTTCCGCCCTATCCTCTACTACGCCCACCCTGCCTGGATCTCCGCCCCTCCTACCTTTTACAAATCCCTTCAAAGCCTCGAACGTCATGCTCTTCACCTCGCCTATCGCATCCATCTCCCCTCCCCCACGCGGATCCTGTACGACCTTATTCCTTTGCCCCACCTCCTCCTTTTCCTCAAACGGATACGGATCCTTTACACCTCACCTCACATCCTCTCCTATCCCCGTCCGCTGCCGCGCCTGTATTTCCACGTCCCACCTGCTCTCCATCTCTCCACTCTCCTTACCCTTTCCCGAGGTGGCTTCCGCCAGCTCCCCCTCCCTGATGATGCCCTCCTCCCCTCGATCTACCCCTTGTATCAACTTTGATCCTCCCCTCCTGTGTTTTTTCCCTCAGGGCACCCTCTCTCCCTTCTCTCTCCCTTCCCTCCCTCCTCCCTTCCTCCCCCCTCCTGCCCTGGGCTTCTCCTACCCCCCATATGTTCATTCCTCCCCCCATGTCCCCTTCCATTGGCATCTCTGCTCTCCCCTCTCCCTCCTCCACCACCTTCTTCCCCTCTTGGCAAGTCCCCGGACTCGTACACGCTACGTGGACATTCGCGCGCCAGAGATCATCGCCATCAGTTTTTCGTGTGTGTTTCGTCGTGTTTGTGATTTAGTGTTTTTCGCCGCCACGCTCCTTCGTTCACGTGTACCGTCTACATCATCAGTGTTTGTGCACAGTGCCAACAGTTTTTCTTGTTTTTTCGTCGAGTGTGAACGGCTTCATGTTTTCAGTTATTGTATCTACTGTTTTTTAACCTCCACTCTGTTACTTTTCTGTCTTCATTTTCTCTTTTATTGCACTGTTTGTGGCTGAAGAGCGGAGTAAGATTTTCCGCTGCCAGCCCACATTATATGAGGTCCAAAATAACAATAAAGAAAAAAAAAGCTCAGCATGCCAGTTTAACCTTCATACGTCTCACCACATATCGCCTCGCCTTAGATAGTGTATTTACTTTCGTGTTTTGTTTACTAGTGGACGTTGTTGTCTAGTTAGGTTTTCTTGACTCTGTTGTTTCGTTCTTGTTGTTGTCGTAAGGTCCTTCGTTGGGCGTTTCCGTCCTCTCCCGTTGTGTTATTGTTCGCGGGCCGCTCCGCGGGTCCCGCCGCGTTTTCTGTCACTTGAACCCCGCGATTGTTCCGGTCGCCATTACAACAATTACAAGTCGAGAAAGTGCGGAGGCTGACTACGCTGCCATCTAGCAGGTAAGTCACAAAGAGGACATCCCACGCACCCCTGTAATTCTACCGCTTACCATACCAGACAGTCCAAGGGGTCCAGTACGTTATAAATCACGGTTTGTCATTCGGCAGAGGGGATGTTACACAGAGATGCACCGGCCGTGAAACGAGTAAACGGAGATGCATCACAGAGTAATACGAAGTAATTTATGCAAAAGGATAAGCGCTATAATAGAATAGTGCACTGTAAGCAATTGCAGCAGCAGAGCGGCTCAGTAGTTTGGCTTGCGTGCTTAGTACGTGGAGACAGTACCTGGCGAAAAGGGCTGCACAGTAGCCATGAATCGGGCGAGCGTTGCGTAAACGAACCCCGCAGTCGGGCAAGCTTTGCTGGGCGCGACGAATGGCCGCACAAAGAGGAACGGTGTTAGCGCGCTGTGGAAGCAGAAGACCAGCGGACAGCAGACCGCGCGAGGAGGGAGCCAGTGCAGAAGCACCGCACAAAGAGGACGGCGCTAGCAGAACACCGCGTCGCGTGCAGCAACCAGGTACGTCGGAGAAGTTGTCGAAAGCTAAGAAACCGCATTCTGTACCAACTGTTGAACTACGTTTCAACTTTAGGAAGGGGAATGGTTGAGCAGGATAAAAGTAGCACAGCAGGGAAAGCCAAGGGTGATACCGAGGAGGTTGTTAACATAGGTAGTATAACGAGGGAATTAGAGAGTGCAGAGGTGTTTATCCCAGATTTGCATTCAACGAGTATTTTATTGGCAATTGATAGCAAAATAGAGACCAAACAGACAAAAGAGGTGACACTAAACTTGATTGATTCAATCTCTGAAGGGGTTAAGGCTACTCAAGGCAGGTCAGAATCAGTAGTAGATCAGATAATTTCAGCAGTAACAGGGGAAGAGAAAAAGTCATCTTGCTGTCGCTTCTTGCAAATTTGACGCAATTTTGGGAAAAAATCAGTAAGGATATTAAGCAAGGTAATGAGCAAGTAAGCTCCAGTATTGCATTGGAAATGTCGAATTTGCATGAGGAGGTGAAGAAAGACATTGCTGAACATTTCACCGAGTGTAAGTTGCAATTGCAGCAGCAAGTAGACATTAAACTACAACAGTTAGTATATAAAGTGGGTACTGAGCTGGACTAGGTGATGAAGGAATGTGCTTAAGGGCACAAGGAGGGGTTAGATAAAGTAAGCAAAGCATTGGATGAGCATGCTACTGCATATCACGACTTCACAACCGAATTGGAAGTTAAACAGAGGAGTTTTGAAACGAAAATAAATACTGAAGAGGGTAATATAAGTGGTAAGATAAGATTTGAACAAGTTTTAAGTTGCACGTTAAGAATATGATTCAGGCAGTGGCTGCTAGTCGAGCTACGTGTGACTCGTTTGAGAAAGATCAAGAGGTTCATAACCAGCAGATGCACGCTCGAATATTGCAAAATGAGCAAGCAATTGCTAAACTAGCCACAAGGGCAGGCCAGGGTTCGTCGAGCAATTCAGCAGAAGCAACGTTTATTCGGTGTCGTAAGTTTAATACCTTTCAGGCACAGGGAATCATTAATCCTAAGGTATTCATTAAGGAATTTGATGAGGTAATGCCAGAGTACTGGATGGAACGAGAGTGAATTTGGTATGTAGTGGGCCACTTAAGGGGTGATGCCTTTCAGTGGGCTAATGAGGTGGCTATGGACTGCAAAGATTTCACAGGTTTTAAGATAAGGTTTTTAGAAGAATATTGATCTGGAGAAATTCAGCAACAATTGTTAGTGATTTTTGTGGAGGCAGGAAATACCACACAGAGTGTGGCACCATGAAACAGCTTTGTCACTGGTGGTGGCGCCGCATGTAGCATGTAGATGGAAGGATGGTGGTCGAGTTGTTTGCCGCTGGGATGGAGCAAATGTTGCCTTTTAATGTTAGGAAGGAGCTGGTAGCAGCACCACGGGACAGCTACGAAAAATATGTGAGTTTGTTAGACAGACTCGAGTGTTTACATTTGCGTGACGGTAATCAGCCGCAGTAGCCTTTGATGTGGCAAGATGTACAGCCGATAAGATTTCTTAAGATGCCAGAATGCGAGAGACAAGCGTATGGAAGAGAGAGGTGAGAGGTTAAACTAAATAGTGTCTCTGTGATGGGCCGACTGGAGACAGCTCACAAGAAGGGCCCATATAGAAACAGGTGTTCCCGTCTGAGCCGACGGGGGGAGAAAGTGAAAGGAAAGAGCAAGGAGGCCGTAAGAGGTGGCCTTGATGTTCCGCAATGTGCACTGGAGGGAGAAAGTCAGCTGGTGCTGGCTGAACGCAGGTGACAGCGGATGGGCTCGCAGCGAATATAGAAGGTGGAAGCGAGAGAATGACGGTAGTAGGGGATCCCGCACACTGGGAAGATTACGAGTAGCTGACAGGCAATCGGCAGCGCCATGAGCGCGCCGGAGATAATGAAAACACCGCATTAAGTGCAGGAGGCGGGCGAACTTAAGGAAAGCTCGGTGGTTGAAAAGACGGCACCCAGGCCTGAGGGCAATAAAAATAGTAACATCTCGTTTGGTCAAAGAGTGTTGGAACTATGGCATCCTAGAGTAAATACGGAATCTGGCAGTAGGGATGGTAATGTTAATGTTTCAGTCGCAGAACCATTAGAGGAAGGCGCCAGCAGTGGAGAGCAAGACAGCGAGGCTAATCTTGAGTTCTTGTTTGATGGAGATAAGCAACATGGACAACCCTTAAGGTTAAACGACGGACAAGTTGAGCTCCTCGAATCTCATGCTGAATGGGCAGAAGTTGAACGTATGTGCGAAGTGTTGCTTCGCGACAGATTGCTTGAAGGTTCTTCAGCTCGACAGGTAGGTAAATTTCAATCCGGAAATGTTAGAGTTGTTCCAGAATTTGGCCGACGATCGATCACTGCCGATTTGTCAGCAGAGGGGGAAGCCATTTCCATGATCGCAGATAGTGAGCCCATTGTCGAGGTGCAGGTTGGATGAGTGATAAGTCATGTGTTAGTGGGCAGAGGATCGGAAATTTCCGGAATTTCGGAATAGTACTTTGCGAGTTGGCCAGAAAAAGAAGATACGGCAGTGTGGCCAGTGAAAATATTTGCTGCTACTGGAAAATTGTCAAAGGCTATTCGACAGGAGGTAGTAATGCCAGTGTAGTTAGGGGGAATATTGGTAGAACATACATTTCTTCTCATTACCGGGTTGAATGTAGGGTTAGTGGTGGGCGTGGATTTCTTGAATGCGTTTAAAGGTGAACTAAATTTTGAAGACTGTGAGTTGAGATTCCAAGTAGGAGGTAGAAAGCTAGTGGTCCCTCTGTTCAGAGGAAGGAGGTATTTAATAGTCCTAAGGAGGCACAATATGTAGGAGAGGGAGGCGTTGCAGCAGAGGTGAAATTAGTAACGATACATAGCTTGAGTCGGGGTAAGAATGTGATGGAGACGATTCAAGAGAAAATACGAAAGAGGGTGTCAGAGTTGGGGAGTTTGTCTGGACAACAGATAAGAGAACTGAGTGAAATTTTAAAACGGAACTGTGGCGTCTTTCCTACAGCCCCAGGTGAGGTACAGAATTTCGAGTGCAGTTTAACTATAAGGCCAAATGAGGTCTATGCCACTAAGACTTATGTAATACCGTTTGCCCAGAGAAGGGCGGTACAAGAAGACATAGACCACATGTTGTCGTGGAGGTAATTGAAAGAGCAAATAATGAATATGTCAATCCCTTGTTTGCAGTATCCAAGAATGATGGAAGTGTACGACTTGTCTTGGATGCTAGGAGATTGAATGCAATTGCGGAACGAGAGAGCGATAGCAATATCAATAGAAGAACTTTTCCAGAAGTTCCATGGAGTTAAGTTTTTTTCATCCATGGATGTGACCTGTGAATATTGGAACATAGGGCTAGCACGATAATCTAGGAACTGTACAGCTTTCCTTCCTAAAGGAATCTGTTATTGGTTTTGCGTCTTGCCATTTAGTCTTAACATTTCTGTGTGTGTCTTGTAAGAGCCATGTACCAGGTGTTGGGACCTGAGCTAATGGACCAGCTTACTATGTATGTCGACGTTATATTAATAGCCACAGAGACGTGGGAGCAGCATTGTGAATTATTGGGAAAAGTACTGGTGGCCATGCAGAAAGGGGGTATGGAACTTAAGTTTAGTAAGACAGATTGGCTGAAGGAAAAGATTAAATTTCTGGGGCATATCATTGATGAAACACGAATTCAGCCAGAGAGTGGAAAACATAGGGCCATTGAGGAATTTCCTCGGCCAAAGAACTGTAATATATTGATTGTTCTTTGTTACTGTAGTCTTATCTTGAAGCTGTGAGGAAGGAGGACAGGCGTTCCAAGGCGCGGAAGCAGAGACGATGCTGAGGGCAGACGAAACTAGGGGAGATAGTGTTACATGAAGTAAACCGTAAGGGGAGAGCCTTGCGAAAATGCAGACGCCACCAGACGCGATCCCAGGGCATTAGTTACTCTTCAAGGAGTTAACCTGTAACTTCGTACGTCATCTAAATGCTGTAGTAGGTTGGCACCGTAGAACTTTGTAACCAACAGGCACGTACTAGCGTATATAGCCAGCTTGATACCAGCCCTGAGAACAGCAACGTCAGTAGGCTCACAAGGGTTAGAAAGAGAGCGGAAATGCCAAAAACTGTTGGCCTAGCAGTCCATACTCTGGGGAGCCCGAGGGGCGGGGCTAAATGACGTATAACAATAATGCTGCAAGCCTTATTTGGCAGAACAGGTATGTTCAGCTTTCAGCTGAACAATGTTGATACCAAATACCGACTTAGTTAGTGCAACTGCAATAACATCCCCGCCTTAGGAGCTGTAGAGGGGAACTAACTGAACAGTGATTGGCAGGCACCTGCAAGAGACCTACGCGATTGGCTGGGTGGCTTTAACTAGGAAAAACAGTGCCGCCACGCGTCTCTTTAAAACATCTAGATTCCGCATTTTGGCAGAGATCTCAGTCAGACGATCTGGGCGCCGAATCCGCGTCCGACGACTCCAGCCTCGGTCCAGCTCCGCGTAAGTCTGCTCTCTCTCACTGGGAGTGCCTGTGAACAGTGTCACTTTCAGTATGTTTTGTTTTACAACTAAGTTGTTGTCTTAAGACGCTGCTAGTGTTTGCTACTGTGGTTAGCATCCACTCCTGGGACTTCTGCACTGGCTTCTGCTGTAACATTGTTATTCATGCTTTTCCTAACCCTAGAAATAGCCTCCAGTGTATTAGTTAGTCCTGTCTGGAATAAACAACTATTTCAAAACCCTGTTTGTCCAAGAGTCTCCACAACGAGTTCCCTACCGAGTCTCGCCCTCTGCATTTCTAATAAATGCCTGTACCAGTGTTGGCTCAGATAGATGCCTTCACTGTGAATTGTCTTTCTGCCTTCTGTTCTGTACTGCTCGGGAGCGCATACTGACCAGCAACCCCTTTTTTCCCTCTCCCACCTATTTCAGGACATGACAGAATAAGAAAGATTTGAGGGCTATGTATGGACTGTCTGGTTTCTATCGGCGTTTTGTGTCATCACAAGCATTTCATAACCCACCATTGAATCAGTTATTGAAAAAGAATGAGCCCTGGAAGTGATCTGAGGAATGCGAGGTGGCTTTTCACGAACTGAAGGCGCAACTATTAAGGAGCAAAAGTCTGTTTCATCCAGATTTCAGTAGACCTTTCTATATGTCTTCCGATGCTTGTGGCTATGGCATTGGGGTAGAAATATTTCAGGAGGGAGAAAAGGAGCGGAACCCCGCCATCAAAACATCGCATTCGCCAGCAGAACGTTTACGGCAGCTGAAAGGAACTAATGTGTTGCAGAACAGGAAGCCCTGGCTACATTTTATGGGTTTCAGAAGTTTGAGGGTTACTTGTTGGGTTATCCTACAATAGTGGTTAGTGACCATCGGTCCTTAAGCTTTATGAATAGAAGTCTTTTGCGTAATACTAAATTGGGACGTTGGGCGATGTATCTACAGCAGTTTGATATGCAAATGAAATACATTAAAGGACGGGATAACATTATTGCAGATGCATTATCCAGAATGCCGGAAGGGGCAACCGAGCTTGAGAAAAAGGGAAACTTCGATGTTTTTCAGGTGTTGATGATGAGAAGATCTAAACATGAGGCCGTAATTAGGCGAGTATGTAAGGATATAAGAAGACAGCAGAATCAGGACGAGCATATAAGATATGTTAAGCAAATTTTATGACCAAAGCAACATCACAAAGTGACAATATTTTATAAAATTCGTCAAGGAATGTTCTTTAGGAGGAAGAGAGAGGTTCAGGAGGGAGATCGTCTTGGTATACATAAATCATCCGCAAGACAGTGGTGATCTTATCAATTTCTTTTCAAGATATGTTTCTTCATGCCATCATCTAAATTTTCAAATAACATTGTATTCAACACTTCCCTCTCAAAAGCGTACTTATGGCAGGATGGTATGTGCCATTCCTTGGGTACCGAAAAGCTAAACTGAATTAGGTGCTGAATATTATTCTATCCATTTCATACGTAATGCGAAGATTTGGGTACTTTTCGTAGAACATTTCATGCATTTCTTTCCACCAATAGTTCCTCTGGACGAAACAATTTCTTGGACTTGCCATTGCTATAATGACTAGATAAACCCTTAGATGTGTGAATGCCGCGCGCGATTAGCCGAGCGGTCTCAGGCGCAGCACTCATGGACTGAGCAGCTGGTCCCTGCGGAAGTTCAAGTCCTCCCTTGGGCATGGGTGTGTGTGTTTGTCCTTAGGATAATTTAGGTTAAGTGGTGTGTAAGCTTAGGGACTGATGACCTTAGCAGTTAAGTCCCATAAGATTTCACACACTTTTCTTTTTTTTTATGTGTGAATGTGATCATAAACTTTCATTCCTATTTCTTCCTAAATTTTCCGTGGCCTACTTCCATGTTTACCCCTTCCAGCAAGAGGAACTTTCCCAGCTTGAACCGTTTCTGAACTATCATTAATCATTGCCTCCAGTAAAAGGCTTTTCTGCGTATAGAAATTTCATATAAAATGTTGTCACCTTTCACTCTTATTTCACAGCGGAATTTACACTCTAGAAGTTGTGCTTCATCTTCATTCTTCCTTTACCCCCTTCTGAGTGAAGTGGAAGTATTTCAATGAGACCAGTTAAATACAATGATTGTTCATTCCAGTCTTTCATATCATTAAATTTTCTTATAATACCTCAAAATACTTTACATACTGTTGCAGCCTTCTCATAGTGCGTGCCACTGAACCCTTAATTTCTTCATGAATGTAATCATTCCCCATCGTACTTCCTTTTCCTAACACTGTTAGACTCTAAAGGTCTCTGTCTTCCATTGTCAGATTAGGCACTCATCATGCAACGAAACTAACAAGCCTGAAATGAATCACTCGCAAAATCTGCATTAATAAACAATGTGTGAAACGAAAGCAATGGGTTTCACTAATACCAACAATGCACAATAAAGGAAAATTCTGTGATCCCTCCTTCATCATTGTTTGCCAACCTACAAAGAACCTAAATCCTAAAACACAACATTGGACAAAATCACATTTATTCCCTGTAACGAAAGACGTTAGCATATTATTTCCCTGCATCCCTAATCTAAAATGTGTTATAGAACGTGGGCTACTCATATTACCTTATTGGTCTATTAACAATATTAAACAACACAGGATCCTACATATGATGGAATACGTAATTATTTTTTGAAAAAAAGAGGACAAGCACCTTCTTTTCCTCTACTCTTCATATGCTTTTATTTTTGAAATATATCATTAACAGTGAATTTCTATGACTTCCGTGTCTCCTACAGTGAAATACAAAAGATAATGTTCAAGTTACACTGAAAATAAAATATTTATAGCAATATCCAAGGTATTAACAACACATTATCTCCAGATGGCCCATCGATAGCAACCATCCTTTATATGTAAATAAAAACAAAATACATCCTACAAATTCTGATTTTTCTCCCATCCAGTCTTTCGAAGAAAGATACATAAATTGTATGAATTAAGAGTTACTGAAAAAACGTGGTAACCATGGCTTAGAAAGTAAGGCTCTTGATTCCTAAACAGGACTAGATTTTCATTACCATAATCCAAACTACTTGCTAAATTGCGGTGATCACACATTTTTTTCATTTTTTAAGGAATGAAACATACTTCGATAAGAAAATCATTTATTCACTTCATCTTCTTTCATACAACAAAAACAGTGCAGTTTGATAGGAGAAGGTCTAGCAGTGCGCTCATACTTAGAAAGACGTGCGTCACTCTTAAGCACTTGAGGTAGCCAGTTAAATCTGTGTGAAATACCATATAACATTGTTATAAGCTGTGTATACACAAATAATAGTCGATAGCTTTCAAACTGCAACGTCTTCCAGTAAGATTACTAAAAATGTTCAAAAAAACTTTTAACATTTTGTTTTTATTTCAATCACTCATACATGTAATTGGTAATAACACAATCGTCTTTCTCTTTTTTTCTCTCGTCGATGACACAGTGCTCCAGCTGAAGCATTTGAAACACATTTGGGGGTAATTAGTTCCAAAATATCTTGAACGTGTGGGTTAAGCAGACTTCTTGAATGCAACAAAGATTTGCAGTCACTGTTCTCCCTGAAGAGCTGTAATAGTGCCTGTATTCAAAGTACAGACAGATGCTTCAGTAGTCATAACTTGCCACATACGCTCACTGCCCTCACACATTTTATCCAGTACCATGGCTATGCATTTAGTGTCAACAACCATAAACATGTTCATTTTGATACGATCGATTATAACCAACTAAATGTAGAGCTATACCGAAACCGAATATGCTTTTTAAGTTCTACAGGCTGTTGCAAATATTATATTAGAGGCAATCGATAAATAGTTCACTCACTCATGTGAGAACTCTCGAAAGGTAAAGTACACAGTGAAACGTCCCCTTAGAAAAATTAATGAATTACTGTGCTGATAAACCTCTTACATTATCTGATTTTCAAACAGCTGAGTAGAACTGAACGTATTCAGATATTTCGCTCTTTACCTATTCTGATCAACACTAAACTGACACACAATATTTTTAGCGCAACGCAATCTGACTTTAAATAATCCCTACGAAAGAATGGCCCTGACTAACATTAACATATACCTTTCACAAACCACTTACCTCACAAAAATCTTCGTTACTCGAACTACTGCAATACAGCGAGGGCCAATACTGCCAGCTAAATAAAAGATTCAAACTACTGAAGGCACTAACTACTGATAGGCATAGTTGGCAAATGAAAGATTTTGATAAAGAACAAACAATGTATTTACCTTGATAATGTTCAAAAGTCATAATATATATAGCAGTTCAGGACATCCAGCCTTACAAATTTACTGTCTCTGATGGACACACGTCCAGATCATCCGCTCTCAAAACTCCGCCATTTCTCTCCCCACATCTACCACTGCTGGCGGCTCACCTCCAACTGCACAACGCTACACGGTGCTAACAGCCAACTGCCCAACACAACAATAGCAAATTCCAACAATGCAAACTATCCACAGACTGCACACAGCACAGTCAGTGATTTTCATACAGAGCGCTACGTGGCGTTACCAACATATAAATCTAAACATCCTACTTACAACAGGAACACTATCTGCTGCAAGACACTCTTCAGGTAAGTATTGGCACTGATGATGATGAACAGGAATGCACATAAAGAAAATATATATGCTTAACTAATCGTGTTTTTTCCCCTTGCTGGCGATGCGAAGTCATTGCAGCAACCACCTGATATGGAAATTTTATTGTTTAACATTATTTACACTTCAAAAAACAAGGGCCGTAAATGTACCAGTGTTGGTATGATATCAGTTCTTGAGTTCAATGCCATGGTGTGGTTCAGAAACCCTTGATTTAGTAATGCCGAAGTAATATTTTACATGGACGAGTGGGATCGTATACGTGAATCTTCAATGCAGATTTCTGTTTTGTTCAATGGAAACGTTCACTCCACATCAATGGTACTGTGTTTTCATACGATCGCAGCAGGAGACTTCTGTGAAACAGTTAAAACATTTAACTAAAGAGAGCGCGCACATCTACGGGAGCAGACGTTTAAGAATCTAATGGATACCAGTTACGCGATTCTGCACGCTGTAGACTGCCCACCAAGCCAGTAGGTGCATATCTGCCGATTCTACAAGACTTTTGGAGTAATCTGTTCGAGTTATCTTTTAATTAAATGCTAGTTTGCCAGACTCCTCGACAGTCAGAGGAAACCATTGCTCAACTCTACGATCCATGCTGTGCACCAATGAAAACAGAAACGTAGGAGCCAACTGTGCCACATGTAGACAAAAAACTACGACTTTATTTAATTATTTATATAACCTGCTATATGTAGGTGTTTATAAATAAAATAAAGTTTATGAGCTACATGTGTGTGTGTTGTCTACAAAATACCCTTTATACTAATGTGGTCACGTAGTTGTCGCCACGCCCAAGTTGATGAAACACTCCTGTCAAAAGAGTCTTGTAGAAACAGAGTGGTACTGCGATGATACTCAAAACTAGAAGAACAAAAATGATGGGTCATTACTTACCACTAACATATATGCTTTAATTGTTGGTCTATGGCACTGAGGGGAAAAGTTATTTCAGCCCAAATATCAGCAAATACAGGAGATTTTATATTACATCGCTGAAGTTACATATCAAAATTCATCGAAAGCAGCAAAATTCTACTACTTGAAAAAATAGATTCAAACATTATATTCATCTTTAATGACGTCGCAGTAGAAAATCAGGATCAGATACGGGAATATTGTTGTTCTAGCCATCATATGAACGTTTATGTCTTTCTGTTTGCACCAGACATACTCCAGGACAGAAAAATATCGAGGTAACGAAAGCAAATCTTAAGAGCTTTATTGAAAATATCAAGAAGGTCGTAAGACACCATATCACTCACATGCAGAACCAAGGATGTTATGAAAATGGTAATTGTAAACGTTCATGAAACTGAGAAAAATTAGAAGATATTGAAGAATTCCTGTAAATGTTGTGGGAGGAAAAGCTCGGGAAGGAGTCAACGAAACCCTTCTGAGGTTAATCAGGGTAATAAATGCGATGGTTGGTAAGACTGAAGAAGTTTTAAATGTACAAGAAGGAAATCCTGCATAAGAGCTTGTAAGGTACGTATCAGTCTAGTCTGGAGCAGCATGTTGACGTAATGTTAAGTTATCAAGGTGTGGAAGGCTTGCATTGGAAGTTACGTCTTTTAAAATCAGGACAGTTGGAGTGAGAACAATCTCTCCCTGAAACGTTTAAGCTTGTAAAAAACGCTTTTAAAAAGCCCTCACACATAGCAGATGTAGGCAGAAGAAGAAGAAGACCAAATGAAGATGGATATACTATCACCGATTTCGTAAAGCAGTAAAGTGCCAGCGAATTGAATACATCACACATTGTCCTCTGACATCGACCCTATATGCTGGGTAAGCATCCTGTACGCTTAACCAAGCATGCAGTACAATTTGGTGGAAAGCAGTTCGAACGAACCCCTGGTTCAATGGAAATAATATTCTTGATAACTTCAAACCTCAAAAACTATTTCCCAAAAGAGATAAGAACGTATGCTGAAATATTCTTCATCTTCTTGCGTTACGGACTCTGTAGGACCACGGGTAGCCCCTTCTTCGACTGCATTTTCCTCTTCTTCTCCCAGAACCTCTTCATTCTTTCCCTTCTTTTCTCTCACTCTTCTTCCGTGATTTTCAGTGTCCTTTTCTCCTGTCGGCTCCACTGATGATGCTCTAATCTTTTCCCGTGTTCTTCTCTGTCGTTGATCTATTGGTCGGTGTATATTTGTTCCTCCAGTTTTCGTTTCCTTCGACCTTGATCCCCAATTCCAACCAGTCCTTCCGAAGTTCAACAACCGGCTTGGTTATTGTCTTTCCCCTTGTCTTCCCTGTAGTTTCCCATACTCTCTTCGTCATTTTGTCCATACTCATCCTAATTACATGTCCAGCAAACCTTGCCATTTTGAGTATGATTTCCCCGGATATTGTTCTCATGTTCCGGTACAGTTCTTCCCTAGGTCTTCGCATTCACCTCTCTCCACCTCTTTTGGAACGTGGTATTTTTCCTAGTATTTTTCTCTCTTCTTTCTCTAGATTTTCTGCCCCATTTGTTCCTAGTGTCATCGTCTCAGCAGCATATAATACTGCATTCCTAACCGTTGCCTTATCTTCGCCTATGTGGATATATTCTTTTTATTGTATATCTCTCTCGTCATACAGAAGGCTGACCTCATCTTCTTAATCCTCCCTGTTATTCCCTCCTTGCTCCTGTTCCTTCCTGTTATAAATTCTCCCAGATATTTAAATTTCTCCACCATTTGCCCAGTGCCTTCCGGTGTTTCCCAGTCTGCAGTGGTGTTTAATGTCTTTGTCTTGTTATGGGCGATCCTCAGTCCTACCTTTCTGGCTACCTTACTTAAGTTGTCGAGTTATGCTTTGCGTCTTCTTCCGTCTCACTTATTATTGCTATGTCGTCTGCAAAGGCTAGGCAGTCCACTTGAGCCCTGTTTTCCTTTTCTTCCCCCACATGGGTCTTTGGTATTCCCATTTCCTCGTTTATTGCTCTCCACTGCCTGATCACTTCGTCCAGTGCTATACTGAACGGCAATACTGACAATCCATCTCCATGTTTAACACCAGTCTTTATCTCAAATTCTTCTGACAGTGCTCCTCTGAATCTCACCCTTACTTTTGTGACTGTCAGAATTTCTTTCATGAGTTCTTGTGTAGTCCCATCAAGTCCTCTGTTCTTCAGGATCCTAACAAGTCTGTCTGTCGATGGAGTCATATGCCTTTGAGAAGTCCTAGAAGATTATTACTGTCTTTTTGTTTTTTAAGGCCCTATGTTCTGTCAGTTGCTTCAGGATAAATATCTGTTCTATACATCCTCTTCCCTTCCTGAATCCCGCTTGGTAGTCCCCAACTGTACTTCCTACCTGTTCTCCTACTCTCTTGAGCAATAGTTTTCACAGCACCTTGTATCCGACGTCTAGTAGCGATATTCCTCTGTAGTTCTTTGAATCTCCTTCTTATATATTGGTACTACAATTGCATTCTCCCATCCCTCCGGTAACTTCTTTGTTCTCCAGATCTGGTGGATTACGTTGGTCATGTTGCCTCCCCACTTTGGCAAGACAATGCTCCGAGTGGACGACTAAAAAGCCAAACACTAAGCAGTACACTAAACATTATTAGACCACTGTTAAACGATGTAGATAGCACAGGCGAAGGCCTGATGTTCAGCGTAACAAACTGAGCATATTATCTTTAAAGTATATATACAAGTAAGCCCAATACGAAATCATTCAAGAACTATGATTAATCACCGCATCAGTTAACACAGGGAACATACCTCGGTCGAATGAAATAGTAGCAGTCATTTTGAGCTGCGAGAAAGACACATTATTCAATAATGACAATTATGGGGATGGTGGTCCATGAATCTCTGAAGCCTGCACACAAAACATTCCCGTGTAGAAGTGTCATAATACAAGGTTTGTATGATTTATAGCAGCAGGTCTCTTAGATAGGAGAGAATATTCATGATCTAATTGAGATTTTAGATATGTTTTAATGATCATAGACATATACTCCAAATTCGCCTAATCCCTTCCTGTGAAGACTATGAGTGGGAAGGAAGATGTGCAGGAACTTGAACAATTTCTACAGAGTGGGGCGAATGTGTGTCGTTTGAACCTACAAACTGATCCAGAAGGTAAAATTTACAACAGATATTTCAACTTGGTAATGGATTGGAACAGAAGTCACCACAACTCGACATTCTCCCACATCAGAGCAAGTATTGGGGAACGTTTGAACAGAATTATCAAAAAATGTATGTGGATGCAATTTAATCTTTGTGGTTGATAAAAATGGCTACACATTTTCCCAGATATTATTGGAACACACTCAGTTAAAATTAAACTTTGTGATGTCTATGATAATGGACTTCTAAGTACAGCATACAGTCATATTAAGATGGGGGATTGGGGGATCCATACAAGTAGACTCTCAGCGCTAGTGATTTGCCATGTATTTTGAAATTCAAAACTGCATTTTAGATGTTTCACCTGCCGAAATAATCGACAGAGCTATTTACAGTTCCCAAAGTACTGTGGATAAACCCAAGAATTTCCATCTTAAAGGACAGCGAAGGCGAAGATATTGTCAGTACTTATTATACAGAGGAATTACAGGAAAGTTCTAAACCACGTATGTTTTTCATAGGGCCATTAAAATTACTACACCAAGAAGAAATGCAGATGATAAACGGGTATTCCTTGGACAAATATATTATACTAGAACTGACATGTGATTACATTTTCACGCAATTTGGGTGCATAGATCCTGAGTAATCAGTACCCAGAACAACCACCTCTGGCCGTAGTAACGGCCTTGATAAGCCTGCGCATTGAGTCAAACAGAGCTTGGATGGCGTGTACAGGTACAGAATGTGCTGGCCACGGCAGCAGTCGAACATTTTCTGTATCCAGAAAGGCCCGTACAGGACCTGCAACATAGGTCGTGCATTATCCCGCTGAAATGTAGTGTTTCGCAGGGATCGAATGAAGGGTAGAGCCACGAGTCGTAACACATCTAAAATGTAACGTCCACTGTTCAAAGTGCGGTCAGTGCGAACAAGAGGTGACCGAGACGTGTAAGCAATGGCACCCCATACCATCACGCCAGGTGATACGCCAGTGTGGCGATGGCGAATACACGCTTCCAATGTGCATTCACCAGACACGGATGCGACCAACATGATACTGTAAACAGAACATGAATTCATCTGAAAAAATGACGTTTTGCCATTCGTGCACCCAGGTTCGTCGTTGAGTACACCATCGCAGGCGCTCCTGTCTGTGATGCAGCGTCAGGGGTAACCGCAGCCATGGTCTCCGAGCTGATAGTCCATGCTGCTGCAAGCGTCGTCGAACTGTTCGTGCAGATGGTTGTTGTCTGGCAAACGTCCCCATCTTTTGACTCAGGGATCGAGACGTGCCTGCACAATCCGCTACAGCCATGCGGATAAGATGCCTGTCGTCTCAACTGCTATTGATACGAGGCCGTTAGGATCCAGCACGGCGTTCCGTATTACCCTCCTGAACCTACCGATTCCATATTCCGCTAACAGTCACTGGATCTCGACCAACACGAGCAGCAATGTCGCGATACGATAAACCGCAATCGCGATAGTCTACAATCCGACCTTTATCAAAGTCGGTAACGTGATGGTACGCATTTCTCCTCCTTACACGAGGCATCACAACAACGTTTCACCAGGCAACGCCGGTCAGCTGCTGTTTGTGTATGAGAAATCGGTTGGAAACTATCCTCATGTCAGCACGTTGTAGGTGTCGCCACCGGCGCCAACCTTGTGTGAATGCTCTGAAAAGCTAATCATTTGCATATCACAGCATCTTCTTCCTGTCGGTTAAATTTCGCGTCTGTAGCACGTCATCTTTGTGGTGTAGCAATTTTAATGGCCAGTAGTGTAAAATGTAGAGGGAGCAAGGTATTTCATGAAACTGCTAGGCTTCGCATGATCGCAAAACAGTTGGGTGAATGCTCACGATTTGGTATATAACAGTGTAGGCACACCACAGACACTGTAGTAGCATAACATCAGTGCTACGACGCGCATCAGGCATGTCGGCAGTGTTCTCGATAAGTTACCAATGGAGCTACATATCTCCGAATACAACTACTGTGGAAGCGGAACGAAGCTGAAAAAGCGTCTTGCTTGTGGTGATAAAAGGATTAATCTACCAGATGACGCCTACAAGGACCATGATTTAACCTACACTGCATATCAATGTTTGGCAGGAAGTCACTCTGCTATTCGAATTTTAGATGATAAAACTAAGCATATACGTCAAAGAAAGGACCTACACATAGGACAGTGTACTGTAGCATTTGCAGTTGATATAGCAATGCAAGTTAATCTTAATTTGGGTGCTGGAATAAATTTAAAACAAATGTTGAATATAATTCATCACAAAATACAGGAGCAGAAGAAACCTATAAAATTTTTAAAAATTGTGTCTTATCAGCGGTGGCAGCGGCTTAAAGTACGTTGAACCAGAAAGGAGTAAGAAGAAGAAGAAAAACATTTTTAAAACGTCTAGGATTATGCCAACATCTAAAGTATCTGGTGGACACATCCTGTTCGTAATTCCAGTGCTTGCAGGACTATCAGCAAACAGCCGATTAGCAGGAGGGGTGGCTGCATAGCCTATAGACTAAAGGAGGCACAAAACACAAAGGAGCAACTAAAGTAGGCTAAATGGTATAGTACGATGATGGAGGCAGACTATACAAGAAAGGACATTAACTGTTTATTAAAAAGTATATCACCTATGGATATCACCGGACAGACTGCTTACAAATACAGATCTGCTGAAATTGGCCAAGATACCCCTTTGTAAAATTAGACGCTGCAGGAGGATCTCGAACGAACTGAGTTGTGTATGTAAAAAGAAAATAAGAAGAAGAATAAGAAGAAAATAAACAGAGTAATATGCTCTACACTAGCCTGTACGGTGGTTTACGGCCACCTGCATAAATGAACCACAAATTCTTTAAAAACCAAGTCTTCTACAATTTTCGACACTACCGAGACTTCGATTCATATTTCTCTGAACGTTTATGGTTAATGTTCTTCATGACTACTGCATAAAAACAAGCAGCGTGCACATCGCTACGCCAGCTGAGGTTTAGATGTGATATCATACACTCTTATTTTAAAAGAATGTTCATCAGTATTAAGTGAAATTTACTTCCTCCCAATAGATCTAAGCAAAGGGGAATAGTGTACTGCACTGATTGCTGTGCAAGCAGCAAACCTAATATCTCTGAAGTGTAAAATAAACTGCATCTAGGAAGTGGTAAAGTTGTGGAAATATCCCCTGGCTCATACAATACTGACAATTTAAATGCAATTATAAAACGAGCTGTAAGGGCGTTTGAGTTTTGTGCAAACGCTAAAATGTTTAAAACAGAGATACAAATGATGACGAGACTTTAGGGAGAAACGTTCAGGAGGATCGGTACCAGGGTTGGACAATTATATCAAGAAAATTTACGAGTCGGCTCCAACAGAAGATACTCTCCCTCTTAACATGATCCATGTTGAGTGTAATACTACAAATAATTCGTATCTCAATTATCGATTAATGAACACAATGGGTTCTTCCCTACAGTGGAACCAGGATACAAACTCGCTGAGATCCTGAGCAACCTAGTGTACCTCCCAGTGACAGTTCGAACATTAGGCCACCTTTTGTTGACTTTGGTGACCAGAAAGGATATCTAATTTATTTTCAAGCAGGGGAAATTATGTAATATTAGGTATTCGTTTGAAGCACCGGAAACTAACTGACCCTAACACCCAGCTGTACCCCATTGTGCAAATGAAGGACTACATGGTGATACGTGAGAATTACGAGTTCTTTAAATTGATGGGACTGAAAGCACACAGTAATATTAGCGAATATATCACTTCCAGATCATTATGATGAGTGAATCACGAATCAAGAATATTTCTTCCATAAGCCATTTACTTCAGTAACGTTTATTAATAATCACACGATAAGAATTATGATTCAGCATCAAGATGATTTAACAGTAATTAGCACCAGCAGCAACACCATTACTTACAGATAATGTGTTCAAGAAACAAGATATGAACTTCTTGGCCTTGAGGTCGACAGTACACTTAATGTGAGGATAACATCGTCACTCAAAACATACATCTCCAAATCAATGACCTGAATGCTTTACAACATGCAGGATGGTTTATAGTCGGAGCCATAAGTAATAAGTAGTAACATTAAAGAGTATATCTCTCTTAAACTGTTTGTGGGCTTCTTCTATGATAATAAGCACATCATTATGAACGACAAACAGGAACTGATGCGAGTCCTAATTATGAGGGATAATAATGTATATAAGAGACTAAAATTATATTGGGTAAATTTGTGTGGAAAGTTTCTCATATAACTGTATCAGACAAGAAACATCTGAAACTCTTACATGTATTGAATTCTCAAGTTCACCTGCCATTGTGTTTCCATCAAGACATTTTTTACCGATTAAGATATCAGTTCAACTAATTCTAGTGCTGAAAACAGACAGGAGAGGGAATATGGAGGAGGAGTAAAGCGTATTTGACAATTCTAACCTAACCACTAAAAGAGTGTACTTGAATTCTGTATATTGCCCTTACGGTAATCTTCACCTTGACTAGGGCAATAACGACATCGGTCTATTTTTAGAGAAATATGAAAGGTTTCGCTCTTCTTACTATGACGCTGATGAATTTGGATGCATGCTCAGCGCAAAGCAATTTAAAGATTTAGTTTGTGTTACTCCACAGCATACGATTATTGTTGCATGATTGTGTAATAGATTACTCGCCTCTCGCAGAGGTTGTACAGTGTCTTGTATAAACATAGAATTGCTGCTTCACAGCCGAGATATTCCACGATTGCGCCTCAAGGTGCTAACGTCATTGTGGCTGTACATGTTTTTTATGATGAGCGTGGACGATTTGTGTTTATGGATGTTGAATTCGTAACAGTCACCTATCATTCATGTATATTAATAATGTTTCCCCAGTCGTCACCTACCTACACCATTTAGTGCAGTAACATGTGCCAAGACTCGATGAACCACAGCATGGTGCACACTACTCCTACATGTAAACGCTGGGTTGATGATGTAGTGCTATTTGAAGAAATAGTGACATCTCTATGATCACAGTGACAGCGTGGTTTATCCACAAGACCGTAAAAAATCCATGAAATCTTCAAGAGTGCGTCAGTACACAATCTCAAAGAGTACAATTGCCCATTCGTTCAAAGACTCAAGCAACTGTATAGAAGAGACGTAAGTGGTTTTCTGTGTGTGCTTCAAATAATGCACCAATACGTTTCATATGAGTCACCAATAAATGATCCTGTCTCTAAAAAACTGTGTATTTTGTTTATTCAGCTCATCCTATACCTGTTACGGGTTTCAGGTAAGTATTTGTTATGTGTTGCTCATCCAGTTCATTGAGGACTGCAGAAAAAATTCTAGATGCTTCTTATATACAATTCTGGAAGCAGCACAAGTTGACGTCCACCTGCTGCCAGTGCTCCATGTGGACCTCTCAGTACACAGTGAAATCTTAACTATTCAGTACCTGAACAGAGGTACAGACCTCATCTGGTATGTGAACTTCCCTTATCCTCTATTCCATCACTGCACTCGTATCGGATGTGCACGTTTCGGTCTTAACATGCACATGTGGAGTCGCGTTCGGCAACACCAGGTGCTGTGCACGTAGACCAGTGGCAGCCATGTCTGTCCCGGTGGCTGCGTAGGCGCACTGAGAGCAACAGTGGCAGTAAGCGGTAGTCGTTATCAGACTCCCAGGAGACATGTAAGAGGTGGTCCTCTAAAGCGTCCACTGCAGTCTGAGAGCTGCAAAGCGTCAGAAATATATACTTTCCTTTGACCGGCGAAAGTGCTGCATTCCACAGCTTACATGTAGCCTCTAAAACGAAATACCTGCCATGTACTGCAGACCATTAGGAAATATAGAACACACGTGCTAGCGGGAAAAATATCATCTCCTGTGCACTGCCACAAGCAGGAACCAACTTACCTTCAAACACATTATGGGAGATATCCATACCCGATTTCCATTGGTTATCACAAACCAAAAAATCCTGTTGTAACTGGTTTTGCCTAAAAAAAACCATTTCGGCGCAGAACTCATTTCAAAGCCGCCAGGGCTCACATCCCTTCTAGACCGGCCAGTGCATTCTCTGGTGTTACATTATCCCCACCCCATTCCTAGTTTTGTGAAAACTCTCCTTCACTTTGGATTCAGTACCTTGTTCGCGTCTTCAAGAATAATTTTCTGAGCTCTGAACCTGTGCAGATGAGGTGGAAATGATGATGCTTCATCTGGCGCTAATATGTAAGCCTAATACAATTTTAGGATTCTGCAACTACGTATGTTGTAAGATGATTTCTTTTCTTGTTACTGAGTGCGTATTTTAGCTGCCTTCTGTGGATGAGATTTTCTCCAATTATGTTGCCGAGGGAAGTTTGCTTTCGCCTCTAATGAATAGTAGTATGCTGGAGGATCTGTTGCAGTTCATCTGTGCTCCAGATGATGGAGCATGGCCTAAAGAACCTTCAACAGGCATATTTTGCGAACATAAGCACTCGTTTCCTCTCCCTTCCTCTCTTTGTATGTATGTGAATAATGTAGCTATCTAACGTAGTGCTACGTTCATGTCTGTTGTTGAAATTTTCAGTAACATTGCTGCTGTTGGTACGGATGAGGTGCAGCCCAGTCTCAGCAACTATACATCCTATGCCACAATCTGTTACTGAAATTGATTTAATTCAAATTTCTCCTTAATTGAAGGTTTAAGTAAGTGAGTCAGCCCTAGTCTGGCTGTTAAGCATTATTTATTAGATTCAGTTCTGCTTCTTTCTAGATCCACCCTCTGACGATGATAATGTGGGTGAATGGATTGATGCAGTTGCCACAGAGTTATAATTGAATGAGTTAACCCAGCCAGTGACGCCTTTGACCAGTACTATTTCGTGGTGAATGACACTAATCAGTGAGGATCAAATGCTTATGGAGTGGTAATTCACATTTTCTTCTCTCTTCTCTTCTACAACAATAATAATAATATTTATCTTTAGAACTGCATGCATTACTTACGAGATTTTGTTTGTTTCTAGGGGTACTCGATTATAGTGTTGCGATAAGTAAGACGAATTTTGTTGAACTACAGACAGAACTGGATAAATTATTAGCCGGTATTATGGCAAAAAGCTATGATGATGGGATGAGATCCCAGTGGATCGTATCAGACCTCGATAATTTCGAGCATAAGTATTACTACAAATTATTATTATTGACATCTGCATATGCCTTCTTTAGACAAACAAGAACCTTATTAATATCGTCCTGTTATATATATATATATATATATATATATATATATATATATATATATATATATATATATGTGTGTGTGTGTGTGTGTGTGTGTGTGTGTGTGTGTGTGTGTGTGATGGACGTGTGTGGACGTGGGCTTGTGCCTGCAAGATCTCCACGACTACACCCAACGATTATCATTGCCCCAACCTTGCCCTTCGATGCATTGCACTACAGCCCGGTCTGTCAACATTATGACGTGGACTGATAACTTCCGCACATTTCCTGTGATCTGGGCCACGTTCTCCGAGCCCTGGACCATCTCGCAGTCGTCCTGAACTTTCATGGCAGTGGGTGTCATCTCGTCATAGCCTTGGACCTAGCAGCAGCAGCCCCCACTGACCTCGTTGTTAGTGACCATTAAGTAAATCGTGCAGCCGTAATGTACTACTCTGTGGTTGCTGACACTGTTGGGGACAGGATCTCAGAAGCTCGCATTCATAACACTAATCCGGGGTACCAAGATTCTGTCAATTTTCTCAATACCGGTCAAACCATTCTGGAAAATCCATGAAATCGTAAATGCTCCACGATACTTCGCGATTAAGTGAAGCGCAGTTCTGTGCTGCGAACTCACGTATAGGTAGTGATGCTGTTGTAGGAAAGGGCACTGCCCATGTTTGGGGGAGAAATAATTTGATATCGCGTGGCGAATAAATTGCAGAGTGATTAGGAACTTTTAGTAAGACTGTCATAGTGGCCCTTTTTTCGAATATGCTGCAAAAAGTGCCTACTAATACACTCAGCCATCTATTCTGCCTCAATATGTAATCGCATGTTTTTTATCTTGTAAATGGGGACTCCAGTTTCATCCTATTCCGGAAGATACTGCTGCTAAAAAGCATGCATTAGCGTTCAGAATCTAGATGTGGAGCTTAAATATTACTTTGCTTGGTAGCTTCTGGCTTGCGATAGACATTACCACGAAATTCACATCCTACGTATGTTTGGCAAACTTAAAATGGCTGTGACCATTGTATGTTCAAAGGCATCTCATTCTCAAAAAAATGGTTCAAATGGCTCTGAGCACTATGGGATTTAACTTCTGAGGTCATCAGTCCCCTGTAACTTAGAAGTACTTAAATGTAACTAACCTAAGGACATCACACTCTTCCATGCCAGAGGCAGGATTCGAACCTGCGGCCGTAGCGGTCGCGCGGTTCCAGACTGTAGCGCCTAGAACCGCTCTGCCACCCCGGCCGCCATCTCATTCTCCATCAGCTCCAAGATGTACAAACATTCAAGTTATGCAATTCACGTTTACAGCCTGGCAGTATATGGTGATACGAGGATGACAAGGATAACACTGTGCAGCTGGAAGTACAGCATAAAGTAGTTGGGCCATTCTACTATTCGAATTAGCTGGTCAGCGCCCCAGCCACATTCATTTGCTACCATTCTGTGAGGGTGAGAGGCAACAGCACGTGTGGGTCACTGTGTGTAAATGCCAATGCAGGCTACCTTTCTAAGCTTCTTTTTATTTAATAATAAACTGTCATTGAGCCATTCATCAGAATGTCCACGAAGTTACTTTCTTATCTGGATTTACTGTACCAATCTATTCCAGAAATTTCTCCATGATAATTCTCATATGAATATTCTGAGAAACCTAGATCCTACAACAAAAATTAAGTAATGACAGCTATAACAAAGAGAGCCATCAAATTAATTTCCAATGCTCCCCGACTATTGTGTTTCGGTTGGTTTACACACACACTGCTTACACCTTTCGTATTTCGGTTATCTGCCAATTTGGCGGCTGTTCCCGCTGCGACTTTGAAGAGCAAGATTCTCCTAAAAAAATGGTTCAAATGGCTCTGAGCACTATGAGACTTAACTTCTGTGGTCATCAGTCCCCTAGATCTTAGAACTAATTAAACCTAACCAACCTAAGAACATCACACAAATCCATGCCCGAGGCAGAATTCGAACCTGCGACCGTAGCGGTCTCGCGGTTCCAGACTGTCGCGCCTAGAACCGCTCGGCCACCCCGGCCGGCCTTTGCTCCTAGTTTGTTAGTCTGCTCAGGAAACACATCGCTTGTAAAAATGTATCCCTTCCTGCTGCAAAGGTGATTCGGACTTGACAACATTGTAGAATACCGTCTGGCAACCCTGTGACAGTCAAGTTACTTTCTGGAGTGACACATAATTATCCTACTAAATTCACCTGCCAGATGCTTGTTTTTAGACAGGAAGCTCTTTCCATGCAAAAAATACAATCTATTTCGTCTTTTTCATAGCGAATTATATCTTAGCCACCATTAGAACAATGAGGGAGCGCTGAACATTACAGCTGATTGATAGGTCAGTGGAAAC
The DNA here is from genome assembly GCF_021461385.2 of Schistocerca piceifrons. NCBI lineage: Eukaryota > Metazoa > Arthropoda > Insecta > Orthoptera > Acrididae > Schistocerca > Schistocerca piceifrons. The sequence continues at coordinate 701,657,848 of NC_060149.1, forward strand.
AGCGTCGCACTCTAAAGAAGGCTGCGTCGGCTCTAGGTTCCAGTCTCACTGGAGACCCATCTTTTACATGTTACGAGACAGAGCTACAGCCACTGGGCCTTCTGACTATGGCGAATAATTCTTGTCAAAACTATCCTACATGATAAAACTGTTTTCTGTCGTGGTTTCTTCCACAGTACTCATCCTATACACAGCACAAACATTCGACCTTTATTCACTGCCTTCATCCCACTATTAAATGCAAACAGAACAATACAACAGAAACGTAGAACTTTTTTCCGTTTAACGGCCCGTTTTCTAACCTATTAACAACGTAAATCTTAACCCTCAAACTTGACGTTTAAGATGTCATCACAAGAACAATAACAGAACTTCAAATATAAAATGGCGATTGATAAATATGCCAACAGCAACTTTCGAATCAAAACGCTTAACAAAATCGCCTCGAAATTATGCTCCAACTACCCTTTCCGGTAAATGTTTCCCGCAGTCGGAGATTACTCCTCATGTCATATTCTGTGTGTTTTTGTTACTGCGTGGTGTATACTCAGTTTATAAAAAACATTTCATGTTGAAAACCAACTACCAAATTAAAGAATCTTATGCTTGCCAATGGGAATGCAGAAACATCCGGTGTAGATCATAGGCACCAGGCTCGATGAATCGCTATCGCCGGCGCTGACACTGGCTAGTGTCAGGCGGCTATAGAAGGGTGGAGCATGAATCGTTGCTTAGATCAGGCAGCCACGAGCTCTCTACAGATATCCTTTTTCCAGATTTTGTTGTGTAACAGGTGGGTTTAGAAAGTGAGGTAAATTATCCCTGCTTCCAACAGCAGAAATAAGAGGTGTGGTTTACTAGGTTTGATTGAATGCAACGCCCGCCACACTAGCGACAACAGTCGGCTAGAACTTATGTTCCTGTATAAGTTTAGAACCCATAGTTATTTGACGCCCTGATTTTAATATTGACAATTCACCCTATTTCACCAGTTCAAAGCTTTTGGTGAGTGAACTTTCTAAAGACATTTTTTTTTAATTTATATGTTTTTGAGGTTGGTGGTGTACAACGTACACCTGTCACTCTTTATGTTCCTTTCATCGTAACTGCTGGTATCTGATGGCTGTTGAAACTTCGTAATAAATAAAGACATTTCATTTAGCGGTCCACGCGGTTTTATTTATAAAATGTTCATGATAATCGCAACTCGTTTGTTTAAAGATTCAATCGTTTGGAGTACAAACAGCACTAAAGAGTCATCTAACTTAGTAACGTGTATGGATGGCAAGGAAGGTTTCATAGTTAGGACACTTGAGCTGAATGGTTGTCAATTCGATAAAACAGGGTTCCCAGACGAGGCCACTTTACCGTAAACGGGCCATGAAGAACTTTCCACACACCTATCCGACGAAAGAGAATCTGGCAGACATGTTGCCACCGCTTGTGGTTTAGAAAGCCTCGTACATATGAGTATAAGATTTAGATGGCCAGAGACATTTAATGAGTACGCTCCCTTAACACCTGATGCCGCGAATTCGAATAAGGAAGTTACGCACCGAGAGGAACTACTGGTATACAAAATAATGGCCTAATGACACTACCGAAACATGACCAAACGAAACCAACGATAAGTGTGCTGAGACGTTATTAAAGCTCGAGGAAGAAGCCCCCATAGTAAAAGAGACGCTTCTGTGAAGCAGAGAAGGCGACAGAGATAGAAATGTGATAAAGACACACTTTGACGTTGGGCACGAAAGTGAAGGATGCACACATCTACCAATAGCAGATGGCAATCTTGTTCTACCCGCAGAAGGGCTACTAAAGTTAGATGGTTGTCGGATGACCACGGATGTGTCAAAGTGGCGCGAGGTATCGCTAGTGTCTCACTCGGATGCGACTGATTAATTTTAAGGAATGCATGTGATGGATGTTATAGTAAATAGCACGTATTTATAGTGGTTATACAGTAGTTTGTATGCGCGAGGACTGTAACATATTGGTATGGATGTGGGGGGGTGAAATACTAAGCCCGGGTGTGAGTATATGTGTAAACGCGTGTGGTCTGTGCACTGACGTACCCCCTGCATTACCGAGCCGTTGTGGTTACAGTGCAGCTCATGCTAATCCATTGCCATTAAATCTATGTAATTGCTTTTGTTTACATATAACTTTAATTAGGTGTGCTTATGTCTGTTTGTTGTATTGCCTTGTGATAGAGTCGAACGACACTAGCTCTGATGACGAAGGCCACTCACACACAATATTGTAAACTTCGAGTTTCCCTTTACGAGGATTCACCTAGAGCACAAAGCGGACAGCGGTAAAGCAATTCCCTTGTAAAGTATTACATGGAAAGTAGATTTGAGCACATGAAGATGAGTTTGCATGTTAGATGCTAAGTTTAGGTTACAGTGGTTTAAGCACAAAGACTTAGGTAACATACGAATTATTTATTTACTTATTTTAGACACTCGAGTTTATTTGCGTGGCTCACACAGTTCACAAAACGACATTTAGTGAAGATATAGGACACCTCCAGGTCTGAGTAATGTGCGTTTTGCATCGCAGGTGGTGTGGTGTAATTGAAAGCAACAGCTTTCTTTCGAATATGGCTCTGAGCACTATGGGACTTAACATCTGAGGTCATCAGTCCCATAGAACTTAGAACTACTTAAACCTAACCAACCTAAGAACATGACACACATCCATGCCCGAGGCAAGATTCGATCCTGGGACCGTAGCGGTCGCGCGGTTCCAGACTGAAGTGCCTAGAACCGCTCGGCCACACCGGCCGGCCGTATCTGAGATATTAAATGATTTTCTCAGTGACCCATACGTAGTGTCATCCAATTCGTGAGATAAGACATGCATAGCTTGCTCAATGACTTAGTATTCACTTTACTGCATTTTCGATGCAAAGCTCTAATTCTTTCATCGGTTGTGACTGTAGAGATCCGACTGTTGGGGACCCATTAACCGATTTCTCTTTACTGAAAATTTCTTCACTGACGGCGCTAATATAGATGTAAAGATAATGCCTGGAGTGCCATTATGGCCTTCTTAACTTCATGATATTGTACAATATACTTCATGCCTTTAATTTCTGCGGTTTCCATCACTTCCAATGAGATGAGAAATTCCAACTTCAAACGAGGGTAATGACAGAACAACTTACGGAGAATTGTGCAGATGAACATGACAGCGCTTTGTTGCAATTTTGGCAAATTGTGTGATGCTTGTAAGACAATATCTTGTTCACATAACACTGCCACTTGGAATAGCTTAAAGCGCTGTCTTATAACGGGAAGAACAGCCATGTTGAATATTAGCACAACTGAAAATTTTCCTGTAATTCAAAATTTCTTCACACCTTTGACACAATTGTGATTTACCCTTAAGTATCTATCTTTCTGAAAATTAGCACAACAGTAAATGTTCCTGTAATTCAGTATTTCTGATACAACTGTATTTTACAATTAAATATCTTAACTTTACACATCCATAAAATCTTTGCATGTCACAAGAACTTCAGTGGAAGTTATGTCATAATTGGATATAACTCAAGATGCTTCTGCTGCTGCTGATGATGATGATGACGATCATGATAACAGTTATTTCCGTGCAAGACATCGAGGTCCTCACCAAGGCCTATGGAGACGAGCGTCACTGAAACTGAAAGGTGTGTCAACAAAATTATAGAATAAAATGATAAAATACTTCCTGTATCTTCTCTATGCAGAATAGGATTTCTTTGTTTCAGTGAGCCAGGTAGCTCTCTTAATTTTTTCCTAACCACGTTTAACAACAGTGATCTATAAGGGAATTAATGGCGAGAGATCGTAGTAAAATGTCAGTTTTTCAAAGAATTATTGCTTAAATATGTAAATGGCTCTGAATTACTAGAGTATACCGCTTTACAGTTCATTATTAATGATTACACGCCATTGTCAGACAATTGTGTAGGTTCTAGAATAACAGAAACATAAGAAACAAACATGTGACCAGTCATGTCGTTATCCAATAAAAGGCTGTATACTTCGTTCGCTGACGAAACGCTGCTAGCACAAAATGGGGTCAGAGTCTCCCAAATAAAATAGTGCGGAATGATTGAGTGTGAGTGGTTGTTCTTTTGCGGTGCATCGGGGAAACAGAGGTTTCATAACAGAAAAAGTGATGTATTGCTGCTTAAAGGCTATGGATAGTTGTGAAGATGCCATGGCATCGTACACAACAAGAGCCATACATGATATACCTTGATTACTTCATATCGACAGCAAACAAGTCGTTACGTGTGTACTGAACTACAACGGTGAGCCATTTTCAGCGCGTTACAGTGATCGTTATTCATTATCAGGCTACACTACACACTGTCCGGAAGATATGTTTCATGAATAAAATCTTCTCGGTTTTGAAGCCACATCATTTTGAATAAAACACTCGACTTTACTATGGCAGTCTCCGCCATCGGCGTCAGGAGTGAGCCACTTACTGCTGGGGCCGGTTTTTTTTTCGGTTGTGATTTCCACTCCCTATAAAGAGGGCGGGCTGTCAACGGATAAAGCAGCTCCTCAGTCGCAGATTACCAAAATTTAAGGTATCTTTTAAAACACATAAAAATAGATAACAATACGTGAAAATTTTTTAAAAAAACACAATGATGGACAATATTTACGATTTTTACGGTTCAAATGGTTCAAATAGTTCTGAGCACTATGCGACTTAACTTCTGAGGTCATCAGTCACCTAGAACTTAGAACTAATTAAACCTAACTAACCTAAGGACATCACACACACCCATGCCCGAGGCAGGATTCGAACCTGCTACCGTAGCGGTCGCCCGGTTCCAGACTGTAGCGCCTAGAACCGCACGGCCACTCCGGCCAGCTGATTTTTACGGAAAAGCAGATGCCATAGTTATGATTAAAAAATAAACGCACTGGTGGAAAATACTGAATATTTTTTAAAAGTTTGTCGATGATTCCTTTTTACAAGTAAAATGAGATCACTGATGATAATGTGAGTGAATGGTGTATTGGTGATGATGGTGGTGCATGAAAACAGTCGTGGGCATGACAAGCGTGGAAGGATGAATATGACTACGAGGCCCTGTGGAATCGCAGGAAGGGGCTGAAAATCAGCAATGTGGAAGAAATGCAAGGTGAGAAATCTGAAGGTGCTCTAAGAAGATAAGGCGTGGAAAGTGGATGAGTTGGTATAACGTGCCAACTGGAGAAGGTAGGTGGAAGCGGAAGGCGAGGCGGAGTGCATGTCTTCCCAAAATTACAAGGGACTTGCACAATTTAGGGCAGGCAGAGAGACAGCCAACATTGGCGTAGGTGAGAATGAGGCGAATGACGGATAATGGTAGAAGAATGTCATTGCCGGGACTGGCACGGTTTTTCTGCTTATACAGGCACGATTGCATCATTTGAACCAACGTTTAAAACTGTCTCTCCTGTCTCCCTACGAGCACCGTTGTCTTCTTTCAATATCGAAAGCAATCCCCCATCCCCTACTAAGCGTGTACCCTGGTCTCTGTTAAAAGTGTTACTGTTTATCTTAATATTCGCTGCCTCCTTCATAAGAGAATCCCAGTTTGTTGACGCATTAGCCAGGACCCTCTGAACAAAATTTTACGAGGGCTAGTCACGACCTAATGAGACAGCAGTTACGGCAGACATGGAATGAGCTTGATCTGAATGTCACAAACCTATGAGATTGTCATATATCTTTGACATCAAACTTGTCACCATTCAAGTGGGAGTTGGTGGATGTAAGCACAGTAGCACAACAGCGTGAAATTTTGTGTAAGACGACTTCTAAGCATTGTAACAAGTTTTACCACTTAACCCACGGAGGAACTGACGTGGAGAACAGTAAGGACGATTGAACCGTTGTTAACCTCTTCAATGGCTCTGTGGCAGTGCTGTGTAAAGGTCTTAATTTTTCACCATCCCCGTGACGTCTTCCAGTACTGAATATTGTTGGTGGAACACAGCAGAACATTCGGCATATCTCAGACAACGTAGCTGAGGACGTCAGACTAAGTACCAGACATATACTGGCGAAAGTTAATCCACCGAAATCTAATTTTAGACAGAAGGCATGACATGGCTTACTGTTATTATCTTACTTGGTAGTCTTGCCACCGTGATTCTGAGCACTGAAGACTACCACCTGGAAGTCCTACATTTATTTTAAAATCATATGTGCCCGAAGCTTAGTTGTGATACCACACACCACATCGTCATAAAAACAGGGAAATTATTAAAGGACTTGGGTTTACCAGACAAAGTGGTGATGAAATTAATGATTCACGTCACCAGACCTCCAATACTGTATATATTGCAGAAGATACACAAAGGAGACGTACCTGTTAGGCCCACTGTTAGTGCATTCAGTTGGCCCACATACAGACTGGCAAAACATCGGCAGGGTTATTAGCACCCAAACTGGGACGTTGTGTACACAAGAGATATTTTGAGACACTAAAGAAGATGAAAACAGGATGAACCGACGAAATGGCTTCTCTGGACGTATAAGAGATGCTAGATGTTTTGGTCCGATAGTTTCCATTTGGAATCTTCAGGTTTTTCTGTCATGTTCTAACGACAACGTACTTCTTGTACTGCAGTGTCTATGATGAGATGATGGACGGTACAGCAATAGGATCACCACTGTCTCTGGCAGTCGCGAATTTCTTCATGGAGCACTTTCAGAAGTAGGCTCTAAATCTGCAACGTTGCGTCCATCTTGCTCCTTATGGTATGTTGATGGCACTTTCCTGATATAACCTCCTGGTGAAAACACACTCCAACAGTTCGTCGACCGCATGAACGGAGTCCATCAGAACCTTAAATTTAATGTCGAGATGTAGAAAGATGGCAAGCTACCATTATTGGATATTTCAGCTAAGCCGAAGGCAAGAGGCAAGTTTGGTCATTGAGTATACGGGATACCAATGTACACACTGATCGATACATGGAAGCCAATTGTTTTCACCACCCTTACATAGGAAAGCTGTCCGGAAAACGTTAGTATACATATCAAAGACTATTTGTATGGACGACCTCCTACTGCGTGAATTGCAGCATTTGAGACGCGTGTTCAGAGATACTGGTTATAGCAAGGGAGACATTGCACACGGTGTCATGAGCCACTGGCAAAGGACACCTTGTGAATCAGCCGAAGAGGTCAAACCAGCTGCCTTCCTGCCATACTGTTCGTCAACGAGAAGGAAGTTATAAACGTGTGCTGGAGAGACATGGACTGAGACCAGTGGTCCAGCCGCAACCCCATCTTACGAGATATACTGCGCACTTTTAAGGACGACATACTTCTTCGTGTGTCCGGTGAATGATGTCAGTTGTGAAAATGACAGTATCGATATAAGTCAAACAGCTCGCACAGTAGCGGAGCGCTGTACCAAGCACAAGCAGCAAGTAACACATTAAGCAAAGGGAGCTCGGCCAGTCGGCAATAGCTGAGCATTGCTAGGAAAACGGATACAAATTACAGTTTGAACGGACGAGAGGCTTGGCTCAAAGGTCAACATATTGGAATTCCGTTATAAAGGAGTGGGCTGAGATTAGAAAAAAACAGCAGTAGTTTTAGCAAGGACCAGGTTTACAGACCTGGTAGGGGGTATGGGTGGAATTTCTGTATCGAAAGAAAGCAGAGACAGGTGCTTGACGCTTGTAGGAACGCGGCGGTGGCAGTTTCGATTTGGTACAGGCGCCTCACGCCAAGCCCCGCGAGAAAGACAGGTGGTGGCGCGTACTTCACAGCACGTGAGACAGCAGGTCTTACGAGTGCCAGCAGACATCTCTGGCAGGGAGCGAGTAACTACTTCAGACGAGTTTAATTATTCTTAACTGCGTGTTTCTATGCATTCAAGCTTTCAGTAGCGCACGACAAAGTTAACTCACTTAGTGGATACCTTTTCAGTGACAATGATCTCCTGTGGGCCATGCACGGAGCTAAGCGTTCGCAAAGTATGGCGGACAAAACGACTAGCGTTACATCAGAAGTTCGTTGCAGGGCCCGTATTTCTCGTGGGCCCCGCATCACTCTACCTGACGCTACTCAATCCCGTGGCCGTCCGGGGCTGCTATCAGCTACTCAACTCGCCTTCCCCCCATGCGTCACTTCGGCCTTCTCTTACTGGTGCCAGATGTGGTAATCGTGCCTATTTAATTGCAAAGCCAGGCCTCACAGTCAGTGGTTTTTACTCCTGACGACGGTGGTGGGGATAGCCAAAGAAGGCTCGAATGTTTTATTAAAATGATGCGGCTTGAAAACCGAGAAGATTTTAGTCAGGTATGCCGCTGTAATAGACTTTGAGGATAGAAATATTCCACCATGGATCATCTACTGCACGCATGGTTTGTATGATACATCGACCCTATTTCAGTGGAAGACTTTCTCTACTGAAATAACTCAGTCACATCCTAGGGAAGACACAAAAGTGGGTATTCTTATTACCCACCTCAAAGTCTCATCGAACTAGGACTTGATGGTAACTGTACAAGTCCTATAGGTAATAAAATTCAGAAGCATTTCGTCACCTACACACATCGTCAGCTGATATTATGCAAAGTAAACTGTAAAAAAACTGTACTTGCAACAAGTGTTAGAATATTTGGAATTAATAATGCTTGCAACCTGTAACCACGCAAGTAACGAGCAGCCCTTACTGGCTCGCCATCACAAATTTTTTATCTTAAATTTCCTTTGACTAATGCCCTTTTGGCATGTTTATTATTTTATAAATGACATATAAGTACTGCCAATCTTCCACGATGATTCTGTACTAATACTCTGTATCATACGTTTTTAGTCATAATTCTGTGACCATGTTATAGACCATTCTTTTAATTAAATTCTGAGGAAGATACTCCTAGCAATTTCGAAACCTGGTTAATTCGTTAAAAATAGTGACCGAGGGCTGTTTTCTTTCAATTATAATTATTCAAGGTCTCTGAACGTGCAGCCGTATACAAAATTTTGCTGTTCAGCAAGTGTTTGACCCATAAATCATGTGCTAAAGTGATTTCGATATTATTCTTCCAATGTTAAGTGAAATTTTAATTGTATCAAGTAAGTTCAGTTTGTCAGATGTAGTCAGTAGCTGAAGTTTTGTTCATTGTGAATAAAGCAGTTACCTCACTGGTAACTTATTTTCAAATTGCGTTCTGATAAATGTGTTCTTGTGTTTGGTTTAATGCTCGTCCCAATCTTAAATAGTTCTGCTGGGCACAAGTGGTTAAAAGCCAGTCCGAGGACACAAGGTCTGTGAGGTGGGTAATAAGAATACACAATGTGTGTATATGTATCATTTGCTGCATACCTTGATATACAACTTCTGTAGCGTACTGACCGTTTTTCAGCAGAATGTGCCACAGGAGAAAAGAAATACATCAGACAAAAAAATCGGATACGCCAGGTTGTACAGAAGCCTCCTATTAGTATCGCCCCATACTCGGTCGAAGGGAGATCGTACGGAATTTCACAGTGTGCGTAAGCTGGGCAAGATAAACCTTACAAAATACTGAGAAGTTTAAGTTACTGTTATAGGCTGCAGGTATTGGTGCGAGAAGCTGTGTGGCAAAACTGTCACGGAGGCAGGTATATCACTGAGGCACTTCCCAGGCGGCGCCGAGGGAAGAAGCTCCCGCCAACTGACACGAAACAAATAACGTGTCTGATGCTCTCTACAAACGTGCAACATTATACTCGCTACATGATTAAAAGAACTTGAAGCTGGCCTGTCAATATCGAAAGCCAGCTGTAGTAACGAAATTCGTCATATTGTAAACTACTCCCTGTAGCTCCTCACAGCCTTACAAAATCAATAAATAAATGAAATGGTTCAGCGTGTTCTGTCACTTAGCTGTTAATATCATCCTTAAACACAACCAAAATGTTTGGGTCGTTTTTGGTTCCACCTGAAGGAGTGATGATGATGATGTTTGGTTCGGGGGGCGCTCAACTGCGTGGTCATCAGCGCCCCGAAGGAGTGGCTTGAGTACCCGTTATCAGCCTGTGCTCCGTAAGGTACTCCCAGTTTCGCACTACCTTGTGTAGAGATCAATCTTATAGCACTCCAAGAACGTACTGAATAGTTGACGTTCGTGGAATTCGTAACGTCTGCTCCGTTCTTCGCCACCGCCTACGATCATGGTAGGATGTTTGAAGATCGTCAAGAACCGACCGAACCCGGTAACCACAAAATTGAAATAAAGATTACTTGCGGTCAAGGTTGTTTATGTTCATTTTAAAGTGCTAAGAAAAATTGCTATTCTCCACGAGAAATGTTCTCAAAAATTATAATCAGGAGTACTCGTATAGCGAAAAGATGAGGGATGAGAAATTTTACAATAATTTTGGGTAGTAGTGTGTTGTCACACTCTCCAGTGTTGCAAATTATTCTCGATACATTACAATAAGGTTAACTGGAGATTAACAAGCTCTTGAGACGCAACGATGTTACTTTTGGATATAATTCGATTTGTTATTTCGTGTGTGTTACGAGGGCGTAATAGAGATAGCAAACAGAGAGTACTGACGCTCCGGTTTAGAGGTATTGTCCAGTTTCCTTTTTCCTTCGTCGTAATTACAATTAACTAAAAAGTTTTTTACTTTCACCAAGACGGCGCTCTTCGTTGTAACACAGCCCTAAATGCTGGTTTTGAATGGTCCTTACCGCCTGAACAGACCAGAGTTGCGCCACAGAAGCGGTTCTGTCCGTTAGAAGATGTCAGTATGTGGCAACGTAACGCAAGCAAACAGCCTGAACAAGACTGTGTGAATGAGGACATATAGGTTGGCTGTGATAAGTTATGTCCTCTGTGTAATCCGCCGTCATCTTCGGAACTCGAAGCAGGGCAGGAAATCGGATCGTGGGTACTCATGTCCAAGTCACGCAACTGGGCACGCTGTTTCAACATTTCACAGTACGACAGGAAGTTTTCCTGTCAGAGCACTGCGGTTACAACACGCATTGAGGTAAAGTAAGAAGTTTGTCACATTCTCATGTCAAGTTTCCATTCCAGTATTATAGCATTATGTGCATGGTAGTACACCAATGATTGATATTAGGTAACTGTATATGACTCGGCCATGAGAATTCAGTATGTTTCAAGCCGCACCTGCGACAATCGCAGTCTCTAAACTTTGCAACACGGAATCAAAGAGGATGTGAGTGGGTTCCTGGGTATTCTTGTTAACAGTGGATGTTGAAGTATTGTGAAAAACATGCTTCCAACGGTCGTATAGACGGCGCCTTCGTCTAGCGCACTCGGCTTACCGCGTGCCGCATTCAGTAACGCAGAAGAAAGCACATTCGAATTTACCGCCACCGAGCCGCTGGCAGGCTCGCTCTTTCGTCGCACTCTTTCTTCTGTTGAGGAGCGGAGGAGTGGGGGGAGGGGGGGTAATGCCGCGTCTGATGGGCAGACGTGGTCTTTTAACCAAAAAATGGTTCAAATGGCTCTGAGCACTATGCGACTTAACTTCTGAGGTCATCAGTCGCCTAGAACTAATTAAACCTAACTAACCTAAGGACATCACACACTTCCATGCCCAAGGCAGGATTTGAACCTGCGACCGTAGCGGTCGCTCGGCTCCAGACTGTAGCGCCTAGAACCGCACGGCCACTCCGGCCGGCGTTTTTTAACCAGTCGTACTCTTGAGTTTCATCCCATATTCAGTGGATCTTCAAACTTGTACCAGCCGTAGTGTAGAACACAGCATTAAGAAAATATGTTGATGTAGCACGACGCTAAAACGTATAACTACTTCTCAGTGATTAATCTGATTGTATCACCACTCAAGGCTATTTTTTACTGTTAGAAACATTACTATCATTGTGTATAACTAAGTTCCACACAAGAGTTCATAGCAACTCAAGTTATGTATATTTCAATGATTATCTGTACATATTATAAATAACTTATTGATGTGTTACCTTCTCGCAGATGTTTGCCTTTCTTAACCACCTAAGTTACGGCAGATCACGAGCAAACTACATTCTGGACATGTTCAATGTACTATCGTGCTCAAACGTATCCCAACGACCTGAGTTGCGTTTCACCTAATTTTTATGCAACGCATATAACTCAACTGTCTTGTAGGTGCTACAATCTGGAACCGCGCTACCGCTACGGTCGCAGGTTCAAATCCTGCCTCGGGCATGGATGTATGTGATGTCCTCAGGTTTGTTAGGTTTAAGTAGTTCTAAGTTCTAGGGGACTGATGACCTCAGATGTTAAGTCCTGTAGTGCTCAGAGCAATCTGAATCAATCTGACCTCAGAAGTTAAGTCCCATAGTGCTCAGAGCCATTTGAACCATTTGTCTTGTAGGTCCTCTTCCCTTTTTTCGGTACAGTCGTTTGACTATACAGAATGGTCACTACGAAAGGCCACAAGAGATAAGTTCTCTACATGGGTACGAATCCATATGTAAATAAATACCACGATAATGTAAATGTCCGAAAACACATTATTAGGAATGACACAGTCATTACGATTGTAAACTCAAATTTATTATAATAAACGACATTTCAAAAAGCTCATTTCTCCTTGAAATTAAATGACGAAAATATTTTTACTGCACTGGGATGTGGGACTGCAATCGAGAAGCTATTGTCCCTGTTAATTAATCAGGAAAGGATTTAAATATGATTACAATCACAAGTAAGAAAGTGTGTGCACGTTTAACCTTGAAATGACATGGAATAAAGTCTTCTACACGACGGAGAGTTGAATACAGCACCTAATCGGATTGTTAACAAATCAAGCTCAAATGTAAGAAAGCGTAATTTTTCACAAGTAGGGAGATGATTGAAACTGAAATGATGAGACGAAAATATTTTGCCTTACCGTGATTGGAACCCAGCACTTGTTGTCGTTGACTTCTGGTCACGAATATACGTTAAAAATGGTTTATTTTATCAGTAGCGAGATGCACATATGTCTAGACTGGAAAAAAAAGACAAAAAATTATGTGCTGATTGCAAGCCGAACGCTACACTTATAACAGTTGTTGACTACACATGAATAGAAGTTGACTATCGAATTCTTTTTCACCAGTAACTACGAGTGGAATGTTTCAACTTGAAATGATATAACGATAAGTTCTGTGTCTTACCTGGTGTCGAAACCATTACCAGTCGTTATTGTCGAGAAAGATAAGAGAGGCGTTAAAAATTATAATAATTTGTCACTTGTTGTTTGGTGCGCTCATGGTACAACTTGAAATAATAGGATGGAATCTTTTATCCATACCAGGATTTGAAGTCAGACACACACCTTTCGTGCCGGCCGCGGTGGTCTAGCGGTTCTAGGCGCGCAGTCCGGAACCACGCGACTGCTACGGTCGCAGGTTCGAATCCTGCCTCGGGCATGGATGTGTGTGATGTCCTTAGGTTAGTTAGGTTTAAGTAGTTCTAAGGCTAGGGGACTGATGACCACAGATGTTAAGTCCCATAGTGCTCAGAACCAACCAACACCTTTCGTGGAGATCCTGGGTATTTCGGAATCTTGGGGAAACAATGAAACGATGGAAATGTATCGTCCCAAAACGGTCAAACCCAGCGAAAGGGGAAATTTGAGCATGAATCCTAGTGCAGCACCAATATTTTCAACTTCTGAAACGCAAATACAGTAAGAAAGAAATGCCCTGTTAGCTTACGTGATGATTGGTTCTTTAATAAAAAGCTCTAGTGTAAGAAAGCGTACTGGTGACAGAGTTTCATCCTGGCGTGACTTCCATCTCTGTCATTACACAACCTACACCGACTGTCCTCCAACAGTTAGCGGCGATACATCGCGTTTGATGTGGAGATGGAACCACGGTGCAACCCTACGTTGTTCAACTGGCGTTACAAAAGATGAAGAGAGTCTGTTTGTACTTGTTTCAAATTGTTGCCTGATGTGTGAATCGAACCCAGACCTTAAGCGTACATACCTGAAATCATCCGATCAGATCTCTAACATACACAGATCATTGGTTCATGATTGAGTTGTAGAGAAGGATAACCCACACTGAAGTAGGATTCTGATTCCCAGGAGGTTGAGTAAAAATTGTTCGAATTATTCACTAGCTTGTTCGTTTACACCGATATTCACTATCTTCCTTGGTTATCCATTGTCTGCTCTTGACTTAGTTTTGTAAGCACTTAAAAAATGCCGCACGAACTGACAACACGTTACACGGTAGGAAATCTCTGATGGAAGTGTTGTCTTCCATTTGTGGCTCCTTTCTGATATATGTATTTGTGGTCGGCTCATAAAAATGGTGCAATGTAAATGCAAAGCCCAGATTCCGAGCACACTCTAATCTTCACGTTTTTAAACCGCATTTCTTCTCATATAATTGCATAGACAAAGGGGTAGTGGCATTTTCTCTAACTTAAAACCTGAATCAGGTTGGTCGAACGGGAATCTGAACCATTGTATGCTAACTTCATAAACAGAAAATCGTGGTTGGCCCTAACAGAAAGTTATCTAAAGTAAAGGCCAGTCCGAGTCTTCAAAATGTTACGTTGTGGGTATGATGTTAAAACTGTATCCCTGAGATTTGTGATCTGTTTTCAACAATTAAGGTGACTTGTGGTCGCAACCTACGGAGAGCGACCGTGGAAATTGCATCTACTGTTAGTGTTGTACAAGAAAGCCCGTGTACACTCTGCCATTTTCACAAAAGAAACGGTCAAGGAGTTTGTCTCGAAAGCAGTTCCTACCACACTTCGTCTCCCAATTTAGTGCCCTCAAGTTATTATCTTTCTCTCTACTTATCATACAGCCATCAAGAACATTTCTTTGTAGACGAAAATGCACTTCAAACTTTGATATAGACATCTCTATCTCCTAACCAGTATACCTCTACAGGCGTAGAAAAAAACGTTGACCATTGTCAGGTTATTTTGGTTACCGGTATGAGGAATATGCTGTTGATGATTAATTTCTCTCTTAATTTTCTCTTTTATATTCCATAGACCAACGAGAAAAGCTATAAAAATATACTGTGTTCTGAGACACATGAATTACAGCTTTCAATGATTCCCTAAGGACTCAAATCTAATTGAATAAAACGAATAGCATCTACAGCACGAGACTGCCCAAAACATCACGCATTAGCAATATATTATGCACTTTTTCCCTCCATACGGTCAGTGTCTACGTGAAGCCATGTGTACTACCCAAGAAGCATTTCGGGATTACCACAAAAATACATGAAACTTGTAGTGAGAGTAGGCCCAACAGGAACCAAGTTAGCAAATTTTCGATACCTTACATAATAAATTGAATTTTTTACTCAAAAAAATTAAAATGTGTGCCAATATAAAAAGGAAAATGTAAGTTTTAACAAGGGTGTAAGATTATAGTTTCTTAAATCTTTCATCTTTTGATAAGGGGATATTAAATTGAAATTGCGATAAGACTTAATGTGGTGAAGTTAAAATTTCCTTAGTGGTTTTCGACGTGCAAGCTTAGAGCTCGTTAAGAAAAGAAGTAAAATGCAGACCTAATGTGTTGGTCTTCAGCTAGGTCGGAACTTACAGCTCATGCAGGCTCCCTACACAAAGCAGTCACATCACCACATTTTTTTATCATTTTTCGACCTTGTCTAGATGGCTATTACTGAAAGGGAACAATCTCAACTTAGTCACTGCCTCAAAGTTTGCCTTCGTGGAGATTTGTTTACCAGTATATTCCGCAATCTGTTTATGATTCGTCCGGTGCATAGGTTTCCCGAGGTTTCATTGCTGAAACTAGCTTCTCGTAGCTATGAGCGTGCTACTCGCCAAAAGTTCCATATCACCATCTGGGCTGCTCCAGATGACGATGACTGTATCGTAGAACGTAGAAATTAAGTTAATAGCATCCTGTGGTTAATAGAAAAGTTTGCAAAATTAAAAATGAGAACAGAAAAATATAGGCGACTTCTTCTGTCACGAGGATGAAGTTTCCCTCTCAGAAAGTTTTAAAACGAAATAAAAGAGCTTTTGATCTGAGTATTTCATAGGTAATGTCTGCTCCCTTCCCATACACCATAGAAAAGGGTTATAATAAGCGATAAATCAACATTGAGTTCCTATTTACGTCTTGTGTTTCGCTCTGTTTCGTTTCAAAATGGATATAAAGTTTCACATAAAAGTAGTTTTAAAAAGTTAGCGAAGTGTTTCTGATTATACTTTTCTTCGTTAGATTGTTGTGCTGAAGAATAAGATATAATGGGTCTTCGTTGCTTTTGTTTTCTTCGGTCACTAGGTAATGTACTGTTTGGTCTATTAGCCAGTTTACTGTATCCCTTTTTCTATATGAGAGGGAACATTACTGGGTTTAAAAACATCTGCAGTCGTGATATTGTTGGTTACTGTTGGGGTTATCCTGGCTAACATTTGCCTGATGAGTTGCTAGATTTCCTTCATGGTAGTGCAGATAAATCTATCTTATTCGGTCTCTATTATGCCGAAGTATTCAGACGTTGACGAACCCGCCAGATGGTAGGCGTGAAGTTTCCATTTAGTTGAGACTTCCCTGTTTACTGCCTTCTGCCACGAAGCTTTCGCGCTTGTTGCTAACTTATGGGCACTGATATTTTGCCAAATTGCTTTTCAGTCATAATGAGGTAACTTTCCTTCAGTCACATTCCTTCTTTTAGTTTCCAGTAGTTCCTTGTATATGTCTAACTTTTGTCACAGTCAGTGCATGAACTCTGGTTAGAATAAACCTAAGGACTTTTAAAAACTGTTTAAAATGATAAAAACCATTAGGAACTTTCCGCACGTCTGTAGGTGGATGCAAAACAGCCAGGATAATTTCTTCTATTAAGTGCGACGATAAACTGTATTTCGTCTTCTTCCACAGTTTATGTGTTGCGCACACGAATAAAGCTCGTGACTTCACATCAACGTCAGTGTGTTGTAGGCCCCCGTTTTCAGTGGAGAGGGTCCACGAGTCAAACTTGACTTTGTAAATGTTGCCATATAGCTGATTTTAGATATCGTGTACATATTTGTTGAGGCTACATTTTAGATTTCATCAAGTTTCCTCGCGCTATGTTGTTTGACAGAAATTCGCACGCTTGTGAGGATTTTCCCTGTGTACAGCTATAGTATGCTTTATATTGGACCTTAAATCGATATCTAGAACTTGCACTTGGGTGATCACATTTAATTGTTCCATGTCAGGCAAAAGATAGTCCACTCCCTATATTCAAGATGCTTGATTTAATTATGTTTACCTTCGCCCCAGATGCGAAATCGTATTTGCTGATGACCTGCAATGCCTTCTCAACGTCACTTTGGCTTGTAATCACGAGACCTACATCATCCACCTATGCTTTACAAGTGTAGTGCCGCGGAACAGTAAAGAGTTGGAAACGTGGAATATTGTTAAAGTTTCGTTGCCTATGCCGAGAGCCAGAGGCAGTAAGTTAGCCAAGAGGTAAGAGGATTGCTCGTATATCGGAATGTGTCGTCACGCAAGGGCAATGGCCTAGTTACACACAGCAGGCGAAAGAGAATTGCTTAGCACGCGGGTTTTTGTTCGACGGAGAGTTTCGTAGAGTGCAAGACAGAGGTATAGTGTCAGCTGTACGTGATGACTGGGTGTTGTGTGATGTCCTTAGGTTAGTTAGGTTTAAGTAGTTCTAAGTTCTAGGGGACTGATCACCATAGATGTTAAGTCCCATAGTGCTCAGAGCCATTTGAACCATTGAGCTGTACGGCATTTCACAACTTCGCGTATGTCTGTCGCAACAACACGTAACTCTGTCGCAAGAACACCTAAGGGGCGAGTACGACAGATGAATCAGCAGTATAAGTGGAACGAATGCGGTCATTACAAACGAGCATGACGTCAGGACGTCGCTCGTGCTTCCTTTAAATACTCCAGCTTTGATAGCAACAAGGCACTCGCACTCGCACTCGCAGTTAGACTTGCAGTTAGATGTGTACTGGGTCACTGCGTAGCGCTCGGCTCGGTGATCGACATGTTAATCTTTATTAAGGAGATGTTGCAGTAAGGGCGGCCCATCCAGCAGCAGACGCGACGGGACAGTACCAGCTCTGGTCCTCTCTGCTGCCGCTGTCAATCATCAATCCTGCATTAGCAGACATCACGGGAGACTCGCCCGCCGCCAATGCTGACCACATCAGTGAGCCGTCGTCGAGATCGTGCGGGGCCTAGGCCCTGTGCATCCGACGTCACAACCGGGTGAGCCGACGACGCTGGGGGACTGCAGTCCGTTCCGCCCGTCCACCGCGGACGAGCCACCAGAAGGAGCAGGGAAGAAGACGGGGTGGGATAGAGTACACTCCGCACTACGAGAACGCTTCTCGTGCCGACAGCACTGGGACTCCAACCCGGAGCCACCTGCTGTCCGCCGTCGAGCCGCCGCCCAGCCGGGCGCCGCCAGTCACGCGCGGCCGAAGTAAGGACATTCCACCGCTACGTCACAACACGCGGCGCTGCGCTAGCAAGACTGCGCGGCCCGGATCTGGTGTCATCGCTACGAGTCAGCGAGGACTCGGGGAAGGTTGTTGATATCGCCAAGCCACATTTTACTTGGCAGGAATAAAGTTGTTACGAATGAATAATGTTTCTTTGGCGTTTCTGACGCTTCTACAGCCATTTCCTAGCATCCTGAGAATTGGAGAGGTCACCGCTCGGCCATCCAGTCCACCGTAGGCGACCGGGACCACTGGGGCGCCAACAAAAGTGATATTCTGGCCGTGTATGTACTTCCCTCGCAGTTTTTTCTCCAGATTGGGAAGCTGGGGTTCAACGGCGATGGTGAATAAAGCCATTGACATTGGACAACCTTGTCGCACAGAGGTCGTGAAAACGTGTGTCCTGGTTCACTGACCATTCATCATGATTTTGGGTGAGCAATTCTATAGAATCAGACCTATGATGTTGACAAATGATTGGGGAAAACCCAGTGCTGTCATTGTTTTGAGAATGTACTGGTGGCCCACCCTACTGAAGGCCTTTTCGAAATCAATCGTCATTATAGCACACTGAAGTGCGAAAGCATATGCTATCGTTATGATGTCCCTATATTCACACATAGTTTGAATACTTGGTACGTTCTTACCCACACTAGTCTCATATGGGCCCTTTGCTTCATGTGTAATCATTTTTGGTCTTCGAACAAATATGCGGGCCATAATTTGATAGTCACTGTTCAACATAATAATAAGTCGCAGTTTTCTTACTGGCACACTGCATGGATGCTTCGGGCATATCACGGCAACGTCTTCTAGGAGTTGTTTCGGAATTTCGGTGCCAGGGCTCATGAGTCCGTTATATATGGGGAGCCATTCAGACTTCATATGCGCCTGGAAAGTCAAGTGAAACGTTGCAGGAACGCCATTGGACCTGGTGACATTTCTTTGGGATTCTGCGTGATGGCACTCGCCAGAACGTCATTGTCAATCTCTCATCTTTGTCTTCGTTATCAGCAGCACCGCCGGACATAAGGGCTGCAAAGTGGTGATTAATTTTCTTTTTAATTTCATTCTGTTTTGCAAGAACAGTTCTGTCAAACCGTTTGATTTCCATGATTATTTTTATGTATCCTCTCTTCTTTTCGCATATAACATGAAATACCGAACGTAATTCACGGGCAACATCCTGCATTCTGTATTCTGTTTCTGCTTAAAGGCCAAAATTTTGCATTTGATTTTCTTAATTGCGACATAATTGGCAATGACTGATGCATCCAGTTTATAGAGGTTGCTCAAGCACTCGAAATAAAATTCGACTTTTTTTTGTACCACAACCATTTTGTCGGCGAATAGTCAGTTAACATTTTCCTTAAATTTGGTTTAGCGTATTTAAGCCACGAAGTATGAGCAGAGTCATAGGAAGTGAACTTACGAGTAAACTCGTACTTTTACATCACTTCTAAGTTTTTCTGAAATACTTGCGGCATTCGGCTTCTTCTAAGTGTGAGACGTGTAGTTTCCAGTAATCTACAGCTCGGTATGTGCTCTGTTTCTCGATGTTAACGGTGCATATAAATGCAGCGTGGTCGGTAAAGCTAGTGGGCCATACTTGCATTTGAAAGATATTGGTCTTTTAAGTTGTTAGATATGTATTTGAGATCTAAGCGACTTAGTGACTTACCAAGAAATTTAAGATAAACCTAAAACCAGATGCATTGCCGTTTTTGTGCTCCCACGTGTCAATTAAAATTAACTGCTCAATAATGTATTCTAATTCAGCAGACGAGTTAAAACATAAACTTGATCTCTGCGACTCAAGACACAATTAAAATCGCCGATTAAAATAATATCATCGTGGTACACTCCGAAGAGAAGAACAACATAATATTTAAAAAAAAAACTCTGCTCTATTGCGGTGCATGCTGCAGCCAGATGGGGCACATACTCCTGTGTCCGGGTGTGGTGTACGATGAAGGCGATCCCTCTATTATTTCTGAGTTTGTCAACATGCTGGACTATTATTTCTACCATTGAGAGTATTCTCCTTCCCAGTTCACTTCCGGTTCCTTAATTAGAGCGTTATATCTACATATGTCGTGTAATGAACTGTCCATCACTTCTTGAAGCAATATGATATCAGTTTCTGCGCCACGCAGAAATTCCTTCAGGCTATTTAATTTCGGTGAGCTGCATATGCAGGTTATGTTCAGAGTAGCAATTCTCTTGGCTTGAGACGTGATCGTAATCTAAAATGTTTTAGAAGCTCTTCTCTTTTAGCACAAGCAGTCAGTATGACATCTGTAGATAAATATCAGATACTTATCCGCCTCCTGTTATTTGGCCTGGAAGAGGTAACTGTTCATTAGCGGAGAGTGGCAGAACGTCTCTGAAAGTTTAAGGAGTTTCCTCATCTTCCGCTGTCTCGCCTGCCCAGTTCTTCTCAAACGAAGACCTGAACGTGTCTTTCGCGTTTTTACGGAGGATTTCTGCGTCACCTTTGCTAGGAGCTTCACTTGTGTCTTGTTTTGCTTTCGCGGGTGTGGTTGCACTATTGCCGGCTGGTGTATGAAGTGGTGCGAATTGAGTGCGATAGCAAAATTCCTCTGAACTTTTATTTAATTTTTAGGCAACTTTTTTGATTTTTTCACGTATCAGTGGAACAATTTGCTCAGAAGCTTGATGTGCTAGCCTTTGTTTCTTTTTTTTCTGAGGGAGCGTCTTTCCAGCAAGGATGCTAATTCTTGTGCTGCAATATGCTATTCAGGTTCAGTGATGTTTCCGTCATCAAACGGTGCATTCGATTTCAGAATACTTCCCGGAACAGTCTCGTTTAGGAGATCCTTGAAATGTCTGGTCGGTTGCTGTTCGGCCCGAATTACCTCCGCCCCTTCAACGAAATCCATTGGAATACCGTTATCATTAGCATATCTGTTTGAGGGGGTGAGGGGATGGGAGTCTAGTGACAGCCGCCGTGTACGTCATCGGAATACAGGACATAGTTGCAGGTCTAACATCGCCGGCCGGTAGGTGGGCTATACGCTGTTGTATACATTGGTCACCCACATAACCCATTGAACCACAGTTTCCGCGCGTTCTCGGCTGTTCGTCATATATGACGATAGGTCAGTAACCACGAACGTTAACATAGAATTGGATATGTTCCTGCAGTTCTGCTTTAAGTTGTCTGATACCATTCAGCACCGCAACTTATTTCGGTTCGACCACTTTCCCATAAGATGATACTACTGCATTTATTTCTTCGCTTGGGACTTCAAATGGTAATTCGAAAATTTTTACCGTTCTCATACCGTTACCGACATGGGTATCATTAACTTAACCAATTTTTCCGTCAGAGTTCTTGAACTGAAGGATTCCACGACTCGATTCGGCAATTTGATCATAAGGATCGACGTTTATTAGTTTAAAATACACAACATTATATACGATCGAGAAATAGATACCAAATAAATCGTCAAAACCTACCTTCCCAGCTTCTTCAAGAAATAATTGAAGTCCGCAGCTCGTGGTCTCGCGGTCGCGTTCTCCCTTCCCGAGCACGGGGTCCCGGGTTCGTTTCCCAGCGAGATCAGGGATTTTCACCTGCCTTGAGATTCTGGGTGTTTGTGTTGTCCTCATCATTTCATCATCATTCATGAAAGTGGCGAGATTGGGCTGAGCAAAGGTTGGGAATTTGTACGGGCGCTGATAACCGGGCATTTGAGCGCCCCACAAACCAAACATCATCATCAAATGATTCAAATTCATAAGATAGTTTTAAAACTGGGAAGGCCGTAGCTATAATAACTATATATAATTGATTGACGATTCATACAGCACTACACGTGTTTAAATACTTGTGTTAAAACTATTACAATATGAAAATGAATGAAAAGTTCGATAGTTTGCTGTAGCTGCATTTATTTAAGGCGGTTAAAGACCTGTACAAGCGGTCTCGTAACTTTTAAGTTGCATCTTCTGGTGTATATAAATGCTATGTCATATGGTGTAGGGAGTTACAAAATGCTGCAAAGTAACAGCTGGCGTAGTTAGGAAAAGTTCTCAGCCCTACTCAATTGATAAAATCTATCATTGAAGGTGAACGTCGAGTCCGTGTCAAAATCACGAACTTTCATCACTTTACCTATTATAATATGTTACTGTCGACCTATGTCAAGCAACACACAATGCTCCTTGTAAATTTTATCCAGGGAAGAACTGGGCCCGAAAGCCGACACACTTATGTGTGTTTGTCACCAACATAACAATAATCATAGCAGCTGACAACACTAAGTACGAGGCGTTCTGTATGGTGTCAGAGCGTCTGCGGAGGCTGCCGTCCGGGTACTGAGACGGGTACTCAAACACCTGTAGTATTGTATGAATTGTCAGTCAGTTATGTATAAATTAATAAGGGTTCAATTTAACAAAGTTCCGGTCAAAGGTGAACTTTAAGATATCTGTTCTGTTTGGTTCACTCATACTGGCATCGGGTAATTTTCACATAAACACAAACATCACAGTGGAAAGCGGCAATAAGCTCTTACTTAGACTTACAGCGAGCAAGCCAGACTGCTGCAGCTAGCAGCTCACAGTGGGGGTCCGCACACAACAGCTCCCGAAGTCAGACTCACTCCACTTAGGTAGAGTGCCGGTACAGCTATAAATGTGCTCCCTCTGCGGTATCCTTAGTTAACAGAGAGAATTAGTAGTGTTAAATGTGAGACTGTTTATAGATTCTGTGTGTAAGGACCCTTCTGGAATCAAGTAATAAATCTGAGATCCCAATGTTAATCCTAAGTGAAAATCAATCAAGTTATTTATTGGAAACTACAATAAAGTATCACTTGAACTTAACAGAATAATTCTGAACTTCACCAGGAAGAGGGGGAATACGTTTTCCCACGAGATGTTCTGAGCAGGCTAGCACTTAGTAATTCGAATTTCAAATATGCGGCGAACCTGTCTGCTACCGTTTTACTGGCAGCCAAAATATCTGAAACATAGCCCAATCAGTTTTGTTCACATTTCTGTAGCTGCGATTTTAGTCTCAAGCATATTTAAGAATAATTCCTAGATTCACCGATCATAAATTGAAGATCATGAAGATAATATATAATGGCCCTACTCTTCAGGAGCTGTCGTAATTACATTTTTCCGTCAAACTGAAAAACTCATTCACCAGGGGTGATTCATTTATTTTTATTTTATGGCTCACCCGTGGTTATTCTGTAAAAATTATGAGGAGACAACACTATTTATTCTTTTGATCATTATGAACTTAAAAACAATTTCTCTTAAGAGTAATTCATTGGGATATATGAAATGCCACGAATAACATAAGGTTTCAAATCATGGAAGCCAAGTGGGCTCAGAAACTCTCAAGCAAATTGACCCGGCGAGTGGGTGCGTAGGAAATTCGATTCGTGCCTCTTCTCACACGAAGGGAGAACATGAAACGCTGGTAGTATTGTCCGTATTATCTGAAATATGTCTTCATTAAGCGAAACTGCAATTCAGTTTGCAATAATCATAACGAATAGTATCATCTACTCATAACAATTATAATACAATCGCTGATATTGCTTTTTTAGTAAAAGCGATATGCGTTTGATGAATGGACGTGTCAACGTGCGGTACACTTCAGACAGAAGGAAAACGAAATTTCAGTTAGGGTCCATGTATTACGGTGCGTGTAGACTGCGTTCCTTGTGCAGCAGCCAAACTTGTGTAAGTAGTAATACTTCTTGTTCATCGTCTGAGAACTGTCAGGGTGCTAAATTTTCCCCGAGATCTAGACAACGAGAGCAGGTACTTTCTAATTACGGGTGGGTAAAAAGCGTCTAATTCTAAAAGTGTTTTACTATATACGTACAAGATTCAGTGCTACATCGGGATTAGAACTGTAGGAATGCTTGTTACGTCCGATATCCGGTCCTAGATTCTTGTAGTCAATTGCAAGGCACACACAATACACTATGTGATCAAAACTATCCGGACACCCATGAAAACACACGTTTTCATATTAGTTGCATTTTGCTGCCACCTACTGCCAGGTACTCCATATCAGTAGTCATTAGACGTCGTCAGAGAGCAGGATGGGGCGCTCTACGGAACTCACGGACTTCGAACGTGGTCAGGTGACTGGGTGTCACTTGTGTCATACGCCTGTAGGCGAGATTTCCAAACTCCTAAACATCCCTAGATCCACTGTTTACGATGTGATAGTGAAGTGGAAACGTGAAGGAACACGTACAGCAGAAAAGCGTGCAGGCCGACCTCGTCTGTTGACTGACAGAGACCGCCGGCAGTTGAAGAGGGTCGTAATGTGCAATAGGCAGACATCTGTCCAGACCATCACACAGGAATTCCAAACTGCATCAGGATCCACTGCATGTACTATGACAGTTAGGCGGGAGGTGTGAAAACTTGAACTTCAAAGGTCGAGCGGCTGTTCATAAGGCACACATCACGCCAGTAAATGCCAAACGAAGCCTCACTTGGTGTAAGGAGCGTAAACATTGGACGATTGAACAGCAGTAAAACGTTGTGTGGAGTGACAAATCATGGTACACAATGTGGAAATCCCATGGCAGGGTGTGGGTATGGCGAATGCCCGGTGTACGTCATCTGCCAGCGTGTGTAGTGCCAATAGTAAAATTCGGAAGCGCGTGGTGTTATGGTGTGGTCGTGTTTTTCACGTAGGGGGCTTTGCACCCCTTGTTGTTTTGCGTGGCACTTTCACAGCACAGGCTTACATTGATGTTTTAAGCACCTTCTTGCTTCCCAATGTTGAAGAGCAATTCGGTGTTGGCGATTGCATATTTCAACACGATCGACCATCTGTTCATAATGCACGGCCTGTTGCGGCGTGGTTACACAATAACATCCCTGTAATGAACTGGCCTGCACAGAGCCCTCACCTGAATTCTATAGAACACGTTTCTGATGTTTTAGAACGCCGACTTCGTGCCAGGTCTGACTGACCGACATCGATACCCCCCCCTAGTACGGCACACCGTGAAGAATGCGTTGCCACTCCCTAAGAAAGCTTGCAGCCCCTGATTGAACGTATGCCTGCGAGAGTGGATACTGTCATTTGTGCGAAATAATCTGCAACAGCGGACATGATTGAAGGCACAACAACTGATTTTATTATATACTGCAAAGAGTATCACCGAAAACACTCACACGAAATCCACTGACCGGTCGCCTAGTTTAGTTGAAGAGGAATTGACACCCTTGAACACGAGGCCAGCAACAAACGAAGTACAAGTGAAAGTAGTCAACGATCAGAAGATGAAACCGATAAAGACCATTCTGCAAATATTGTTTAGGAAAACAGCTACAGAGTCCGTGAGTTTTCAATTGAAGAGCAAAAAACGAAACAAGCGAGGAAAATGTAAGTCCTTCCACTTCTCATCGAAAACAGAACAAGAAGAAACGGCCGTTGTAAAAGGACAGTGCGAACTGTGAAGAAGACCCTGAAGAAGAATCAGCACAGATACCTAGAAAAGGGAAATTCAATGACGTTCCACTAATACAGGGTGGACCCGAGATTGGGATAGAAATACACGCGGACACAAATGTTCTTCAATCCCGACAACCATAAGTGGCGAGTACCTTGAGCCGTCGACAACAGGAAACTAAACACCAACTACTGCAGAAAACAACACGACAGGCAACAACATCGGAAAAGCTGAGTGAAACCACAGCAGCTGTGACTGGAGCATGTAAATGGCGAAGTAGAAGATCGTGCCGAAACAGCTTTCGTTACTACCACACGATCTGTAAAGCACCCAATTAAGTCAGCAGAGGGAAGTGTCAGCAACTAGAAGGTTATAAAATCTCAAGGTATTCAGAAGACACCGAGACTTAAAACCAAACCGAATCTAAATGCTGCATGTTGGAAAATAATAAAGATGCCGAAAGAGAATACTAGAACAACGAGAGATGAGAAATGGAGGGTAGTCCCCTGAAAACGAATCTGGACAAGACAGGTAAGCAGAAGAATATGAAGACTTGCAGTGGACAATAGGAAGGTGCTCAATCTAGTCATGCAGGATGCTGCGGAATAACGTGTGAAAACGCATGAGAATTCTGAGAAATGTCTTGAAAACTGACGAGGTGGACATTGCCTTACGTCAGGAAGTAGCTTGTGAGAGACGAAATTGCAACAGAATTTCAGAACTTTAAACAGCAACCGGATGAACGCGTTATTAAAGCCAGACTAAATGAAATAGAAGTATTAACCGTTGTGTCCCGTCAGGAGCAAATAACAGTACTAGTAGAGAAAAGTTTTTTAGTGGAACTATCCTGTACTTTGTGACACACGCAAAGGATGACGTAGCGATAGAGGGGGCAGGGAGATTTTTATTGTATTATAAGACCGGTAAACACAACGAGATTAAACTCTAATTGCGGCTTCTTGCATAACATGATGTGAGGACTGAAACAGATAGGCGTCATAGATCTACAAGCCATCAAGCAATCCCACTAGGCATACGTATCTCCATTGTCAGCCTTGAGACTCAACAGACCATATACTACAACAGGAGTAGATCTACAGG
Organism: Schistocerca piceifrons; assembly: GCF_021461385.2. Classification (NCBI taxonomy): domain Eukaryota; kingdom Metazoa; phylum Arthropoda; class Insecta; order Orthoptera; family Acrididae; genus Schistocerca; species Schistocerca piceifrons. The sequence continues at coordinate 701,684,876 of NC_060149.1, forward strand.
TCTATGGAGTAATCCCTGCCATCTGAAACGTCCCCTTTGAAAAATTACATGACTGTGCTTAAACTGACACACAATATTTTTTTTTTTTTTTTTTAGCGCAACGCAATCTGACTTTCAAAAATCTCTACAAAAGAATGGCCCTGACTAACATTAACCTATACCTTTCACAAATCACTTACCTCACCAAAAATCTTCGTTCCTCGAACTACTGCAATTCAGCGGGCGCCACTACTGCCAGCTTAATAAAAGATTCAAACTACTGAAGGCACTAACTACTGATAGGCATAGTTAGCAAATGAAAGATTTTGATAGAGAACAAACAATGTATTTGCCTTAATAGTCATAATTGACATCCAGTCTTACAAATTTCAAAACTCGGCCATCTCTCTCCCCACATCCCCACTGCTGGTGGCTCACCTCCAACTGCGCAACGCTACGCGCTGTTCACATCCAGCTGCCGCTGCCCAACACTACAATGGCAGACAACAACGCAAACTAGCCACAGACTGCACACAGCACAGCCAGTGATTTTCATACAGAGCGCTACGTAACGTTGCCAATAAGAAAACATAAACAGCCTACTTACATAGCCCCCACGCTCCCCACAAAAAATTTTACAAATTGTTTTGGGCAGTGGCCAATAATGATTTGATAAAATTTTTCATAATTAAAATAACAAAGAAATCAAAGGCACACACTTATTGATAAAATGTTGCTCTAAAGCTAAAATTTTCTCACAGTCCATAAAGACAGTCCTGATCGTTCATCACAGTAAAATAGCAGTGTTTTTCTCAAAGTCTGAGCAGTAGAGGAAAATGCACACGGAAGTAGTGGATTTACATGCAGTCTTGAAGAAGTAGTGTTGTCCTTCCAACGAAAAGACAGTGCTGACTCTTGACATGCAGACAGGTAATGGGCCACAACAGAGCAAACCCACAGCAGAGTCAGGCAAAGTTGAAGAATATTGGTAGGTAGGTCATCACAGAGCATACCACTGTAGTCTTGTTAGAGATTACGGTATTGGTGGGCCACCAGAGGTGCAGACCCACTGCAGTCCATGTAGAAATAATGGTAATGGTGGGCCATCAAAGATGCAGACCCACAGTAGTCCTTGTAGAGACGGCTAGCAGCCATCTGTTGCAGCAGTGCAGGTGAACAATCACCATCGAAGAGTCTTGCGGACAATATAGCAAGTCCACAAACCACCACTTGTGCACTAACAAAGTTTTTGAAATTGTCCTTAGAACCAGCAATGTTGTTATCCAGTCCCTTGCTGAATTATTAACACACGTGCAAACACTAACAGTCCCTATTTCTCACATATTGTCCATATACTATATGACCAACAGAAATGTGTGCAGTGAAATGTAACTTACAAGTTACTTAATTTGATGAACTGGTGTCAATTACAGTTTTATAACATAAGAATACAATTACAAAGGTACAAAATACATCATTAAAGAACATAACAATACAGATAACATTTGCAGTACAAGCTTTCCAAAAGAATCGAAATAACATATACATCAGTGTTACAGGAATTATGACATGAGTACATACATAAAAGATCAGAATAACTTTTGAAACATCAACTTCACACATGAGCATTAAAACAGAACAGAATTAATAATGACTAACATCTTTACAAAGTAAATAACATATTATTAATGCAAATTATATTTGAGGATAACAGTAGTCCTCATCATAGTTCATGTAGCTGAGTATTAGAAAAATCCTACAACATAAGTCTTATCAGATAAACATATAAAGACAGGAAGAACATAAATACACAAGGGTACACAAACACATAGTGGGATAACACAAGGAAAGGACAGGGTTTGTTTTACTGCAGTATTTTGCAAACAAAACTTTCTTTACTTCTCGGAGATCTCCCTTCGTTCTTCATTATTTCCGAAAAGTCCCATCTATACCTGCTTTCTGTACTTTTCTCGTATAGACTCTCAGTGCATTTCTTCAAATTCATCGCAACTCATTCTCTTATAGGCTACCCCCTCTTAAGCTAACTTAAATCTACTGAGCTCAGATGCTAAACTAAGGGTCAAGGCAATGCAGCAGAATAAAACAATTAACACAAACAGCAATGACAATAAAAATGGAAAATTGCAAAGCAAGCTACAGTAAATCTAAATTACCAAGCAATGCAACATTACAACTAATATGAGCCAATGTGCAGCAACAAGAAAAATAAATCAGTAGTAAAACTAGCTTAACAGAGTAATACAAAGTAAAATTTAGTAGCACTATGCCTGGCAAACAGCAGCAGTAAATGCAATAACTTATATCTAAACATGAGAAAGCTCAAGCAGAAAAAATATTACAGTAAAAATGGCCATGTTTAATACCTATGTCACATCTTAACACTAGAGTGATGCATCATTGTAACTTGCTCTAGCAGACAAGTTACCAAGTCCCTGACAAAAATTATGTATGCAATTCCTGTGAAGTGGAAATGTCTTTTTGTGCTCCCTCATTTTTTTGGAGTCCATCCATCATAAAGTTATTTTTTACTGGATCTGTATGCATAAAATATTTATATTAGTACATCTATAAAATTTTATTTTAACCAATGCTGCAGTGCAGCTAGGAACTAGATATTAAACAAAACAGGCATAGCAAGGCGTGAAACGTCATTCACTAGCCATATGGCATTTCATAATGCAGTAAGCAATCTTTCAACTAGCAAGACAATAGACATGAAATGTTTCTCATCATTTCATTTCAGTAAATATCATAAATTAAGAACTCTACTGTGTAATCATGATTTCAAGTTTGAGGGTGTCGTATTTACGATGCTTTCTACAAAGGAATGTCAATAGCGAGGTTTATGGCCTCCCCTTTTTTTTCTCCACCTGTGCCTCTGAATGGCACACACTAATGGCTTTTTTCCAGGCGATTGTCATGCAGCTGGGTGCCCACAACGCATTACGTGAAGGTGGTCACTTAACTTTCTTACCAAAATATTTACGACAGCAGTTTCCGCTACAGTGACACTCTCATATAAAAATATTTCACAGGTCAAGAATTTTCGTTACAAATCTGTAGAAACAAAATCCTATTGACATAACAGAGTCCAAAAATTTTCGTCGACTTTGTAATACATTCACGCATTTACATACATTTCATAACTCTTAAAGTACGATTCTTGGTTTCCAACAACCTTTTTCACAAACCAGAGTCCCTAACCACTACTCATTATTCCTTACCTTATTCGTCGACACTTGTTCAATATTTCATCATGACAGATACATAGCATACTCAAATAACTCATATAGCATCAGCTTATTGATCATAAACATACCGCAACAGCATAATACACATAGTCATCGTAATAATATCACAACACCTCAGTCAACTCTCAAAATCATCGTAGCTTCCTCCAATAATTTCAAAACCTAAAAAAAATTCTCTGCTCATTTCAATAGTGTCATCTACCTCAAACGTACTTTAAAATCATGATCCCATACCAAATACATCATTCAAAGCTCTCATAGTATCACAATGGTTCCAAAAAAATATGAACTGTTCACAAAGTACAGACAAATACAATTTCATAAGTGTGAAATTATCCAACTGCGTAATTGCGTAAACATGTGTCACTGATATAAAAAAAATTTTGTTTCTCTGTTAAATAATCAGATAGCTGTGTAATTCTGTGTTGGAAAAATATGGTACTGATGTGTAAAGTTGTATAAGCAAATACCATATTAGCTAGGGATCCTTGTGCTTGCCACACACATGGTACACAAAATAAACGTGTACCCCCTGAGGATTAATGTAATTATACCCTCAGGTGTTACAGATTACAGCAATGGAATGAAATGCATCACGGAAAACTCTTGTATCATTGTACTTCAAATATTTAAAAAAAAAAGTTTTAAGTGCGAAATTAATCATTCAAATACGTGTACTGTAGCGCTAAACTGTGCGTCATGTTGTAAGATAATCTCTGTGGAAGTCTCGTAGTTATCGTCCTCCGAAAGCTAAGTTTTGCAGAAGTCAATGTACTTACCTCATGATAAACAAAAGTGAAATGTTTTGTGTATAGATATCGTAGTCGTTACGCTTATTGTAGTGATGAAGAAAGTACTGTACTGTAACGTATTGTTGTGCTACGGAAAAGGCTGTCTCATTGTAGCAGTACCACAAAAGTTACTACTAAAACATGTTTTACATTCCAGAATAAAACAGAAAACTGTGCAGATATAAAACAGAAACACTGCAAAAGCAACATTGTAAATTGTCACTCATTAGTAGCGTCGTGATAAAATCGTGTAGCTGTCACATAAACTAACCACTGTGTCATGTGGTATCTCACAGAAAGTACTTTAAATCCGGAATGTATTTTCAAGTAAACCAAAATGTTGCATTAAAATCTCATTAGCAGTACTGGTAAATGTTCTAAGTATGTAAGCCTTATAGTCGTTACGTAATCGTGCAACTAACAAGCAAGAATGTACACACACAATAACACTGTGTCGTCTGTTCACCATAACACTGCATTCGTAATTTCTGTTTAAATAAGTTCTCTTGGTTCTTGACTGGATATTTAACTTCAAACATTGTTGCATCTTAACAGATTCTAAGTCTGACAAAGCATACTAGTAATGTAAAGTGAAAAATTTTGTAGCAAAAATTAAGTTAAAAAAACAGATTATCACTCAATAAATGGTTTTACATGTGAAAAGTGGTGCAATCCTTTACTCTTCCTAGTACGCAGAGTTTCAACTTCAATGCAATTATCATGCGGTATACGTCGGTATAGAATACTGGAATTTTTCTCAATGTTAGCGTCTATGTTATTTTTCTCAGAGCCAGCCGCCGCACGTGGCTGCCTGCGGTGCGAGTCATTGTCTGCTAACTCTTTGTTGGCGTGCGTCGTTATTGGGATTAGGAGACCTAACTTCTACAAATTCACCTTGACGAGAAGGCCCTGCCCTGTTTGAAGCTCGCCAGTTCTGATGGAATTCAGGTCTGTCGATTTGTCGGTAGTTTACATAGTTTCTTGTTTGTCGGTCATGTGGTGGAGCCACACATAAATTCTAACCTGTGCTCCAATGACCAGCTGGGAGGAAAACAATGAGAGAATTGATGGAGCCTTGCTTGTGGATGAATGTCGTTGCCAGAATTCTTAAATGTTTTGAATTTACGTGTAGTAATGAACAGCTTATAGTCAAAATCATCATGTCGGCGAGTCGCATGTCGGTCATTGTTACGTCGTTTCGGCAGTTCCATCTCAAAATTCGGTGTACCTTGCCAATTTCTTTCATAATTTCCGAAGTGCCCTGAGTTATCACTTTGTGGCTGTTCCGTATTTCTATGTCCCTCTTCCCGTATTGGAGCGCGAGTGTCCTCTAAAATATGTAATTCCTGTATTACCTGTGTCAACTGATCTTGTACTTCCCGGATTTCTCTTTGGTGTTGCGTATTAATTTGATTCTGATTTTGTTTGAGTTTCCTAATCTGTTCGCACTCTTCTGTGTGATTAAAGACTACCGGTTTTGTGTCATTCGGATTATCATCTACCTTCGTAGATAAATTTTTAGCTGATCCGAAAGTTCAACTACTTTCTCTGATAATGAAATAATTTCCTCCATGTGTCTTTCTGAACCAATTTTCAGAGTATTTACTGTGTCCTTTAAGTTTTCCTGAGTTTTTGCAAGTTGCGTATCCAAGTCGGTAGATGCAACTGAGTCAATTTTAGCTTGCAAGGTGTTTCATGAACTATAGTTTGCATTTCCTTTATGGCTGCTTCGTGATTCTGTAATGCATTTTCGTGACGAAAAAAATAGGTTGGAAATGGTCACAAATTTGTGTTTTTACGTCATTACAGACTTTTTGACATTTCGATTCGATTTTATGTAACTCAGTAGTTAAATCTTCATGTGTTTGTTCAAGTGTGGTGTCTAACTTTTGAAGATTTTGTTCCATTGTGCCTAACTTTTGAAGATTTTGTACCATTTGTTTCTGATTTTGTTCAAGCGTTGTGTCTAACTTTTGAAGATTTTGTTCCATTGTGTCTAACTTTTGAAGATTTTGAGATTTTGTTCCATTGTGTCTAACTTTTGAAGATTTTGTTCCATTGTGTCTAACTTTTGTAGCCTTTGTCCCATTTGTTGCATTAACTGTAATAACAATGCACTGGTGTCTGAAACATGTTCCTCAGTGCTTTTCGGCAGTGAAGTTGCACCGGCAACATTCACATTTTGACAAGCAGAAAATGTGTCTTGACTTATTTGAGAAAACGGTGAGGACCCAAAACCTGAATCTGCAGTAGTTCCAAAATTGTGTCCTGTCATTCTCGATTCCTGAGGCGGGCTGTTGCCGACCGATCGATCGATAATGCTTCCCTGTTCACTAATTGTTCACTGTCTACACCACTGTTTGCAGCCCGCTCCATTTCCCTATGCACAATTACCAAATTACTACTTTGAACATTAGTTAATTCATTACTCGGCGGCGCTGATAAGCTACGCTCGTCGTCACTATTATTTCTCAGTTTACTTTGGAGCCTAGTGTTACGTTTTTCACACGCCATTGTTGTCACAATATTTCACACGATAACACAGAAAAGCACAATTTGAAGAGAAAAAATAAGAGAACACATTAACGTTGCACTGAAAATGATATCTCGTTAATTGCAAGCGCAGCTGCGAAATACTTGGTGCAAATCTACATGCATGCCACAACTGTTTTACTGTACAAGAATGAAAAACTACAACTACAAAGGAAATTCTCTCTACAATTACGCACTAGCAATACACAAAAGCTACACTAATTACACAAACTACAAGAAAAAATCAGAAGATTCCAGTGAGGTATCCTCGGCTAAGGGTCGACATATGAAACGTCCCCTTTGAAAAATTACATGACTGTGCTTAAACTGACACACAATACTTTTTTTTTTTTTAGCGCAACGCAATCTGACTATCAAAAATCTCTACAAAAGAATGGCCCTGACTAACATTAACCTATACCTTTCACAAATCACTTACCTCACCAAAAATCTTCGTTACTCGAACTACCGCAATACAACGAGCGCCACTACTGCCAGCTAAATAAAAGATTCAAACTACTGAAGGCACTAACTACTGACAGGCATCGTTAGCAAATGAAAGATTTTGATAGAGAACAAACAATGTATTTACCTTAATAGTCATAATTTCAAAACTCCGCCATCTCTCTCCCCACATCCACCACTGCTGGTGGCTCACCTCCAACTGCGCAACGCTACGCGCTGTTCACATCCAGCTGCCGCTGCCCAACACTACAATGGCAGACAACAATGCAAACTAGCCACAGACTGCACACAGCACAGCCAGTGATTTTCATACAGAGCGCTACGTAACGTTGCCAATAATAAAACTTAAACAGCCTACTTACACATCTTCTGGGACCACCATGCGGTTGTCGTTAAAGTAAAATGTTTAGCCCGGTCCAATTTAATGAGAAGAAATACTGGAAGCTAAAGTGCAACTTGCTTCTACAAAAACTGAATTCTGCGAATGGTATTGGACATGGGCTCATCGGGAGTGGTTCTTTAATGGCGTTCTTAAATAGTGGGATAAACTGGTGAAGCCTGGAATTTTCAAACTGTTCAGAAACGTAACGTATAGAAGTAGTGACACTAGAGGGAAAAAGATCGATTTCGGTTGTGGGAAACTCCATTGTAAAACAAGATCCCAGAACTACAGGAAAAAGAACACGAAGGCAAAATAATAATTTGCAAAGATACGGGATGGATTCCAGATGATAAATGCAGCATTTACCACTTAAGCACACAACGGAAACGGTGCAGACAGAAATTTATCGGAAATCTAACATCTTCCGGTGGGAACGATACGGCTAATATGGAAGATATTAAGGACAATTTCCTTAACCTGTTCGGAGAACAACCACAGATACTACCAAGAGAGCAAGTTTGCACGACTCCCTCAACAACGAAAATGTCACGTTGTTAATAGAGCTCATATCAGAAGGAGAATTTGAAGACTTCGTAAGGCACTTACCACGAAATAGCAGTCTGTGCACTGACAGAATAACGTATTGATCGTAAAAAGTCTTCTGATCTGTTATCAAGGCGGAATTCACGGAGCACATGAAAGAGAAACAAAGAGTGGGGCAAATTTATCAAGAAAATGAACCAGGAATTATAGACCTTGTACCCAAAAATTCGAAACCAAGAAGAATAACTGATTACAGGCCAATATATATGCTGACTCAGATATAGTGGCGTGCTAACAGCCGCAAGACATATAGAGACTCTTCCAGAGATAATCGGGCCTAGCCAAACGTGCGGTGTTCCCAACAGGAATATCATTGATGGACTTTGCTCTATGAGAGACATGACCTTCATATCATGGATGTACAAAATCAGAACAATTGAATTGTTGAACATCAGCCTATTAAATACCTTTGATAAAATCAGTCATCAATATATAAGAAATGTGTTGCAGCACGACTCCCCACACGTCCCAATAGATCCTCCACTATCAGACCGGAATCCAGTGTTCTCCAAAACACAAATAAACGGCAACTTCACTGGAGGATTCTTAATTCAGCTCTCAGTGTGGCAGGAATGCCCGTCATCTATGATATTACTTATAATTTCCTTGTAACTAGTGATCCTCTAGGTCACCATCCAAATCTCTGCAATCGATGTTGGTGCACAAAGGCTCGCCGTTGAAGCTTATTCCGACGATATAACAACTGTACTCAGGCAGCATCAAAACACTGGGAAGTATATAGTTAACGGACTGGTGCAAATGGCTCTGAGCACTATGCGACTTAACTTCTGAGGTCATCAGTCGCCTAGAACTTAGAACTAATTAAACCTCACTATCCTAAGGACATCACACATATCCATGCCGGAGGCAGGATTCGAACCTGCGACCGTAGCGGTCGCTCGGCTCCAGACTGCAGCGCTTAGAACCGCATAGTCACTCCGGCCGGCTAAATAACGGACTCATAACGAAGCAGCAGGAGTAGCAATAAACTACAACAAAACCCTGCTCTTATGGTTGAACGAAACTTCAAAAGCCATGCCACATCCCTGAAAATTCTCGGCGTTCAACTGAAGGAGAACATGAACGAACTACTTGAGGATAATTCCAAATCAATGGAGGAGAAAGTAAGGGCCACCTTATCAGCGAAAAGCACTTGCAACATAAATCTTATTCAAAGCATACAATACGTCAACATGCTCGCTGTTTCAAAAATGCGGTGTACAGCTAAAATAATACCCATAGAGCCGCAAAATGTTTCTCAAATAATGATGTATAGAGCATGATTCGTCTGGAAGATTATACTACTCCGTGCAGCCAGAAACCAGTTAACAAAACTAAAACGAAGGCGGATTAGGCTCAATAGACTGAGGAAAAAATGCACATGACTCACAGTTAGTAATCTTACAAAATACTTGAAACAACCAGCAAGTCAGTCGGGATTATTGAAGGCTGCATGGGGTATCACCACAAGAAGTAGATCTCAACGACGGATACTTATGTACAAGGTGTTTGCGTAAGAGCGTGCTAAAACTTAACAGAACATGGAGGATGCTCCACTGAACAATTTGAAGTTGGGAACCAAGGGTCAGAGAAGCCAGCTTGAAAAGATAATAGGAATAAACTCACATTACCGCGTACTTTTTATTTACGTTAGTTAACTGCAAATACCACCATTGACCTAATTAACGTACCATTTTTACTGTATTTTACAAACTGTCCTGAAACTGTGGGCCATCAACCTCAATGTAAGCGTGACATTGGCGAACAAGGTCCTGAAGCACCATGACAAATATCCCTGGTGTGTTTCGAATCACATCACAGGCAGCTACAAAATTCTGGTAACTAATTCCATCGCCGTATCGACTGAAGTCTCATACACAAGTGACTTTACGCATCCCCATAGGATATGATCAAGGGGATTCACGTCAGGTGACCTCGCAGGCCATGGAGTAGGACCTCCCCTTCCAATGCAGTGACCAGGAAATACTGTACCGGTACTGCTCCATCGTATTGTACTGTAGGTTTCTAAATAGCACTGAGTAATGAATGGGTCTGTCGTTGATTCATACAATGTTCTGTCATGTGTCAATGTAAATATGTTAGAAGTGGGCCACCTTATGAACAAGTAAAATAAACAAAACCTGCATCATGACTTCTTGGTAATCAGGCTCATCCTCCTTGTTTCCTTGCAGGAAACAAAGAATGTACATGTAAATAAACAGCACAGTACGTGTAAACTTATACGCATGTTAGTTGTTTCCGGCCGATGTGGTCGAGCGGTTCTAGGCACTCCAGTCCGGAACCACGAGGCTGCTACGGTCGCAGGTTCGAATCCTGCCTCGGGCATGGATGTGTATGAAGTCCTTACGTTAGTAAGGTTTACGTAGTTCTAAGCCTAGGGGACTGATGACCTCAGATGTTAAGTCCCGTAGAGCTTAGAGCCATTTGAACGATTTGTTAGTTGTAAATAAACTGGAAAACAGTAATGCTAGACAAAACCGTACACAAGTTTACGTCCATGTCTCCTTATGCTGGCTTCTCCGACCCAAGATTCCCTACTTCAAATTGTTCAGTGGAGCATTCTCTACGTCCTGTTACACTTTCGCACCCTCTTGTGGGAACACCCTGTATATTACTCGCACTCCTAAAAGCACAATGGGAATTGGAAAAAAATCCTCAAATGAACTTCACCACGAAAAATATTATGGGAGAACTACAGCAAAAAACTCTCCACACGCCAGGCAGGCAAATAAAACACAAAGATCATAACTAGAATGTAGTCTTGCCTAACCGCGACTGTAAGTTCAACGCTGCTCTCTGACGCTTTTATGTTCTTAAGTGATCTGTTTCCGACAGCGTCATCGTGACACAAACTAAGACTCGGGAAACCCTTTCTGTGAACATTGTGGCTCGACTGACACAGCACTGCACCGAACAGTAGACTACTGACGAGTCTTAGACTTATGAAAGCGAATTAAGTTTAAATGTGCAGTGGTACTAACGACAAAAACATTTTAAATTAACGCCAAGAAGATAATGTAACTGGATTTCAAAACACTCCCAGCATCAAAAACGAGAAAAATCACGTGGCTTATACACTGAAGCGCCACTGAAACCGGTATAGGCGTGAATATTCAAATACACAGATATGTAAACAGGAAGAATACGGCGCTTCGGTCGGCAACGCCTATATAAGAAAACAAGTATCTGGCGCTCTTACAGCTGCTAAAATGGCAGGTTCTCAAGATTAAAGTGAGTTTGAACGTGGTGTTATAGTCGCCGCACGAGCGATAGGACGCAGCATATCCGATGAAGCGATAAAATGGGAAATTTCCCTTGCCGCCTTTTCACAAGTGTTCCATGAATATCAGGAATCCGGTAAACATCAAATTCCCGACATCGGTGCCGCCGGAAAAAGATCGACGACTCAAGAGTATCGTTCAACGTGACAGAAGTGTAACCCTTCCGCGAATTGCTGCAGATTTCAATGCTGGGCCGTCAACAAGTGTCAGCGTACGAACCATTGAACGAAACACCGTCGATATCGGCTTTCGAAGCCGAAGGCCCACTCATTTACCCTTGATGACTGCACCTCACAAAACCTTACGCCTCGCCTGGCTCCGTAAACAACGACATTGAACAGTTTACGACTGGAAGCATTTTGCATGGTCAAATGAGTCTCTTTTCAAATTGTATGGAGCGAATGGGATTGTACGGGTATAGAGACAACCTCATGAATCCATCAACCCTGCATGGCAGCAGGGGAGTATTCGTGCTGGTGGAGTCTCCGTAATGGTGTGGGACGTGTGCAGTTGAAATGATATGAGACCCCTGATACGGCTAGATACGACTCTGACACGTGACTTGTACATAAGTATCCTGTCTGATCACTTGCATCCATTCATGTCCATTGTGCATTCCGACCGACTTCGGCGATTCCAGCAGGAGAGAGCGACACCCCACACGTCTATAATTGTTACAGGGTAGCTCCAGGAACACTCTTCTGAGTTTAAACAGTTCCGCTGGCCACCAAACTTCCCAGACATGAACATTATTTAGGAGATCTGGGATGCCTTGCAACGTGCTGTTCAGAAGAGATTTCCACCCCCTCGTACGATTACATATCTATGGGCAGCCCTGCAGGAATGATGGTATCAGTTCCCTCTAGCGCTACTTCAGACGTTAGTCGACTCCACGCCACGTTGTGTTGCGCCACTTCTGGGTGCTCGAGGGTGCCCTACACGATATTACCCAGGTGTACCAGTTTCTTTGGCTCTTCAGTGTATATTCGTGTATAAATTACGTTATCAACAATGGAAATGAATCTAACTGAATTAAAACTACACTTGAGCCAAGAAAGTGAAACAAATTCCAGAAAAAAAGTAAAGATTTGTCTCATTCATACACTTTTTACAGATTAGGATGATTAAAAAAGAAACCACGAAATAATTATTCTCTAGAGGAAGTCTCTAATTTTTGTTGAAGTATAGCTTACGTCTCTTATTTTAAATAGAGTCAGAACACAATTTTAATTCTTCCAAAATCCAAGAAATAAATAATAATATACCCTTAAGAAGAAGAAAAAGGTTTTAGTTTCGAGAGGTAACTGAAGCTTTCAGTTAAATTTATAGAAGAAAAATTAAAAAAAAACTACCTAAATAGTAACGTTGACGTTTTGTGTAGAAAAGGCTACCATTGCTGCGAGGTATAATATAACTAGCGGCCTAAATATTTTGCCGGCTTTTTACTTCTTGTCTTATCAAGCTCTAAGCTTGACTTCATCATCTTAAGTCTCTTAGTAATTTCGGGTTAGTATCACGTAGATCTAAAGGCAAAAAACTTAAGAAATTGTGACCTGGCACCCTTATTAAACCTTTTATTTTCCTGCTTCTACCGACACATTATTTAACACAATTCAGTTGATTATGCGTTGTTTTGAATATTGTTAACTGGGTTCCTTTTTGAGTTTATTCTCCCTGCAACGTTTATGCATTTTTGTGCCAATCCCGAATGCCTCTTACGTAGGGCACATGACTCCAGGTAGACACAGTACACATTGGGGTCGAAAGTGCATTATATGTTGCTAATGCGTAATGTTTCGAGCAGGCTCGTGTTACGGGCACTATCCGTTTCATTAAATTAGACTGCAGTTGTTAGGGTATCCTGATAACTTGTCCTTCATTTGAATTTGAACAGAGCATGTTTTTATAGAGTTTCTTGTTGTGTCCTGAATATATCTCAAAAACATAAGATGGAAATTAATGACCAACAGTATATTCCTCCCCCCTCCCCTCCTTAACTAAAATACTCTGTCGATGTTCATGCTGTTACTGGTTTGTAGAGAAAGATGTCGATAGTCAAACTTAAAAGGGTGTTTTGTTCCACAAGGAAATGTTGTTGACGGTTGTTTAATCTCTCACCGGAGATTGACAACGGTTTACTTAGGGGGGTGTTGCTCTTTGACGGTTATGTGAATGGTAAACGAAGCGAATGCCGGACCACTCAACTCCGGTTGCAGTGTTATAGTGGAATCCGTTCAGTGAATGTTAATAGGGTGGAAGCGGACATGTGACTCGCTTCGTTGTTACAGTTTATCTATCATAGCTATGCTGACGTCGTATTCCTATAGGAAGTACAATTTACACACTTTTCTCTTCCTGGTTTTTGCACTGCGTTTAATGTGGCTCCCGAATGTTCCACGGGGACTGTGTTGTGAGGTATTTCCCATTGAAGGGACTGAAGTACTTGGTGATAATGGAAGTATGGGATGTACCTTTCTTCGCCTGAACTTGGTTCTCCTTTATGCGTCATCCGATATCGGACACTTTTTGGACATTTTACGATTTTATAAGGAAGAGGTGGTTTATTTGTTAAGGAGGAGTCCGCAGGCTTTCGTGATAGGAGGTGATTTTAACTGTGTGTTGAGAGCTGGCGCTCAATTTTAATTTCAGTCCGGAATTGCAATATTTAGTTCGTTCCTTGAAACTGCAAGATGTTTCTGTCTGTAAATATCCGACTGTGGTCAAATTTACCTAATTTACTGTTACTTCTAGCAACAGGGTTCACATATTTTATTAATTAGACTGGGTGCGTGATACGATTTTGGCTGTCGATGTCATCCCTGCCAGCCTCACGGACCATTGTGCATTGACTGTTACTTTAAATCGCACGCAACAGTCGGTGAAATTGTTTCGATTGTAATGATGCTGAATGTGGCGCACTTGGAGGATACCTCTCTTGGTGAGGTGATCTCGGGAGTGTGCGGCTGTAATCTCCGTTCAACTGCGCGATCCGCCTCCGTTTTGAAATGGTGAGTTCAACTGGCAAAGTTGACGTTCCGATAAAGGTTAATACAATTCTGTGCTGATAGAACGTAGGAATTTGGGGGACGCTAGTATTTTTCTACTCTCTCTTATGTGATCCTTATGAAAGTGCTCACCAGGTTCGGCTAAGGATTGCATACGTCTGGTGTGTAAAGGCGGAATTCTTAAGGATGAAGCAAACCACGTTCCATGGTAGTGGATGAATTGACTTCTCTGTATCGTCTGATTCGACATCAGACGCGTCGTCGATGTGCGTATCGTCGTGTGTGTATCACATCTCCCAAGACAGAGGACGGCATTGTTGTGATGGCACAGAACGACACACTACATGCTGTACATCAATTCTCTGTTGGCCTGTATGAGGTACCCATTCCTGTCGATATGTCACCGATTTCTTTGTTCGGGCTCTGGATCGTAGACTTATGCCTGCTCATAATGTTCCATTTTTAGTTGGTTTTCAATGAGATGATATCTATGGCCTTACTGTCACATTTGATTGGTACTGCTTTTACATTACTTTTGAACGCAGTGTTGAGAGAGCGGTTTGTGCCTGACTCGTTTAAGATTGTCAAAATTGTGTTAATTCTTAAGAGTTCTAGGTAGGCAGCAATGATAAATTTAGCTCTATTACCTTATTTATTTTTTTATTAGACGACTGTGGTGAGAGCGGTGAATAGCTCGCTGTCTACGTTGCTGGGGCAAGTTGAAGCTGACCATCAAAGTTGTATTCCAGGTCATACTATTGTGAACCCCGTAGTTGCATGTCGTGATGTCGTACCGGTCGCCGCTGTTATTTCTGTTCCTGATGCTCTGGCACTTTAGGATTTTGACAAGGTGTTCGACCGTGTCAGCCATGGCTTCCTGTTGCGTATAAAAGAAGCCGCGTACAGAGTACCATCTAATTCGTTCACGGGTATCTAAGCTTCGATTTCTGTCAGTGGCCATCTGACACACACGATTACCATTTGCAGAGGCTCTTCTCGGTGAGGTCTGCTTTCAGTTTCGTTGTTTGTTCTATCATTTGAGCCCCTTCGTCGAAAACCATCGCTCAGTTACAAAAATGAACGCTCTTCGGCGAGACGATCTCGGTGCGCGCATACACAGAGTATGTGACTGCGTTTCCGTTCTCCCGCTGAGGTTCCATTGCTGAAGACTGCGTTGCATTCATTTTGCCTTGTAAATGGTTCCCGTTTCAATGAAGGCAGATGATTGATGAAACTGGGGGATTTTCATAACGCTGTCATTTCGTGATGGAAGATGATCGATTGACATATCTGTCTGGGGGTCATAATTTATCGTTTTCCACTCCAAACGGCTACGCTTGATTGGAAGTCTATTACTGGGAAGATACAAGGCGTAATCCCGGAACAATTTTGTATACTGGATACGTATGTCTTGTGCAAAGGATATTACATGGCTCATACCTTTCCGCTTCCCGCGATAATGGCTAAGAAACTAAAACGAGTCATTTCCTATGGAAGTATCATATTTTCCGATTACGATACGAGGTGGTTGCGGGTGCGAATTCTATCGGGAGTTTAGGACTTTCAAACATCGAAAGAAAAGGGAATGTTTTATGTGTTCGGCACACCGCACTGGGTATCTCTCACGCAATCCAGACATTCACGTCTCGGTTATTTCTCTGTCTGTGGGCCGGCAGTCTTGATCGATCTGACGATGTTGGTCAAGTGAATTTACGGCGAAAAAATTTCCGTGTGTTTCATATTTCTGTCAATTATTTGGGTGATGATAACCTACAGAGGCAACATCTCACACCAATATCTTTTTTCTTTTTTTTTTTTTCAATTGAGCGAGAGGGACTTACTGTACTGCGCCTGTTGAACGGGCATCACCGCAAACTTCTTCGAAGAACTTGCAGTTTCATCTTAGTCCTCCTGTTCTACTAATAGCGGTGATATCCTAGTGGTACAAAGTGGTATATTTTAGCCACCAGTGAGTGCCTATTTCGTACTTGTCACGAATCAGTGAGGTCGCGGTCCCGCCATACACACGTTACAACATAGATTTATGCCATGGTCAAGAAGCGAACTGGCACTGGCTTCAAAAGCAATTAGCATTTCTAACTCGATCCGTTGAGACTTTCGTTTGGGCTGATACCCTATTGCGTCCAGATTACCCCTACTTTCGGAGGGGAAAGTCAGATATCGTACCATGGTTGTTAAAACACTATGTTCATTACATCGCAGATGGAGGAGGCGATAGGAACCCACTCACCTTCCGCCAATGTATGCCCATCGAATATCGGAAGTCTATTGCGCCTACCATTGTATCGCGACTTATTTGCCAATATATTGAACCATGTATTTCATCGTCAACGTTGAGCTAACCGGTCTTGTGACATTCTTGACATGATCCTTGTCAGGCGTGTTGTTATACAGCTCGTTTCATTGTCGTGGTCCACTTGATCTTGATTTTTTTAATTAATAAAAAAAACAAAAATTTGTTGCAGGTAACGACTGGGAGGGTGTTCTTTTATTTTTTCGTTTTAGTGTAAAAGTGGAGGTGCCATATGGGACTAATTCTGATTTTGTTTTATGCTTTTTTGTATAGCAAGTTATAAAGTTAAAAAAGCGGTAAAGCCTGGCAACGAGGAAGTCGAAAAATAGGTAGGATTGCCCCGTGGTTACAGTGCTGCTACTTCCTGGAGATGAGTCGGTTTAGGTTGGGCCAGGACGGAGGCGGAAGTCACGCCATGTTGAAACTCTGTAACTAGTACGCCTTCTTACATGAGGTTTTTATTTTTATTAGTCAGTCAATCGTCACGTGAGGTCACAGGGCACTTATTTCTTATTGTATTTGAGCTTGAGATGTTGAAAATATTGGTCCTGAACTAGGATTCAAACTCAGATCTCCCATTTCCCCAAGTCTGTCCCCTTTGAGATGATTCACTTCCGTCGTTTGATTCTTTCCTCATGAAACCAAAGTACTCGAAGTCTCCACGATAATTACGTGTCTGGGTTCAAATTCTGGTCTGGTACAAAAGACTCTATCCTACCATTTGAAGGTACAGCACGAGCACACCAAACTACAAGTGACAAAATATTGTGATTCTTATCGTCTCTCCATGCTTTCTCAACAATTGCGATGGGTACCGGTTTCGATTCCCAGTCAGACACAGACCATTTCGTTACATAATTCCAGGTTCAAACGTGCCACTTGTAGTTACCCGTGAAAAAATTTCGACTTTCAACGTATCTTCACGTGCAGCCAACAACGATGATATGTGCAGGGCTCGTCTCCCAGTCAGCACAGAAATTTTTGTCATGTTATTTAAAGTTCAGGTATGTGCTCATATCTTTGTTGGTGAAATAAACCTATTTTTAACGTCTATTCGCGGCCAGAAGTCAAGGACAATAGGAGCTGGGTTCGAATCCCGACAAGACAGAACTTTTTCGTCTCGTAATTTCACTTTCAGTCATCTTCCTGTTCGTGAAAAATTACCATTTCTTACATTTGATTTTGAATGGCTGACTTTCGAATTAGGTTCAAAATGGTTCAAATGGTTCTGAGCACTATGGGACTCAACATCTGAGGTCATAAGTCCCCTAAAACTCAGAACTACTTAAACCTAACTAACCTAATGACATCACACACATCCATGCCCGAGGCAGGATTCGAACCTGCGACCGCAGTGGTCACGCGGTTCCAGACTGAAGCGCCTAGAACCGCACGGCCACATCGGCCGGCTCGAATTAGGTGCTACGTTCGAATCTCCGTCCAACGGGAAACTTCATCGCATGTCATTTTAAGTTTAAACTTGCACACATTTTGTTACTTGCGACTGAAACCATATTTAAGATCCTTCGTGGTCAGTTAATAAGAACAACAGTTGCTTAATTGGAATTCCGGATCCCAGTCCAGTACAAAAATTTTCGTCATTCAATTTCAAGGTAAAAGTATCTTCTGAAATGTCATTTATTATAATAAATTTTGAGTTTACAAGCGCAACAGCTGCGTCAATTGTAATATCGTATTTTCTGATATGTGCGTTAGCGTGGTATTAATTTGCATATGGATTGAAAGCTACACAGGGCAATTATCTCTTGTGGCTTCTTGCAGTAAACATTCTGTATACTCAAACGACTGTAGCGAAAAGAGAACAGAGGAGCTGCAATACAGTTACATTAAGTGGGCTGCATAATAAACAGACCTAACGCAATTCAGGTCTTTAGGCTACTTTTGAGCATGATAATACTTTATATAAAGTGACTGAAAGCGCCAAAAATACTAAAGTAAGCCTGCCGGGATGACCAAGCGGTTCTAGATGCTACAGTCTGGAACCGCGCGACCGTTACGGTCGCAGGTTTTAATCCTGCCTCGGGCATAGGAGTGTGTGATGTCCTTACGTTAGTTAGGTTCAGGTAGTTCTACGTTCTAGGGGACTGATGACCTCAGAAGATAAGTCCCATAGTGCTCAGAGCCATTTGAACCATTACTAAAGTAAGTTCCACTCAGAGATTATGCCTTAGGCATATTCGAACTGGTCGACTGAAATCTACAAGCGGTACGAAGAGCGGTCTATGATTGTTGGATAGATGATCAGCTTGTCACCAATCGCTCAAACCGTTATTGCCAGTAGATTAATCCTGATTGCGTCACTACTTCTTTATTGAAGGAAATCCTCATTTGACCTCACGAAAGTGAGTGAATGCCGTTCCTGTTCTCCTTGTTACTGTGATCTTCAGTCCAAAGACTGGTCTGATGCAGCTCTCAATGCTACTCTATCCTGTGAAAACTTCATCTCCGAGTAAATATTGCAACCTTCGTCCTTCTGAATTTGCTTAGTGTATTCATCTCTTGGTCTCCCTCTCCCATTTTTACCCTCCACGCTTCCCTCAAATACTAAATTGGTGATCCCTTGATGCCTCATAATGGGTCCTACCAACCGATCCCTTCTTCTAGTCAAGTTGTGCCACAAATTCCTCTTGTCCCCAACTCTGTTCAGTACCTCCTCATTAGTTACATGATCTACGTACCTAATCTTCAGTATTCCTCTGTAGCAACAACATTTCAAAAGCTTCTATTCTCTTCTTGTCTAAACTACTTATCTTCCATGTTTCACTTTCATACATGGCTACACTCCATACAAATACTTTCAGAAAAGACTTCCTGACATTTAAATCTATAGTCGATGTTAACAAATTTCTCTCCTTCAGAAACGCTTTCCTTTCCATCGCCAGTCAACATTTTATATCCTCTCTAGTTCGACCATCATCAGTTATTTTGCTTCTCAAATAACAAAACTCGCCTACTACCTTAAGTGCCTCATTTCCTAATCTAATTCAAACAGTATCACCTGATTTAATTCGACTACATTTCATTATTCTGGTTTTGGTATTGTTGTTGTTCATCTTACATCCTCCTTTCAAGACACTGTACATTCCATTCAGCTGCTCCTCCAGTTCCTTTGCTGTCTCTGACATAATTACAATGATGTCGGCAAACCTCAAAGCTTTTATTTCTTCTTCATGGATTTTAATTACTGATCCAAATTTGTCTTTTATTTCCCTTACTGTTTGTCAAAATACAGGCTGAATAACATCAGGGATAGGCTACAACCCTGTCTCGCTCCCTTCTCAACCACTCGTTCCGTTTCATGCCACTCGACTCTTATAACTGCCATCTGGGTTCTGTAAAAATTGGAAATAGCCTTTTCCTCTCTGTATTTTGCCCCTACCAACTTCACAATTTGAAAGTGAGTATTCCAGTCAACATTGTCAAAAGCTTTCTCTAAGTCTACAAATGCTATAAACGTAGGTTTGCCTTTCATTAATCTATCTTCTAAGATAAGTCGTTGGGTCAGTATTGTCTCACGTGTTCTATCATTTCTACGGAATCCAAACTGATCTTCCCCGAGATCCTCTTCAACCAGTTTTTCCATTCGTTCGTAAAGAAGGCGTCCTAGTATTTTGCAACCATGTCTTATTAAACTGATAGTTCGGTAATTTTCACACGTGTCAACACATACTTTCTTCGGGATCGGAATTACTATATTCTTCCTGAAATCTGAAGTTATTTCGCCTGTCGCATACATCTTCTTCAGTAGATGGTAGAGTTTTGTCATGGCCGGCTCTCCCAAGGCTATCAGTAGTTCTAATGGAATATTGTCTAGTCCTGGGGTCTTGTTTCGACGTAGGTCTTTCAGTGGTGTGTCAAATTCTTCACACAATGTCGTATCTCCCATTTCATCTTCATCTATATCCTCTTCCATTTCCATAACACTGCCTTCAAGTACATCGCCCTTGTAGAGACGCTCTATATACTCCTTATGCCTTTCTGCCTTCCCTTCCTTTCACAGGATTGATTTTCCATCTGAGCTCTTGGTATTCACACAGGTGGTTCTCTTTTCCCCAAAGGTGTCTAATTTTCCTGTAAACGGTATATAAATTACCCCTAGTGATATATGCCTCTACATCCTTACCTTCTTCCTCTAGCCATCCTTGCTCAGCTGTTTTGCACTTCCTGTCGAACTCATTTTTGAGACGTTTGTACTCCTTTTCGCCTGCTTCATTTACTGCATTTTTGTATTTTCTCCTTTCATCAATTATATTTAATATCTCTTCTGTTACCCAAAGATTTCTACTAGCCCTCGGTCTTTTTACCTACCTAATCCTATGCTGACTTCACAATTTCATCTCTCACAGCTACCCACTCGTCTTCTACTGTAGTTCTTTCTCCTGTTCTTGCCAATCGTTCCCTAATGCTCTCTCTGAAACTCTCTATAACCTCTGGTTCTTTGTGTTTAACCAGGTCATGTCTTCTTAAATTCCTATCTTTTTGTAGTTTCTTCAATTTTAATCTACAGTTCATAACCAATAAATTGTGGTCTGAGTCCATATCTGCTCCTGGAAATGTCTTACAGTTCAAAACCTGGTTCCGAAATATCTGCCTTACATTTATTTAATCTATCTGAAACCTTCCAGTGTCTCCAGGTCTCTTTCACGTGCACAATCTTCTTTCATGATTCTTAAACCAAGTATTAGCTATGATTAAGTTATGCTCTGTGCAAAATTCTACCCGGCGGCTTCCTCTTTCATTCCTTACTACCAGTCCCTATCCACCTACTGCTTTTCCTTCTCTTCCTTTTACTATTATCGAATTGCAGTCGCTCATGACTATTAAATTTTCGAGTCCCATAACAATCTGATTAATTTCTTTTATCGCATCACACGTTTCTTCAATCTCTTCATCATCTACGGAGCTAGTTGGCGTATAAACTTGTACTACTGTGGCAGGCGTGGGCTTCGTGTCTATCTTGGCTACAATAATGCGTTTACTATGCTGTTCGCAGTAGCTTATGCGCGCTACTATTTTTTTTATTCATTATTGAACCCACTCCTGCATTACCCTTATTTGATTTTATATTTATAGCCCCGTATTGACCTGTCCAGAAGTCTTGTTCCTCCTGCCACCGAACTTCACTCAAAAATCTCAAAAGGTACCAAGAAACGAAACCGAGTACTTCCGCATCAACCATTCGGCGGTGGATGTGATCGTAAGATGAGTCATCGGACGGTATCCGAGGAAAACTTGCTCATTCCACATAACAGGAATTAAGGCATTATCCTGCTAAAATTTTGCATATGGAGTTGCCTAACGGAGAGGTGGGATCTAAAGCACTCCAAGTGGAGTGATTTATATAACTGCTTCGAACAGATAGCACCAGGATCTTCGAATGGAGTCTCAATGGATCCCAGAGCCTAGCCATTAAATGCGACGTCACGCAGGATTTCAACACTCAGCGGTAAGTGTTCACGAAGAGTCCGCTTGTGGCGCTCCTACTGCACATGGGTACGATTTTATACGTCGACTAGCTCACTGTAGTTAAAGCCATATTGAACTGCGAAGAAGTCATGGACGGCAAAGAATGGGAGAAAAATCTGGTTGCAATTGAAAAGAGGGGAGGGTAAATCCGGGAGAGATGACACACATTTTCAAAAGTGCATGTAGAAAGTGCCACGGTCCTCTTTCAGTAAAACTTTTTTTTTTTTTTTTGCAACTAGGAACACTAGTTTTTATGGCTTTTTCAATGTAACATTTAAATGTATCATTTGACCATGAATACTTCTTTACATTGTGGCGTCTGTCCTTTATGTATTGGTTGGTAAGTCACATGCTAAAACCGCAAAAGTACCCTGTTTTATAAGTCAAAACCTCTATAATTATACTTAAAGAAGTATTTTTGGTTATAAATATAGTAGAGAGTGAGGAAAAAACTGTGAAGTTTTGATAATAGCTTTTTAAATTTTTTTTTCTATATCTAAGTAGATCACTCCATCCAAACAGGTCTTGGAAGGCCCAACGGTACCGATCGGCCACCGCGTCATCCTCGGCCCATGGGCTTCACTGGATGCGGATGTGGAGGGACATGTGGTTCTCACTCCGCTCTTCCGGCTGTATGTCAGTTTACGAGACTGGAGCCACCATTTCTCAATGAAGTAGCTCCTCAGTTTGCCTCGCGAGGGCTGAGTGCACCCCGCTTGCCAACAGCGCTCGGCAGACCAGAGGGTCACCCGTCCAAGTGCTAGCCTAGCCCGACATCACTAAACTTCGGTGATATGACGGGAACCGGTGTTACCACTGCAGCAAGGCCGTTGGCTAAGTAGATCACTGGTTTTGATAATTAGTTTACTTACTGATGGTTGAAAATATTAAAGCTTTTTATCTTTAATTAATACACTCAATAAATCCTGTTGAAATATGAAATCGAAAACAAAAGTGATATTTACAAACCTACTTCATTTGCTTTTCTTTATTTTTTATCGGCTACAATCAACAGTAAACATATCGTAAATCATGCAGTCTCCGTGTAAAACTTACCATTGCAGTTTTTTTCCTGTTTTCAAGTATAATTCTCAACACTCCTTACGCATATCTGTGGATACTTTTACCACATTTCTGTCTCGTCACCCAGGTCGTCACGATCTGAAATGTCGTACATGCTAAGTTCTTTGAAAATACGAACAAAACAGAAATTTTTTACTCCTTCAAAACTGTGTTGGATTTTATTGCGGCATGTCTCCCGATCTGTGGGGGAGAGATCCCGCATCTTATAGATTCATGACGTTGATAGTCAAGATGCCTGCACGAGAACCAAAACACATCCAATGGAACTTACTGTTAATACAACAGCAGTAAGGTGAAGGTGCTCTGAGACCACTTTTGATATGAAAATGATATAAAATTAATCAACAAATTAATTAATTAATTACACCCTCCCCGTGATGGCATCATGGGTTTTCCCAGTCAGCATGTGTCCCTGCCCCAAAACTCCTCTGGGAAATCCCCCCCCCCCCCCCACTCTATGACATCACCCATCCCTCATCACGCCCTCTGCCCCTGGAAATGGCGTGAAAACTCGTTCAGTCTGTGATGCAATGGTAGAAATTGTACGTTTGTTGTAAGATCTTACAAGACCAAACTGCTTAGGTCATCGGTCCCTAAGCTTACACACTACTTAATTTAACTTCATATAACTTACGTTATGGATAACGCGCACAACCATGCCCGAGGGAGGACTCAAACTTCCGACGGGGTGAGCCGCGCGGACCGTGACCATACGCCTGAGACAGCGTGGCTACCCCGCGTGGCCACAGGCTACGGCAGACTACGATAGCGTGCTTAAGGCATGGCTTAAACAATTTCTTTAAGAATATTTAATATTTATTTCTAAAATTACAATACACCTCGATATTGATGGTGGTATTAGAATATTGTTGTTCTTTATTTATAGTGTATAATACTGTTTAAATAATTTAGACAGTGTTAAACTGTTGCGGTACTTTTTCTTTTATTCGGATAGCGAAAGGAACCACGTAATTACACTGTCACAGATTGCGCTAAATACACACATGAAAAAAAGTTTTGCATCACCTCGGTTCCGAGAGCTCCAGGTCCTGTACAGAAAATTGGAATAGAGATCAACATAAACATCACATACGCCCTTTTTATCGCTCAAGAAAACCACCATACAGCGACACCTTCAGACGTGGTGGTCAAGACTGCTGTACGCACCTGTATATCTAATACCCAGTAGCACGTCCTCTTGCATTGATGCATGCCTGTATTCGTCGTGGCATACTATCAACAAGTTCATCAAGGCACTGTTGGTCCAGATTGACCCACTCCTCAAGGGGATTCGGCGTGGATCCCTCAGAGTGGTTGATGCATCACGTCATCCATAAACAACCCTTTACAGTCTATCCCAGGCATGTTCGATAGGATTCATGTTTACAGAACATGCTGGCCACTCGAGTCAAGTAACGTTATTATCCTGAAGGAAGTCATTCACAAATTGTGCATTATGGGGGCGCAAATTGTGGTCCATGAAGATGAATGCCCCACCAATGTGTTGCTAATATTGTTCGACTACCGGTAAGAGGATGGCATTCACGTGTCGTACAGCCAGTACGGCGCCTTCCATGACCACCAGCGGCGTACGTCGACCCCCCATAATGCCACCACAAAACAGCAGTGAATCTCCACCTTGCTGCACTCGCTGGATAGTGTTGGCTTGGTTCAAATGGCTCTGAGCACTATGGGACTCAACATCTGTGGTCATCAGTCCCCTAGAACTTAGAACTACTTAAACCTAACTAGCCTAAGGACAGCACACAACACTCAGTCATCACGAGGCAGACTGGACAGTGTGTATAAGGCGTACAGCCTGATCGGGTAGCCTCCAAACACGTCTCTGACGATTGTCTGGTTGAAAGCATATGCGACACTCATCGGTGAAGAGAACGTGATGCCATCCGGAGCGGTCCATTCGGCATGTTGTTGGGCTTATCTGTGCCGCGCTGCATGGTGTCGTGGTTGCAAAGATCGAACTCGCCATGGACGTCGCGAGTGAAGTTGCGCATCATGCAGTCTATTACCCACAGTTTGAGTCGTAACACGACGTTCTGTGGCTGCATGAAAAGCATTGTTTAACATGGTGGCGTTGCAAGTCAGGGTTCCTCCGAACTATAATCCGTAGGTAGCGATCATGCACTACAGTAGTAACCCTTGGGCGGCCTGAGCGAGGCATGTTATCGACAGTTCCTGTCTCTTTGTATCTCCTCCATGTCCGATCATCGCTTTGGTTCACTCCGAGACGTCTGGACCGTTGCCTGGTTGAGAGCCCTTCGTGGCACAGAGTAACAATGCGGACGCGATCGAACCGCGGCATTGACCGTCTACTCATAGTTGAACTACATACAACACGAGCAGTGTACCTCCTTCCTGGTGGAACGACTGGAACTGATCGGCTGTCAGGACCACTCCGTCTAATAGGAGCTGCTCATGCGTGGCGATTGTTGGAAGCAGCCATGCTCTGGGCTTGCGGCACCAGCCAGGGTCCAAGACACGGCAACGCAGGTCTGCGCTAAGCACTTCATATCGTGCGGGAAATAATCCAGCCTTCCTCCTCCCTGGCGCACATTCTTTCTTTGTGGCACACCGATCACACCACGTGGAGCCCGCAGCAGACCAGAAGCCACGCCGTCTTCCTCCCTGTGACACATCACTCGTTTTTGTGTGAAATACCCAGCCTTTCCTTGTGGCACATTTCGCACGCTTTTTGTGGGAAATATCTCAGCCTTCCTCCCTAACACACTTTCTCTGTGGCACACTCCCGATAAATACACCAGCCTTCCCCTTGTAGTTGAATATGAACTGCTTCATTTATGATTAAATCTGATGTTCAAGCAACGTGTGGAATATTGTCACATACATATCTTGAAGATGTCACAAAATTTTTCAGAAGATGTTCCACAGGAAATATTAATTGAACAATTGGGTCAACAAATTGAATATATACAGGGTGTTACAAAAAGGTACGGCCAAACTTTCAGGAAACATTCCTCACACACAAATAAAGAAAAGATGTTATGCGGACATGTGTCCGGAAACGCTTGATTTCCATGTTAGAGCTCATTTTAGTTTCGTCAGTATGTACTGTACTTCCTCGACTCACCGCCAGTTGTCCCAATTGAAGGAAGGCAATATTGACTTTGGTGCTTGTATTGACATGCGACTCATTGCTCTACAGTACTAGCATCAAGCACATCAGTAAGTAGCATCAACAGTTTAGTGTTCATCACGAACGTGGTTTTGCAGTCAGTGCAATGTTTACAAATGCGGAGTTGGCAGATGCCCATTTGATGT
The DNA here is from genome assembly GCF_021461385.2 of Schistocerca piceifrons. Lineage (NCBI taxonomy): Eukaryota > Metazoa > Arthropoda > Insecta > Orthoptera > Acrididae > Schistocerca > Schistocerca piceifrons. The sequence goes on from NC_060149.1 coordinate 701,711,391, forward strand.
ATGGCTTAGCACGGGGCAATAGCCGTGGCGCGGTACGTTTGTATCGAGACAGATTTCCAGAACGAAGGTGTCTCGACGGGAAGACGTTCGAAGCAATTGATCGGCGTCTTAGGGAGCGCGGAACATTCCAGCCTATGACTCGCGAGTGGGGAAGACCTAGAACGACGAGGACAGCTGCAATGGACGAGGCAATTCTTCGTGCAGTTGACGATAACCCTAATGTCAGCGTTGGAGAAGTTGCTGCTGTACAAGACAACGTTGACCACGTCACTGTATGGAGAGTGCTGCGGGAGAACCAGTTGTTTCCGTACCATGTGCAGCTTGTGCAGGCACTATCAGCAGCTGATTGGCCTCCACGGGTACACTTCTGCGAATGGTTCATTCAACAATGTGTCAATCCTCATTTCCGTGCAAATGTTCTCTTTACGGATGAGGCTTCATTCCAACGTGATCAAATTGTAAATTTTCACAATCAACATGTGTGGGCTGACGAGAATCCGCACGTAATTGTGCAATCACGTCATCAACACAGATTTTCTGTGAACGTTTGGGCAGGCATTGTTGGTGATGTCTTGATTGGGCCCCATGTTCTTCCACCTACGCTCAATGGAGCACGTTATCATGATTTCATACGGGATACTCTACCTGTGCTGCTAGAACATGTGCCTTTATAAGTACGACACAACATGTGGTTCATGCACGATGGAGCTCCTGCACATTTCAGTCGAAGTGTTCGTACGCTTCTCAACAACAGATTCGGTGACCGATGGATTGGTGGAGGCGGACCAATTCCATGGCCTCCACGCTCTCCTGACCTCAACCCTCTTGACTTTCATTTATGCGGGCATTTGAAAGAATTTATCTACGCAACCCCGGTACCAAATGTAGAGACTCTTCGTGCTCGTATAGTGGACGGCTGTGATATAATACGCCATTCTCCAGGGCTGCATCGGCGCATCAGGAATTCCACGCGACGGAGGGTGGATGCATGTATCCTCGCTATCGGAGGACATTTTGAACATTTCCTGTAACGAAGTGTTTGAAGTGACGCTGGTACGTTCTGTTGCTGTGTGTCTCCATTCCATGATTAATGTGATTTGAAGAGATGTAATAAAATGATCTCTAACATGGAAAGTAAGCGTTTCCGGACACATGTCCACATAACATATTTTCTTTCTTTGTGTGGGAGGAATGTTTCCTGAAAGTTTGGCCGTACCTTTTTGTAACACCCTGTATAACAAAACTACTCGAAATACACTTGCACACAAAACACTGTGAGAGTCATAGTTGGAATATTTAAAGAACGTTGTACTTCACACAGTTTATAAAATGAATCTGATGCTCCAATACACTTGCTTCAGGAAATATTAATGTATTTCACAAGTTGAATACACCAAAAAAAGGTCGTCACTGCTTTATAAAATTTCGCGCGTTATACACCTCTGCTCCTTGTCGTGGCCGGAAGACGTGGCGTGCTGGTGCCATCCCGCAGTCAAGCAGGGAAATCTCCCCCCAATTGAATATCACACACAATGAAAATAAAGACGCTTATAAATAAAAGAGCGCAAATACATCGCCTAAAATTTTCGTTTAAACTGCTCCACTAAAGTAAATGAGCTCAATTACGTTTGCACAGTAGTAGTAGTAACAGCAGTAGTTTGCTGCACTCACCGAGCGAGGTGGCGCAGTGGTTGACGCACTGGACTCGCATTCGGGAGGACGACGGTTCAATCCCGTGGCCGGCCATCCTGATTCAAGTTTTCCATGATTTCCCTAAATCGCTCCAGGTAAATGCCAAGATATTTCCTTTGAAAGGGCACGGCCGACTTCCCTCCCCATACTTCCGTAATCAGATGAGACCGATGACCTCGCTATTTGGTCTCTTCCCCCAACCAACCCAACTCCTTCCTGCACTCGGGAGCCGCCACTGTGAAGCGTCCACCCTCGTGCGGAGTGAACGCGCGAACCCGAAGTCGTCGTTGTGACGTCACCGCGTCCAGCACAGGGAGCTGTACGAGTAACATCACGGGTCATACCACCTTGAGATTTCGAATCTCATTGGCTCCTGAAAATATTGTACAAGACTTTCCATCAACTGCCCTTCCTGATTGGTTCCCGGCAAAACACTGTGTCTATATGAACCCTACCACCTCATCTCCAGGCCTCATTCGGCCATCATCAGTTCACCTGTGTGTTTACTCCTGAGATTTGTGCGTCAGTTTGTCGAAAATGAAGCGTTCAGCAAAATCAAGTAGCAACAGCGTCAGCGGCAAACGAAGTAGAATTGTAGAAGAAGAATACAAACTACCACGTAAGTAAATAATTATTTTTTTTTTGTAAATATGTGGTCATGGTGTACAAACGGGGAAAAATTTAGTGTGTGTTAAAAAATTCTCCCCGGTAAATCAGTTTCTTTTCCTTGTTTTACAGTGCATTTCCAGGATATTATCCTGGATTGCAATGACAGACAGGAGGAGCAGGAGGTGGAGTAGGTTGCAACACAGCGAAATTTCCCTGTCGAGGTCCAGTCTTCTGTGGCAAAATCACAACTGGAACTGCCGCATGAGTATAAAAAAAATTCATGGTAGTAGTAGTGTAGTTTGTTCTGTATCGTTGGTTTCTTTCTTATTTCATGCTTGTTCTTATACAGCTCATATGACGGAAATGCAGATTGAGCTGGAGTAAATGATGAACGCTGAAGAAATACACCAGCTACGCGTTGTGGAACAGTCTCCAGCAGCGAATACACAGAGCCAACAGTCACGTAGCTACCAATTCCTAAAAACTTACGTGTCGTCTTGTTACAGCAATAATTCTAGAGGGGTGAGACTTTATAAACAGGCAGCTGGAGACTATTCACTAAATGCATCTACCTCCAGCACCCAGTGAGGAAGCAGAGCAGCCCTGTAAATGGGAAAAAGAATACTAATTTTTTGTTTGTTTGCAGTGTGGGGGGTTTCTCTTCTCCTGTAACAAATCGCTATAAATATCTTTTTGTTGTTGTAATTACTGTAGGCGAGATGGATCAGTAGAACCTTATCAAATCTGACGAGGATGAGATACCTGAACGGGTCATGGAAATGGCTATAGATGACGAGCTGCAAAGGCAGAGTGGCCTGGCCGTTTTAGATGAGGATGACTTTCCTGAAGGGGAGGTAGAGATTCATAAAAATGTTGATGATATGCTCACGCCGTGGACCCAGAGTGGGGAAGGTAATTACTCACTCGGCTTTTATCTAGTTCAAATGGCTCTGAGCACTATGGGACTTAACATCTGAGGTCATCAGTCCCCTAGACCTTAGAACTACTTAACCCTAACCAACCTAAGGACATCACACACATCCATGCCCGAGGCAGGATTCGAACCAGCGACCGTAGAGTTCGCGTGGTTCCAGACTGAAGCGCCTAGAACCGCTCGGCCACACTGGCCGGCTCGGCTTGTATAACAACGCGGTCGTCTGAATTCTTTCTTTCCTTGCAGCAGCAGCAGGTAATGCTGGCAACGTTGTACTTAAATTTTTTTCGTTGTTCTCTCTCTCTCCTACAGCGGCCACATATCCGCTGCTGCAGCACACCTTGGTGCAGGCACCAGTGCGGCTAAACCTTCCTCGCCAAAGGGGGATCCGGTGAGACGAGCCACTGTGAGTCGAACACCGCTACTCGTAGTGTAAGAGGCAGCGGCCGCCGCCGCTGTCGCCCCATTACCGCTGTGGCGCTGTGGCTCCGTTGCCGAGCTACCATTCTTCAGGCTAGAGGGTCAGGCCTAAGGCAACATCAACATTGGGAGCCGTTGCCGTAGCCAGGCTGCTTCCACTGGCCTGAGCCCCTAGCGCCGCCTCATCCTCCTTCTCTTCTTCGTGAGAATCGTCGTCGTCAACGAAACGTATGTGTGCCTCGGCGCATACGCCTGTGTACCTCGCTGACTCCATCATCAACAGGACGGACTTATCTTTTTCACTAGAATTGAGAATCAGGTTTCTGGAAGCATGCCGCTCGGTGTTGGAGACGGAGCTCCTCAAAGCCCTAGATGATCTTAGACTTCCTGCCATTAAAAGTAACACAGTGCTCTTCTGCGAGTTGACCCACCTCCACTAAAGGCAGGGTGCTGCTGAAGAGAAAAGCTTGCTCTACATCTGGGGCGATAAAAACGTCCCATCTCGTAGCACATCAATCGCCGAGAGGTATCGTGAATCCACTTTGGGTGCTATACTGGCCCAGTGTTCTAATATCGACGTACTCAGGCAAATAGCACACCATCCATAAACATGTCTGTGATCCGTTATAAGGAGGGTCCAGTTATATCAAATTACCTGAGAATATTAAGTACTAACAGGCTTGTATTATCGTTCAAAATAAAGAGGACAATGCTTGTTTTCCATGGTCTGTCCTGGCTTGCTACAGAAAAATTAAACAGAATCCAGAGCGCATATCTCGATACGGAATAGGCCTTAACATTCGTAGATGTTATAACTTCGACGGTATCGAGTTCCCCGTAAATATTCAGGACATACTTAAACTTGAGGCACACAATCCCAGAATATCGGTTGATGTTTATGGCCTGAAGAAGCAGAAATGTAAGCTAGATGAAACTGATGATGATGATGATGACAATCAGTAACAGAAGCAAGACAAGCATACTGTAGTTGGACCACTCCATTTTTCGAAATATGCAGGTGAGCATGATCTTTATGTAAACATGCTGCTCTTCTCCGAAGGTGAAACTTAGCGTTACGTATGGATCAAAGACATGCCCTGCCTCCTTAACTCGCAGCTCAGTAAACTCAAGTGTTGGTTCAAATGGCTCTGAGCTCTGTGGGACTTAACATCTATGGTCATCAGTCCCCTAGAACTTAGAAATACTTAAACCTAACTAACATAAGGACAGCACAAAACACCCAGTCATCACGAGGCAGAGAAAATCCCTGACCCCGCCGGGAATCGAACCCGGGAACCCGGGCGTGAGAAGCGAGAACAAAAGTGTAAAAAACACATTTGCTTCTGGTGTCTAAATACCTTTCCGGAAGAAAAATATTTAAAAAGTCATCTGGAAGACTGTGAATCCAAGGAACCGGTATCTGTTGTTATGCCCACTGACGAAAACAAGTTCATAAAATTCAAGTATGCTCACTATCAAGAATGATGCACCTTTGTTGTATACACTGACATCGAAAATCTCCTTGCTGCTATCGCCTGTTGTGAATGCAATTCCTTAGCCTCACACGCGACCTTCATCTACATCTACAGCTAGATCTACATCCATACTCCGGAAGCCGCCTGACGGTGTGTGGCGGAGGGTACCCTGATAAGGGAACCTCCCCATCGCACCCCCGTCAGATTTAGTTATAAGTTGGCAAAGTGGATAGGCCTTGAAAAACTGAACACAAATCAATCGAGAAAACAGGAAGAAGTTTTGTGGAACTATGAAAAAATAAGCAAAATATACAAACTGAGTAGTCCATTGGCAACATAGGCCACATCAAGGATGATGTAAGGTCTAGAGCGCCGTGGTCCAGTAGTTAGCGTGAGTAGCTGCGGAACGAGAGGTCCTTGGTTCACATCTTCCCTTGAGTGAAAAGTTTAAATTTTTACTTTCAGACAATTATCAGAGTTCAGGCACTCACACATAATCAACTTCGCTCTCCAAAATTCCAGGACATGTTCAGATTTGCTTGGACATATGCAGGATTTGACGGTCTACACACGGAAAAATTTGAAAACGTTAAAAACATACGTTTTGACAGAGCACAGAGAAAACTGTGCGACTGTGAAACTGTTGCATTCATTTGTTGCAGTTTATGTGACACACTCTTATGTTCAAAATGGCTCTGAGCACTATGGGACTCAACTGCTGTGGTCGTAAGTCCCCTAGAACTTAGAACTACTTAAACCTAACTAACCTAAGGACAGCACACAACACCCACCCATCACGAGGCAGAGAAAATCCCTGACCCCGCCGGGAATCGAACCCGGGAACCCGGGCGTGCGAAGCGAGAACGCTACCGCACGACCACGAGATGCAGGCACACTCTTATGTGTTCATCACTTTTTTGGAAGTGATTATCACATCCACAAGAAAACGTAAATCGGACAAGGTAGAAGAATCTTTTTACCCATTCGCCAAGTGTGCAAGTTAGGTGGATCGACAACATATTCCTGTCATGTGACGCACATGCCGTCACCAGTGTAGTATAGAATATGTCAGACGTGTTTTCCTGTGAAGGAACCGGTTGACCTATGACCTTGCGATCAAATGTTTTCGGTTCTCATTGGAGAGGCGCAACACACAGACACTAAACTTATTACAGTGAACAGAGACGTCAATGAACGAACGGACAGATCATAACTTTGCAAAAATGAAGTAAGTAAAATTTTCGCTTGAGGGAAGACGAACCAAGAACCCCTCGCCCCGGCGCTGCTCACGCTAACCCCAGGACCACGGCACTCCTGCACTCACATCGTCCTTGATGTTGCTTATGTTGCCCATGGACTACTCAGTTTGTACATTTTGCTTATTTTTTATAGTTCCACACAAGTTCTTCCTGTTTTCTCGATTGATCTGTGTTCAGTATTTCAAGGCCTAGCCACTGTGCCAAATTATAAATAAATCTGAGGGGGGTGCGATGGGGAGGTTCCCTTGTGAGTGTCTCTATCGGTTCTCCCTTGCAAAAACATGTAGCGTACGCGTCAGTGCTGTCGTATTTGTGGGATGCCGTTGGACAGAAAAGCTGAAACTCCCTGTATAGATCACTGTCATCTTACGGGAAGGGCCTGCGGTGTAGCTCACAATGCGTACAACTCTAAGGACAGGGTGATCAAAAAGTCAGTATAAATTTGAAAACTTAATAAACCACGGAATAATGTAGATAGAGAGGCTAAAATTGACACACATACTGGGAATGACATGGGGTTTTATTAGAGCCAAAAAAAGTTCACAAAGTGTCCGACAGATGGCGCTGGACAGCAAAACTTCAGTGACTGCGGACGACAATCGTGTATAAAAGGAGCTGTAATGAGAGAGAGAATCACTGTCTACAACTCCCGGATGATGAACTTCGCCCTGACATCTACCCTTCCTACCAACTCTAACCCCCTCTTCCTGCCTCCTCCTCAGGGCTCCCTCTCCTCCCCCTCCCTCCTTCTGAGCGAATTTCCCCTCCTACTCCCCGTCCATCTCTTGTGCCTTCTTTCACTGTCTCTGCGCTCCCTCCTGCCCTGTCTTCCCTTTTCCTCTGCCGCCCCATGTGTCTCCTGCCTCTTTGTGAACCCACGGTTGCCCCTCCTCTCTTCATCCCGCCGCTTCCCCAGCTGCCCCATGCTCTCCCCTCCTTTTCCATCCTCTCTGACCTTTCCCTCGGCAGGTCCCGCCTGGTAGTTTTATTCTTCGTCGTGTGTGCTCCAAGTGGGTTTTAAGTGTGTTGTTTCGGAGTGTTTTTAATACTGTGGCCAACCTTTAACCTGTGCATGCGCATCCAGTGCCTTCTGTGTTTTAAGAATCGCCAACTGTGTTCTTTAACTTTCTGGTGACTTTTTTAACTGTCCCCAATGAACTTCTACATGTCAGTGTATTTTTACCTCCATTTTCTCCCCTTACTCTGTTTTATGTTCCCCTTTTTTACCTCCTTATGTATGTATTATTTTATTCTTGTTTTAGTTGTCATTCACTCGGCTGAAGAGCGGCGGATTGTGCTGCTGACAGCCCTCCCCTGCCCGTATGGGGCGGGGGCATGAAATCACAATAAAGAAAAAAAAAAAAAAGAGAGAGAATCCGCACACGGCATCAGTGTCTCGTGTGTGTGACGTCGTTTTGTGTTTTTAGTGTCCGCCGTCTCGCTTCTACGTTCACTTGTGCCGTCGGATTCATCAGTGTTATGTGAGCCGTATCAACGTGTTTTCAGTGTCGTTATCGTCGAGTGTGAACGGCTCCGTGTTTTTTGCGTATCTGTGACCACTATTTTTTGCCCGTCACTATGTTAATTCTAATTCTCCATTCTTGTACTGTTATTGTCAACACTATGGTTGAAGAGCGGCGTAGCATGCCGCTGACAGCCTACCTGATTGTTCAGGTATTCAAATAACAATAAAGGAAAAAAAAGAGAGAGAATCAGATGCGTCAGCAGTCGCAGCATGCATTCCATACACTACTGTTTGGTTGGCACTTAAGCGTACCCTCCGATGCTATCCGTACAAAATCCATCGGCATCATGAACTGTTACCTGGTGATTTAGTGAAGTGGAGGGCATTTGCAGTGTGGGCGTTTCAAAAGATGGTGGAACATGACGATTGGTCGAGTAACGTGTTGTGGACCGACGAAGCTCATTTCACGCTCCGAGGGTCTGTCAACACCCACAACTGCAGAATTTGGGCTACCGAAAATCCTAGAACTGTAGTGGAAACTCCATTGCACGACCAGAAAGTCACGGTATGGGTAGGATTTACCACATCTACAATTATCCGACGCCAATACCTCACCATAACTCCGGACATGCTTTACAGTGCTGTTCACAACATTATTCCTCGACTACAGCTATTGTTGAGGAATTGTGGTGGACATATTGAGCATTTGCTATGAACAACATCATCTTTGCTTTGTCTTACTTTGTTATGCTCATTATTGCTATTCTGATCAGATGAAGCGCCATCTCTCGGACATTTTTTGAACTTTTGTATTATTTTGGTTCTAATAAAACCCCATGTCATTCCAAGCATGTGTGTCAATTTGCACCTCTCTATCTACATTATTCCATGATTTATTCAGTTTTCAAATTTATACTGACTCTTTGATCACCCTGTATAAGTACCACGACACATATCCGTCTTGTTTCACAATTTGACTGGATATGATGCTCACTTTCTAGTTGAGCAGTTGGCTAATTTCAGTGTGACGAAAAGTCAGGTCATTGTCCTGCCTGCGAGTGTAGACAAGTATATTTCCTTCTTGAAAAGAATGACGCCAAAAATTACTCTCCGCTTCCTTGACTCTTTACGTTTCGTGTAGGCTTCACTCCAGAAGCTTGTTGACACTCTACTCAAGAGGATATGCACATCACCTGATCTGCATACCCTGATCAGGGAAAGTTTCAACTTGTGGCCGGGAAAGGAGTTTTCCATTATGAGTGCCTGGATGGGGAGGCGAAACTCGACAAAACCAGGGTTCCCAAAATATCAGCATTTACCAGTACTCTCACAGGCGATGCTGTAACTAGTGCAGATTATGAGTATGCCGTGAATGGAATTCGCGGCAATTAAACATTGCCGACCATACATGGACACCGACGTGAGCTTGCTTTTGAATGTTTTTGAAAAGCCTTGGAGTGTATACATGGCCACATACTCTCTGAACCCCACCTTTTATTGCACGACTCCTGGATTGTCGTGGGATGCAATGCTCAGGAGAACGAGGTGCAGCATCGAACTTTTGACCGATGTTAAGATGCTTCTTTTCTTTGGGCAAGGAATCCGTAGGGGACTTTGCCAGTGTGTCCATACACACTCCAAGGCATATAACCTGCGTATGGGTACAGGGTTCAAAGCATCACTCAGTTCAAGTTACATTCTATGTTTGGATGTGAATAACTTGTAAGGGCACAGCATCATGCAGCCACTGCCGGCTGGTGGGATTCGATGGGTACCCAGAGACGAATTAGAGGGATTCGGTGGAAAAATAATGCGTCTGCCGGCTGATTCTGATGCAGGGTACGTGGAAGAGGCAGATCTCATGTACCCTGTTAGTATGCATGAAATGACAAGCGACTTGCCGTTATGTCCAGAATAACAAGATTCACGAGGAAGCACTGTCCCTAACTGGTAACCACTGATGGACACAGGCAGAGGTATATAATATACTATCGTAATCTCCATCAGTGCCTCAGCTTAGGGATGGAGCTATACAGAATCATCTGGGCTATCTCCATCAGTCAGTCCTCATGGTTCAAGGAGTATATTGAATTAAATACCGAAAGAGGGAGGGCGCGACTAGTAATTCCAAAAATATTTTTGTAAATTAGTGAACAATTCCATTTTCAATAAAACGACACAGAATGTAATAAATGGACGCTTTATTTTGATTAGGATTGACTGGGAGGGGCAGTGGGGCGCATCGCAAGACCAAATGTTAAGCAAGTCACTATTTTCAATGAGATATTTGTTGCAGTGGGTATGTCGAAGGTTTCAGTAAAGTTTACGAAACCTACCTATATGGCGATGAGTATACTGGAGATCTCCAAACTCCACATGTACTAGTTCCACTAAGAGTTTGCTATAACTCATGTCGTGGAACCAAAGATACTTTATATGGATACAGATAGCTTCATCTATTGGGTGAAGATCTGAGATCCATATGAAGTAGTGGAGTGTCACGGTAATGAATTCGACACACCCGATAAGCAACCGATAATCCTTATGACATTGTTCCTCAGAACAAGGTTATCGGCTTAGTGAAAGATGAGGCGAATGCATTGTTGTTTGTGGAGTTTGTGGGTCTAAGATCCAAAATGTACGCATGTCGTACAATAGATGGCGTCTCCCAGAGGCAAGCTAAGGGAGTGCGACATACGGCGTGACTTTTCCTCACTGTCGAAGACTACTTGCAGTGCCTATACAGTGGTTTTCGCAGTGCTCGACCGCAACCGCATATCGTATGGCAAATTACTATTCAATTACGATGTCATGATGTGTACATTGTGCTGTGCAGATTGTCACCTCATGATGATAAAAGAGCCGTTTATAATGACAGAATCGAAACCCTCCTGTACTCACGCTATATACTTGAAGCACAAGAGCAATGAAGAGCTCATATCTTGCGAATGAGAGACAGAGTGAGTGAATGGCTGAGTGTGAGCATGTGCCGAATGCCATAGATCTTTTACTATAGTGTAAATATTGTATGTGTGTTCAAATGGCTCTGAGCACTATGGGACTTAACATCTGAGGTCATCAGCCCCCTAGATTTAGGACTACTTAAACCTAACCAACCTAAGGACATCACACGCATCCAAGCCCGAGGCAGGATTAGAACCTGCGGGGATAGCAGTCGCGTGGTCCCGGACTGAAGCGCCTAGAACCGCTCGGTCACAGCGGCCGGCTGTATGTGTGTGATGTATGGTATTCCCTCATGTATGACTGCTTATGTAGCCATGCGTGTATGCATGTGAGTGCGTTTGACTGTGGATGCCTGTGTAAATATATATGACTGTGTGTAAATATGTAAATACATTCAGCCTATTTTTTAATAAGCAGCATACTACGTTTGCAAGAATATATAAGCACCCTGTGCTGCAAAAAGCTTAAAACTATAAAAATTATAAAAAAGTTTAAAACTGTGCGAAGTATATAAAAATGTTAAAAATCGAAGAAAGACAACCAAAAACTTTAAAAAAATTGTAAATGGAGTAAAAAATAGTTTTACAGTATTTCTCTCTTTTGAACTTCATGTCCATGTGTGATTGTGCGAGGGCATTTGTAAACAGAATAGTTTTTAAGTTTCACCTACAGCTAGATGGCCAAGTCACATTACTTTCAAATGTGAGTTTCACGCAGTGCATTTTAGTGTACATGTTTGGGATGAACATTTTGGAGCCATCCGCTTCATTGTATTACAAAATTATTTCAGCAGGTTGACGTGGAAAACGCTTAGAGCCACCCGGCTCAACGTAGAAATTAAGTCTTATGTTGGGTGTAATTTCACTGGTAATACACTGAAGAGCCAAAGAAACGGGTATACCTGCATAATATCGTGTAGGTTCCCCGCAAGCACACCGAAGTGCCATAATACGACATGGCATGGACTCGACTAATGTCGGAAGTAGTGCTGGAGGGAACTAACACCATGAATCCTGCAGGGCTGTCCATAAATCCGTAAGAGTACGAGGGGGTGGAGAACAGCACATTGCAAGATATCCCAGATATACTCAATAATGTTCATGTCTTGTGAGTTTGATGGCCAGCGGAAGTTTTAATCTCAGAAGAGTGTTCCTGGAGCTACTCTGTAGCAATTCTAGACTTGTGGAGTGTCACATTCTCCTGCTGGATATTCCCAAGTTCTACGGAATGCACAATTTACACGAATTACGTACGAGTCACTTGTCAGACTCGTATCTAGGCGTATTAGGGGTCCCATACTACTACAACTGCAAGCGCCCTACACCACTACAGAGGCTCCGCAAGCTAGACTAGTCCCCTGCTGTCATGCAGGGTCCATGGTTGTCTCCATACACGTACACGTCCATCCGCTCCATACAATTTAAAACAAACTCGTCGGACCAGGCAACATGTTTCCAGTCATCAACAGTCCGATGTCGGTGTTGATGGGCCCAGGCGAGGCATAAAGCTTTGTGTCATGCAGTCATCAAGGGTACAAGAGAGGAAATTCGGCTCCGAAAGCCCATATCGATGATGTTTCGTTCATTGGTTCGTATGCTGACACTTGTTGATGCCCCAGCACTGAAATCTACAACAATTTGGGGAAGGGTTGCACTTCCATCACGTTGAACGATTCTCTTTAGTCGCCGTTTGTCCAGTTCTCGCAGGATCTTTTTCCGGCCGTATCGATGTCGCGAAGTCTCTAGGACAGACTCATCAGTTGTTGATCTTTGTTTCTCACGTTGGGCAGAAACGTGATCAATGTTGACAGACGTTCCGGCAGTCCTTGTTTTACCTCTATGTTGACGTGGTCGGGCATTGCCTGGTCGACCTCCCCCGCATCGCCAGATACACCTTTGCATCCCACTCTTCTTCTTCTGTAGTACACAACGTGCAGCGTTTATAAGTCGCTGGAAATTCGTCACTTCTAAACCCATTTTAATTTTTCCACCTATGGTTTTATCAACTGCAAGTGCTGCAATCCGTTAACCTGTGCCAATATCCTTTCTTCTGAGTATCGTCTTAGCCTTATCAGCTAAAATCCGGTCTGCAATGTGACGACTTGAGAGATCATTATTTACAGCGTATGCAGTGTCGTGTTTCATACACGCTTTGTCGAGCAGATTAATCCCATTATCACCTCGTACCTAGAGTTTTTGAAGCTCTGTTCCAGGCCAGCAGTAGTTGTATCGTGGAATGTGTAATTCCACTGGCAGTTTATCTACAGTACCACCATTTCCTCCAATGCGTCTCCTCGCATGCATGTGACGCTATTGTGGTGGTTGCGAACTACGCAACCCATTATATAGCAAATCCATAGCTTCAATCGATTTGTTTTGTGCTGCAGGAAAACCAAGACATTTGACTATCGCTCTATTTCGTCGACGTCTTATGACTCTCTCCACGAGAAACACATCCGGTTTTGAACATTTCTGCAACTTTTGGGTGTTTAGGAAACCTGCAATTTCTTCGGCTTTATTGTCCTTCAGGATATAATTTCTAGGATTCGTTCTTTGCACTTTGCATATCGTAAATATCTCTGTTGACCAGTTTGGCTGGTATGATTTCTCAAAGGACGTCTTATACTTTTTTAGTTTGTGTGGATCCACCATTTTAATGCGACTGTATATTGTATTTAGAAGCTCATTATCACGAATATCAGAAGGTCTCTTTTTTATTGTATGACGTTTAGTTCCGGTATATTGGTCAGTTATTTCTGCGAGAATATCAGTCCATTTGTATGACCCACGAAGATTGAAACGCATCCACATTTGACCTTTCATTGCCGCGCGGCAAATTTAGAGTATGTAGCAATAACCATTAAAATACACTCCTGGAAATGGAAAAAAGAATACATTGACACCGGTGTGTCAGACCCACCATACTTGCTCCGGACACTGCGAGAGGGCTGTACAAGCAATGATCACACGCACGGCACAGCGGACACACCAGGAACCGCGGTGTTGGCCGTCGAATGGCGCTAGCTGCGCAGCACTTGTGCACCGCCGCCGCCAGTGTCAGCCAGTTTGCCGTGGCATACGGAGCTCCATCGCAGTCTTTAACACTGGTAGCATGCCGCGACAGCGTGGACGTGAACCGTATGTGCAGCTGACGGACTTTGAGCGAGGGCGTATAGTGGGCATGCGGGAGGCCGGGTGGACGTACCGCCGAATTGCTCAACACGTGGGGCGTGAGGTCTCCACAGTACATCGATGTTGTCGCCAGTGGTCGGCGGAAGGTGCACGTGCCCGTCGACCTGGGACCGGACCGCAGCGACGCACGGATGCACGCCAAGACCGTAGAATCCTACGCAGTGCCGTAGGGGACCGCACCGCCACTTGGTTGGATGGTTGGTTGGTTGTTTGGGGGAAGAGACCAAACAGCGAGGTCATCGGTCTCATCGGATTAGGGAAGGAAGTCGGCCGTGCCCTTTCAAAGGAACCATCCCGGCATTTGCCTGGAGAGATTTAGGGAAATCACGGAAAACCTAAATCAGGATGGCCGGACGCGGGATTGAACCGTCGTCCTTCCGAATGCGAGTCCAGTGTGCTAACCACTGCGCCACCTCGCTCGGTGCACCGCCACTTCCCAGCAAATTAGGGACACTGTTGCTCCTGGGGTATCGGCGAGGACCATTCGCAACCGTCTCCATGAAGCTAGGCTACGGTCCCGCACACCGTTAGGCCGTCTTCCGCTCACGCCCCAACATCGTGCAGCCCGCCTCCAGTGGTGTCGCGACAGGCGTGAATGGAGGGACGAATGGAGACGTGTCGTCTTCAGGGATGAGAGTCGCTTCTGCCTTGGTGCCAATGATGGTCGTATGCGTGTTTGGCGCCGTGCAGGTGAGCGCCACAATCAGGACTGCATACGACCGAGGCACACACGGCCAACACCCGGCATCATGGTGTGGGGAGCGATCTCCTACACTGGCCGTACACCACTGGTGATCGTCGAGGGGACACTGAATAGTGCACGGTACATCCAAACCGTCATCGAACCCATCGTTGTACCATTCCTAGACCGGAAGGGAACTTGCTGTTCCAACAGGACAATGCACGTCCGCATGTATCCCGTGCCACCCAACGTGCTCTAGAAGGTGTAAGTCAACTACCCTGACCAGCAAGATCTCCGGATCTGTCCCCCATTGAGCATGTTTGGGACTGGATGAAGCGTCGTCTCACGCGGTCTGCACGTCCAGCACGAACGCTGGTCCAACTGAGGCGCCAGGTGGAAATGGCATGGCAAGCCGTTCCACAGGACTACATCCAGCATCTCTATGATCGTCTCCATGGGAGAATAGCAGCCTGCATTGCTGCGAAAGGTGGATATACACTGTACTAGTGCCGACATTGTGCATGCTCTGTTGCCTGTGTCTATGTGCCTGTGGTTCTGTCAGTGTGATCATGTGATGTATCTGACCCCAGGAATGTGTCAATAAAGTTTCCCCTTCCTGGGACAATGAATTCACGGTGTCCTTATTTCAATTTCCAGGAGTGTATATTTGAATCCATTATTCGCACGGGAATATCCCCGCATGTCTACAAGATCCGCTTGCCGTAAGTCATCCAAACCTTTCGTAATAACATGACTGCGAGGGTACGTTTTGCTTGCTGGTCTCTGCAGCTCACGCACCACAACGTCCATACTTATTCTATGACACCTCTCTCTCTAAGCTCGGAGATTACTGATATAACCTCATTCGAATCAGCTGTATTACCGGCAGCAGCTGATGACATGAGCAGATGTAGTCAGTCTATTAGCGCCTTGGCGTCGTCATTATCTACATACCAGATAGAACCCATAAATTATTCAGTTAATGATAGAGAAATGTACATTGAAATACTTCATTTGACTGACGTACCTAAGATCACAAAAAGCTAGAGCTACAAGAAATATAAAACCATTATAAAACCAAAACTTGATCTACAGCAGTTTGCGGAAGGGTTATTTCTGTATATAACAACAACAGTAGCAGCGGTGATGGTATTTACATTGAGCATATATATATATGCTCAATGTAAATACCATCGCCGCTGCTACTGTTGTATAGAAGCAACCCTTTCGCAAATTGCTGTAGATATCAATGCTGGACCATCAACAAGAAGTGTCCGCTAGCGAACCATTCAACGAAACATCATCGATGTGGGCTCTCGGAGCCGAAGGCCAACTCGTGAAACCTTGATGACTGTATGACACAAAGCCTTACGCCTCACCTGGGCCCATCAACACCGACATTAGACTGTTGATGACTGGAAACATGTTGCCTGATCGGACGGCTTTCGTTTCAAATTACATCGAGCGGTTGAACGTGTATGGGTATAGAGACCACCTCATGAATCAGTGGACCATGAATGTCAGCAGGAAACTATTCAAGCTGGTTGAGGCTCTGTAATGGTGTGCGGTGTGTGCAGTGGGACTCATATGGGACCCGTGATACATCTAGATACGACTCTGACAGTTGATGCATGCGTAAGCATCTTGCCTGATCACCTGCATCCATTCATGTCCATTGGGCATTCCGACGGACTTAGGCGATGCCAGCAGGACAATACAACACCCCACACTTCCAGAATCGCTACAGAGAGGCTCCAGGAGCACTCTCCTGTATTCAAACACTTCCACTGGCCATCAAACGACCCAGGCATGAACATTATTGAGTATATCTGGGATGCCTTGCAACGTGCTGTTCAGAAGAGATCGCCACCCGTCCGTACTCTTACTGATTTATGGAAAGCCCTGCAGGATTCATGGTGTCAACTCCCTCCAGCACTTCTTTAGACATTAGTCGAGTCCGTGCCACGTCGTATTGCGGCACTTCAGCATGCTCGTGGGCTTCTTACGCGATATTAGGCAGATGTACCAGTTTCTGTGGCTCTTTAGTGTATATATACACAATTAATCAATAAATTGAACTGTGCCTAATGAAGAGTTAAGTGCAATACATATGAAAATCTTACTCGAATTCTACGGACCAAGTTGCCACCTATTAAGCGAGTCACCTGAGGGCGTGCTGAAACGTAATGCCTCCGAATTTTTTAATTGAAACTTCTTGCTATAATCAATAATTAATGAGTATATACCAAATAGAATGGGAGATAAAAGAAATTACTGCCACATCCTTAACTAAAAGAAAGGGACCAGTTGATGTCGTACGTCCCGAGGCACAAATGAAATTGAAAAGTGGATAGTGGAGGGAAGTGTGAGGATTAACAGTTGTAGAGAGAGACCAAAGCTTGAGTACTGTAAATAAGTCAAAATGAATGTGGGCTGCAGTGGGTTACGCAGAGAGGAATGTACTTGCACAGGATATATTACTTCATACCAGTCTTCGGACTGAAGACCGCAACAGTAACAACACGTTCCGTACGTGTCTGTTTTCTGTGATCAAATACAGTGTACGTCCTTCCCTGTCTCCCTGAGTCCCTGTGGTTTTCCTTGCCTCTATGAAACGACAGCAGCTCCAGTGTTTCGGCATAACTCTTTCTTCGGCGGAATTAGACAGTCGAAGTCCGTGGGAGGATGCGAGGGTTTTATTGGATTTCGTGGTTGCGTGTGTACTGTGACTGTTGAGTGACTGCGTCCAAGTGACATATACGTTTCACTGGCTGGAAACAAGACCACACTGAATCTGTATGTGAGAAATCGACTGTTTCATTTCAGCTTCTCGCTGTATATGCGAGCCATATTGTCTGACACAACATGGTGTGTAGACAGCGAACATGAAATAGGCGAAAACTGGCGAGTGTTCTTCTTGTTTTTTTGTCAGTTGTTACATCGTTCTTCACTTTCAGTGAACATGCAACCAGTAAAATGAAAAGTAGGAATTTAATTTAGTGCAACATTTCGACGCGTACACTTGATCTCCCGGCAACGAAAGTATTAGTTAATAATACCACACAATACTGATTTTTTCGTCATGTTTGGGTCCACAGCATCAATGTAACTTCAAAATGATGAAACCATTTCAAAGACTACCGTAGTCTCTCAATTTTTTATGTAAAGTCTTTGTTGCACCATGTGTATAATCCACATTACAGATCAGTTTCGGCCTTTGGCCATTTACAAATAACAGCGAAGAAAATACCACAAGAGCAGTAAGACACAGTGGTGAACAACATTATGCTTGCATTTATTATTACACAGCAGTAACGAATGTAAACGATTTTATTATTTGACAGTGTTGTAAACAATGTACAGTGAAACTGACAGCTTAAGGTGGTTTTAAAATTATTTCATCGTTTAGAAACGGGTTTTTTGTGTGTACAAATCGTAAGATCGAGTTGTAAAAATAGCTATGTGTTAGGACACTTACTGGTGTCACCACAATCCATCTGTTTCCAGAACAAATAAATTGGTCTACTTGAGAAATAATATCCAATATTTCAGTCATAAGTATATTTCTTGATAATTCCAAGTTGATAATAACTGAATAAATAATAACTTGCACGAATAGGCAGTTCCAAGAATTCCAGGAAAGAGGTTATGTGTTACTAACAGACAGAAAACAATATACTACAGCGAGGATGCGCAGCATGGTAGCACTGCAGTTGGCTTTCTTCACTGTATCTGTTATTCTGGAAATAATTAGATGATCAGAAGGAGTTTGTGTGGGTCAGTGACGTCAGTAAGGCGTTTTTACGTGTCGTATGGGAAACGATGATTCTGCTCACCAGGACAACGCCTGAATAACCGATAATTTTCGGTATTTGTTTGATCTCGCTTATGGAAGGTTTTTTTAATTCTTTCCTAGTGACTGGGTAAAAAACCGGCAGATCATTTTGCCATAGCAGCAGTGCTAAAATTTTTGGTTTCTGAGCAGTACTTTTAAAAAGAACAAGTACCTTTTATTTAAAAAGTTACCATTGCTTCGAAATATTGGATTTCAGAAACAGGGAAAAGCTGTCACCACTATTTTAATAAAGAAGCTTACAGTCAGAAATCAGCAACAAATGCGTGAGATAAAAATCGATACAGCATTGCAGAGACAAAAATGTACCTGTTGCCATTTGCTTGGCCCATTCAACAGTACTCGTCTGTTTGCAGTGTGCAAGACCTGCTCCCATCGGATGCATACAGTTGCGTCGCTCTGTCTTCCTGTCACGTCAGTTGTATCGCTGAATGCTACAGTCCCTATTTTGGAAGTATTTTATGAAGTGCGGCAGTAATAAAGTAAAATGCTCCTCTTGCTTCGAAAGATAAAAATCGGGAGCAGGAACAAATATCTTGCGACACCGTATAAAGAAAAAGGAATATCCTTGGAAGGGACGGTAAATATAACTGATATACACTATGAGATCAAAAGTATCCGGACACCTGGCTGAAAACGACTTACAAGTTCGTGGCGCTCTCCATCGGTAATGCTGGACTTCAATATCGTGTTGGCCCACCCTCAGCCTTTATACAGCTTCCACTCTCCCTCGCACACGTTCAGTCAGGTGCTGGAAGGCTTCTTGGGGAATGGCAACCCATTCTTCAAGGAGTGCTGCACTGAGGAGAGGTATCGATGTCGGTCGGTCAGGGCTGGTGCAAAGTCGGCGTTCCAGAACATTCCAAGGGTGATCTATAGAATTCAGGTCAAGACTCTGCCCAGGCCAGTCCATTACAGGGATGTTATTGTCGTATAACCACTCCGCCAAAGGCCGTGCATTATGAAGAAGTGCTCGATCGTGTTGAAACATGAAATCGCCATTCCCGAATTGCTCTTCAAAATTGGGAAGCAAGGGAGTGCTTAAAACATCAATGTAGACCTGTTATGTGATAGTGCCACGCAAAACAACAAGGCGTGCCAACCCCTCCATGAAAAACACGACCACACCATAACACCATGAACATTGGCCCACTGTTCGACGTCCAGGTGATATGTTGACGACTCCACTCTAGACAATCCCTTCTGTGAAAACGCATTAAAAGTACACATACAGCTGGTCTCCGACAATAAAGACCACTCTTCCAAAGCCTTCTGTCACCGTTTGTCTCGATGCAACACGTTCAGTGGGTGTCGCCTGGTCAAATGCCAGTTTCCGTGCAGTACTAAGGTAGTACCGCTGTTCCCTTACAGCCAAATAACACTCTTCTCTTTCTGATATCACACATGTTCGGCCCTGCCCTGGTCTTTGGAATACTGTTTCGTTCTCTATAAACTGCCGCCACATCCGAGAAACAACTGAACGATTCACTTTAAGGCCTCGGGCCACACCAGTTTGCGACTGTCCCACTTCCATTCTTCTTATGGCCCTCCGCCGCAAAGAATGTGGTAGGCGTCTTGGTTGTGCCGTACCGCCGCCCCGTCTGTGACTGTATGTACAGCGATTGTGGATGGGGGACTACCCAGCACACACTATATAGTTTGATAGGTGCCCTGAGGTCATCGCTGGCGTAGTTGTCCGTTGACCGGAGTGCCACCTTCGGTGCAGAACACAAGTTTATGGACATCTGTTGACTGTTTGTCTGATTATACCGTGAAATAGACACAAGACAGGGAATAGCGGTTTTTTGCTTCAATTATGGACACAAGTGTATTACTGCCACGCCACCTGTGCTCTTAACCACTATCACTGTCATAAAAATGGCTTCACAGTGGGGTAAAACAATGACGGCACTAACTGGATAAGTTAAAGGAGTTGTTACTGTAATAATACTGGAAAATCCATGCCCAGGCAAGTACTTTACATTGAAGAAACACACACAAGACATTATTTACGTGCAATGAAAACAATTTCCTCCATTCGTGCTACTGCTGCCACCATTTGCATTGGATAGGAATGGTAGAAGAATGTACTTTATGTGTGACTATAATTAACTCCAATTGTTTATTTCCATTAATGAAATATCATCCACATAGGCAAAAATAGTACTTGTGATAAAATCGTTGAAGCTACAAAAAAAAAATAAGATCGTTAAGGCAGAGGTGATGAAATTTGTGTCTAAATTCATACATAATATCTATAAATAACATTAAATGTGTAGATTCAAGTGTGATTTTTAAAGACAGAAATGCGCAAGCTTAACTCACGCCAGTACGAAGGTATAGATAACAGCGTCCAAATTCGCGCGGGACAGGCACTTTACATTAGTCAGTTAATCGGGGTAGATATCTGGAAAGTATAGAATGTGTGTGCGGCAGTATATTTCTGGTATTAAGTCGTGAACTTGTAATATTTCACGTGTGTCGATCGCAGGTACTCTGAAACATTTTTTAACTTCTGTGAACGCAGAAAATTTCGGGTCAGTCGAACTGGTTGTTTGAGGAACGCGTAATATTTTGAGTGTGTTGATCGTGAGTAACCTGAAACAAATTCAGTGCGTGGTCTCTGAAATATTTTGTGTTAGGCAACTTGTACTAAATCCTAGAAACATTTCTGCATTCAGCTTTGGGGCTGATCTGCACTTAGAATTTCATTAGTTCTCGGTTACTGAACTTAAATTTTAGACTTGTGATGAAGTTACTTTAACTTATTTCGTTGGATTTTCGGAATTTTATGCAAACGTGTGATGCTCGCTTTGCTTAAACCTTCTCATAGACAGATCTTACTTCACGAATAAATTATTTTGAATTGTGAGAAGTGATAGCTTATTTTCTGCAGTTAACTTAATTTCTTAAAAATTAAAACGCTATGACAAGTGGACCTTATTTAACCAAAAATTTACTGCATGCATATATTGAATTTGTGACTGAAATTATTTAGGGTTGATGCGACAAATGCATTAGTTGGGACGTGGACAACAACGAAGCAATTATTTTAGAAATCCAAGCACACTTTAAGGAGGCTCAATAAATAGAGTTTTTTCTTCTTGCTCAGTTTTTTTAAGTTAGTGTTGATGCACGTTCGAGCTCGCAAGTCATTATTTGGTGCAAGAAACTGTGTTCGGCTTCACCATTAGTTAGTTACTTATGCGTTTGGGATTAAAAAGAATTAGAAAGAAGAATGTGTCGCCATTTACTCTCATCTTTTACCCATCCAATATGTCGCAAGTGGAAGTGCTCAGAGTACTGGCATAGCAAGATTTAGTCATGAAACTCAAGCGAAGTATTCACCAAGTCATAGAAGTTTCCAGTGGACTATACTGCTTTCGGATTTGGGCAACCACTTGGTCTGAAATGGCTTCTAAGAACCCTACTGAGACTGGCACCGGAACTGTATCGCAGTTAATGTACTTAAATTAGCTCCATTTATCGTACGTATTGAAAAATTACTCCTCCGACAATCCATCCCATTACACTTGAGATATATATATTGTGACATCTGTATTTATTGAATGTGTTTCGCCGTTACGGTCCCTTATTCTCTGTTGAACATTAACTAAACCGCATAGTTCGGGTGCTTTTCTAAGAGTCAGATCAAAGAACTCTGCCGCACGGGTCGATTTATCGTCAAGCTAACAATACCTGTCGTTATATGGACAATAGTTATTTATTCCCTGAGCAGGCGGTATTTAATGTTAATTTTAGTTTGCGTAAGATTTCGACAATACGCGTACTTCAGAGATATTTACATTAGAAGGCGGCTAGCGATCGTTATTTCGTACTATGTATCTATGTATATAGATGGCTCAGTTGTGGCATGGCTATATATCAAGTCTTCATGTTTTACTTCAAGAACTATATTCTACAAAGAAATATCTTATTCATAATATCCTTGGAATAGTGAGTAAACCCATCACAAATATAACGTATTTGTAAATAAGCATCATATAAATGGCAACAAATGTAGAACATTAGACAGGAGTTTATCAGCATGAAAAGCTGTACAACCGTACTATTATGGATAAATAAAAGGTTATTTATGGGGTCGCATATATTAGAATTCTAGTTGACATCAGTGAGTGACTCAATGATAAGACCAAAAAACTGTAGCTCACTGTATCTGCGTATACCGTTTTGTTTCATAAATAAATTTGGTTGCTATAGTTTAAGGTTGACTGTTGAAATAATAAAATTAAAAGAAAACTGAAGAATTTTATTGAAATGAAAGGTACTTTACTAAAATTTGAATTGAATTGAGGAACTTGGGATGCTCTAATGCGCTGAAGGAATTCTGACTTCGTTACAGATAAATCGTAAATTTCATTTATGAAGACCCCACGGAAAAAATTGGGAATTTCATATCATTAAAAAATTAGTTTCTGCTGGGAGCCATCGCAACTACAGGGCAGTTAAAATGACTTTCAAATAACGTAGCAAGACACTGAGATAAAAAAAGGGTTTCATTTTTAGTGGTAACGGAAAGACTTTGTAAGTCGGTCTTCCCACTGAAAGAATAGGGAAAGTGCAATACACCAGTTAGGTCAGTCGGGTAGCGGCTGAAAACATGATGGGCTGAGTTTCTTGCTTTTTGTTATTTTTTTTTTTAGTAATAGCGTTTAGTTTGAAGGGTGACAGTAGTGTGGTCCCCTTAGGATCTGTAAAATGTGTGAATCGTCACAAGATGAAGGTGAGATGTCACCTGTTAATCAATCAGCTAAAAAGAGAAGAAGTTATGAAAAAATGAGTGATATTGTTGGGAAACATCTTATCAGTTAGGCAGTGATGGCAAATGCTTAACCAGCTTAATTTCGGTGATATTACTTACTCGTAGATAGCCTGGACAAGACGATTCCAATGTCAGAGATTGTTCTTTACGATATATTCTAAGAATCGAAGGAAATGATAACACAAGTGAAATTCCTCTTTGCCTAAAGGTCTGCATGGAATAATCGTTTTGCTGTTTCAACAGCAATGTCCAGCAGTGATGCAGTATTTTGTACTTGCACTAAAGTTCTATGGGATAAAGGAGCAAATGTGGTTATTATTTTTGCTCTAGTATGTCAATGACATACTTAATACGAAATAATACTCTGCGATTCGTTCTCAGGAGAGAGTGAGAAAAATGCCGTGTTCAATTATCATCTCGTTCATACCATTAACAGATTAGATAGCGTCAATGTTGTATTTCCAATAACAGGACGTTCTAACGTGGAATGTGTTAAAATCTTTTCTTTCGTAAAAAAGAATGTTATTGCAGAGTCGCCAAAACTACTTTGAAATTGCAAGAGTTAATCTAATGCATTGTAAAGTCATTCCTGTTCAGCAAGAAAGTATACGAGATTGAACGATCTTCTTGGAAGCATGTTACATATCAAAGTGTTCTTCAAGGCATGACCGCTCACAGAAGCTCTGGTGGTGAAGGAAGATAAGCTGTTCATATTCAGGTTTACTTACAATGAAGCCTGAACATCAGTATATCTGGAAAATTCTGTTGGGGTACAAGTAGACGTCGAGCCTGAGTATCAACCACAGGGACCTGATAAATTCTTATGGCCTTATCGAGTCTCGAATGGTTTTCTGTAACATGAAATTTCTGAAAGATAAATCACGGTTACTTTGCAAATGACTGATTCTGGATGTGTGTTTTTTAGAGTTTCTGCCATTACATTATGAAATATATTCATACTTTCAAGAAATTGAACAGTTTTCTGGTCAAGGCGCAAGAAATTTCTTTTCCAGCCTATCACATAACGAATCAAAACCCAAGACCAACAAATAGAAACTTTAAATGCTAAACAACACAAAGAAAGGATGAAAGCTTACAAAAAAGGGATGCACTTACTACGTTCATTTCGTGGTAAATATTACGTCTTTTGCATGTATTACCGTTTTTATCATACAGTTCCAATTGTCATTTTTTCTGATGTACATCCTTTACAACCTTTCAATTTGGTATTATAATTATATTAGTTACTCTTGATTTGGGGGTTTTGTGTATTTTTTCCGTAATCTTGAAAGTTCAATTATCCTCTTCTGTGATAAGTAGAAAATTTTTCTTCCTCAATTTACAGAACAAATACGATCCTTATGGAGGCCTCGTAAAAGCAAATTATGTAAATAAAATTAAAATATAAATAAATTTATTTTCAGAACAAATGGAAACCATGAGACTGTTTAAGACCCTCGTAACAAATCTGAGCCCGGCCTCCCTCACCCCCCTTCCCCCGCGCCCCTCCACCTTTGACAAAATCCTAACTACGTCCTTGCAGAAAGCAGTGATTCTCGTAACGTATACGTGTCCAACTTCTGCAGTCATTATGCTGAAGGATGGCAAATGGACATGACAGCCGGATTACTTTGGTAATTCTTGAAGTCAGGAATTTACAGATCCCTGACTGATACCCTCCCCCCGCGTCTCCTCGTTTGTCACCCATACAGTATGTCTGAGATGATATTGGTAGAAGTATATTTTCATACCAGCCTCCAATGAGCTACATTCATGAAATGCCACAACACGTGCATCGGAAGAGCCAAGAAATTCTTCAAGGAGGCACTCGGGGGCTGCATCCTTGCCACGCTGAATACTAGTGTGTGTTCTTACCCGTGGGGCACACTTCATACTGTGTTGACAATCGGCATCAGTTCCAAATGGAATAAAATTTTAATCATTTAATACTCTTTATGGGATGAACATCACGACAAGCCGGAGTGGCCGTGTGGTTCTAGGCACTGCAGTCTGGAACCGAGCGACCGCTACGGTCGCAGCTTCGAATCCTGCCTCGGGCATGAATGTGTGTGACGTCCTTAGGTTAGTTAGGTTTAATTAGTTCTAAGTTCTAGGCGACTGATGACCTTAGAAGTTAAGTCGCATAGTGCTCAGAGCCATTTGAGCCATTTGAACCATCTCGACAATAATAGACAAACATCGGGCTTGTGCTTCACGGTGTAAGATCTTCCATTTATATCTGTGTATATTGCCACTAAGATGCTAACTAGCGCCGTTATTAGGGAATGGACAGGCACACCGTATTCAAACTTACATGGATGTATGATCCGTCTTTGCAGCTATTGCAAAGCAATTTTTTTTGTTTGTTTATGCGACTCTCTTCCTTTATTCATGATGCATCTTCAGTGGCCTGTTTCTTTTTATGTGTATAAGGCCTTGCTGTGCTGCAACTGTTCTCGCTTCCCGCGTTCGGGTTCGATTCCCGGCGGGGTCAGGGATTTTCTCTGCCTCGTGATGGCTGGATGTTGTGTACTGTCCTTGGGTTAGTTAAGTTTAAGTAATTCTAAGTTCTAGGGGACTGATGACCATAGATGTTAAGTCCCATAGTGCTCAGAGCCATTTGAACCATTTTTTTTGCTGCAACTGCGAACGAGCGAAAGCGAGGAGAAACTACAGTCGCAATTTTTTTCCGAGGGACTGCAGCTTTACTGTATGGCTATATGAAGATAGCGTCCTCTTGCATAAAATATCCGGGGGTGACTACTCAGGAGGAAATCGTCATCAGGAGAAAGAAACCTGGTAATCTACGGATCGGTGCGTAGAATGTCAGAACCCTTAATCGGGCAGATTGGCTAGGAAATTTAAAAAGGGAAATGTGAAACGTCCCCTTTGAACAATTATACATGACTGTGCTTAAACTGACACACAATATTTTGTTAGCGCGACGCAATCTGACTTTTAAAATTCCCTACAAAAGAATGGCCCTGACTAACATTAAACTATACCTTTCACAAATCACTTACCTCACAAAAATCTTCGCTGCTCAAGCTACTGCAATACAGCGAGCGCCACTACTGCCAGCTAAATAAAAGATTCAAACTATGGAAGGCACTAACTACTGATAGGGATAGTTAGCAAATGAAAGATATTAATAGAGAACAAACAATGTATTTACCTTGATATCATCATATATAAATATAGCAATTCATGACAAATTTCAAAACTCCGCCATCTCTCTCCCCACATCCACCACTGCTGGCGGCTCACCTCCAACTGCGCAACGCTACACGCTGTTCACAGCCAGCTGCCTAACACTACAATGGCGAGTATTACAACAATGCAAAGCAGCCACAGACTGCACACAGCACAGCCAGTGATTTTCATATTGAGCGCTACGTAACGTTGCCAATAAGAAAACATAAACAGCCTACTTACATAGCCCCTATGCTCCCCACAAAAAATTTTACAAATTTTTTTTGGGCAGTGGCCAATAATGATTTGATAAAATTTTTCATAATTACAATAACAAAGAAATCAAATGCACACCCTTATTGATACAATGTTGGTCAAAAGCTAAAAATTTCTCACAGTCCATAAAGACAGTCCAGATTGTTCATCACAGTAAAAATGCAGAGTTTTTCTCAAAGTCTGAGCAGTAAAAGAAAATGCACACAGAAGTAGTGGATTTCCATACAGTCTTGAAGAAGTAGTGTTGTCCTTCCAACGGAAAGACAGTGCTGACTCTTGACATGCATACAGGTAGTGGGCCACAACAGAGCAAACCCACAGCAGAGTCAGTCGAAATTTTGAAGAGTATTGGTAGGTAGGTCATCACAGAGCAGACCCACTGTAGTCCTTGTGGAGATTACGGTAGTGGTGGGCCACCACAGGTGCAGACCCACTGCAGTCCTTGTAGAAATAATGGTACTGATGGATCATCAAAGATGTAGACCCACTGTAGTCCTTGTAGAGATAATGGTACTGGTGAGTCAGCAAAGGTGTAGACCCACTGTAGTCCTTGTAGAAATAATGGTATTGGTGGGTCATCAAAGATGCAGACCCACTGTAGTCCTTGTAGAGACGGCCAGCAGCCATCTGTTGCAAATGTGCAGGTGCACAGTCACCATCGAAGAGTCTTGCGGACAATATAGCAAGTCCATAAACCACCACTTGTGCACTCACAAAGTTTCTGGAATTATCCTTAGATCCAGCAATGCTGTTATCCAGTCCCTTGCTGAATTATTAACACACGTGCAAACACTAACAGTCCCTACTTCTCACATATTGTCCATATACTATGACCAACAGAAACGTGTGCAGTGAAATGTAACTTACAAGTTAATAATATGATGAATGGTGACAATTACAATTTTATAACATGAGAATACAATTACAAAGACACAGAAAACATCATTAAAACATAACAATACAGATAACATTTGTAGTAAAACAGGCTTTACAAAAGAATCGAAATAACATATACATCAATGTTACAGGAATTATGAGATAAGTACATACATAAAAGATCAGAATAGTTATTGAAACATCAACTTCACACATGAGCATTAAAACAAAACAGAATAAATAATGTCTAACCATATTTACAAGGTACATAACATAATATTAATGCCAATTATATTTGAGGATAACGGTATTCCTCATCATAGTGAATGTAGCTTAGTATTAGAAAAATTCTACAACATAAATCTTATCAGATAAACATATAAATACAGGAAAAACATAAATACACAAGGGTACACAAACATTTAGTGGAATAATACAAGGAAAGGACAGGGTTTGTTTTACTGCAGTATTTTGCAAACAAAACTTTCTTTACTTCTCGGAGATCTCCCTTCATTCCTCATTATTTCCAAAAGTCCTATCTATACCTGCTTTCTGTACTTTTCTCGTATAGCCTCTCAGTGCATTTCTTCAAATTCATCGCAACTCATTCTCTTATAGGCTACCCCCTCTTAAGCTAACTTAAATCTACTGAGCTCAGATGCTAAACTAAGGGACGAGGCAATGCAGCAGCACAAAACAATTAACACAAACAGCAATGACAAAATATTCAAATGGCAAAGTAAGCTACAGTAATTACAACTAATATAAGGCAATGAGCAGCAAACAAGAAAAATAAATCAGTAGTAAAACTGGCTTAAAAGAATAATACAAAGTGAAATTTAGTAGCACTATGCCTGGCAAACAGCAGCAGCTAATGCAAAAACTTATATCTAAACATGACATAGCTCAAGCAGAAAAAATAGTACACTAAAGATAACAATGCAGATAAGGGAAATGTATAATCACATCTTAATGTCTAAGTAATTAAAGTGGTGCACCATAACAACTGATTGTAAAAAGAAATATTACCATGTACTTGAAAAGAAAATTATGTGTTACTGTTACTAGTTCCTTCTTATTGTTCTTTCCTTTCCAAGTGCTCCTTTTTTAAAGAATGTGGATCATAAAATAATTATTTAATAGATCTGTTGACAGAAAGTGTTCACATTAGCAAATGCATTTCATTTTATAAGAGCAATGCTGCAACACAGCTGGAAACCAGATATCAAATGAAATAAGCAACTATGCAAACCAAAGCATAAAAACATCATTCAACAGCTATGTGGCATTTCGTAAGTCAGTAGCTCTCAACTCTCATAGAAAGACACTTGTCATTATCGTGTCGTTTTTGCGATGCTTTCTACAAAGGAACGTCAATAGCGAGGATTATGGCCTCCCCTTTTTTTTTCTACCTGTGCCACTGAAAGGCTAATGGCTTTTTTTTTCGGGCGGCTGTCGCCCAGGTGGGTGCCCGCGACGCATTACGTGCAGGTGGTCACTTAACTTTCTTACGGAAATATTTACGACAGCAGTTTCTGCTACAGTGACAGTCTCGCATAAAAATATTTCACAAGTCAACAATTAGCATTGCAAATCTGTAGAAAGAAAATCCTATAAATATAAGTGTCCAAATAAAATATTCGTCAGCATTGTGATACAGTCATGCATTTACGCACATTTCATAACTCTTAAAGTACGATTCTTGGTTTCCAACATACTTCTTATTCCTCATATGCGGTAGCATCATCTTATTGATCATAAACATATCTCAACAGCATAGTACACATCGTCGTCGTAATAATAACATCATAACACCTCAGTCAAATCTCAAAAAGTCGTAGCTTTCTGCAATAATTTCAAAACCTAAAAAAAAATTCTCTGCTCATTTCAATAGTGTCATCTACCTCAAACGTACTTTAAAAATCATGATCCCATAACAAATACGACATTCAAAGCTCTCATAGTATCACAATGGTTCCGAAAAAATATGAACATTTCACAAAGTACTGACAAAATACAATTTCATAAGTGTGAAGTTATCCAAATGTGTAATTACTTAAACATCTGTCACTGATGTAGTAAAAAAAAGTTTCTTTCCATGTTAAATGATCAGATAGCTGTGTAATTTGTGTGTTAGAGAAATATGGTACCGATGTGTAAAGTTGTATAAGCAAATACCATATTAGCTAGGGTTCCTTGTGGTTGCCACACACATGGTACACAAAGTAAGCGTGTACCCCCCTTTTGTTAGTGCGATGCAATCTGACTTTTAAAATTCCCTACAAAAGAATGGCCCTGACTAACATTAAACTATACCTTTCACAAATCACTTACCTCACAAAAATCTTCGCTGCTCAAGCTACTGCAATACAGCGAGCGCCACTACTGCCAGCTAAATAAAAGATTCAAACTATGGAAGGCACTAACTACTGATAGGGATAGTTAGCAAATGAAAGATATTAATAGAGAACAAACAATGTATTTACCTTGATATCATCATATATAAATATAGCAGTTCATGACAAATTTCAAAACTCCGCCATCTCTCTCCCCACATCCACCACTGCTGGCGGCTCACCTCCAACTGCGTAACGCTACGCGCTGTTCACAGCCAGCTGCCTAACACTACAATGGCGAGTATTACAACAATGCAAAGCAGCCACAGACTGCACACAGCACAGCCAGTGATTTTCATATTGGGCGCTACGTAACGTTGCCAATAAGAAAACATAAACAGCCTACATACAAATGGATAGGTTGGAGTTAGGTATACTGGGAATTAGTGAAGTTCGGTGGCAGGAGAAACAAGACCTCAGTTTTCAGGTGAATACAGGGTTGTAAATTGAAAATCAAATAAGGGTAATACAGGAGTAGGTTTAACAATGAATAAAAAAGTAGGAGCGCGGATAAGCTACTACGTATAGAATAGTGAACCCATTACTGTAGGCAAGACAGACACGAAGCCCATGCCTACCACAGTAGTACAAGTTTATATTCCAATTAGCTCCGCAGATGATGAAGAGACTGAAGAAATGTGTAATACGATAATAGAAATTATTCAGATATTTAAGGGAGATGAAATTTTAATAGTCATGAGGGACTGGAATTCGACAGCAGGAATAGGAAGAATTTTACACAGAGCATAACTTAATCAAATCTGTGGTGTCACCGCCAGACACCACACTTGCTAGGTGGTAGCCTTTAAATCTGCCGTGGTCCGTTAGTATACGTCGGATCCGCCTGTCGCCACAATCAGTGATTGCAGACCGAGCGCCGACTTTGCTAACGATGGTTCACTGACAAAATACGCTCTCGTTTGCCGAGATGATAGTTAGCATAGCCTTCAGCTACGTCATTTGCTACGACCTGGCAAGGCGCCATTGCAGTTACTATTGATACTGTGAATCATGTACCGTCAAGAGCGACATTCACCATTAATGGACTAAAGTTAACTATTCCACCAGCTACGACCGTTTTTTCTAAATTCTAATTTCCTTGTCCTGTTCCAGACCTCACGCCAGCCTGCGTGAGCTAAAACGTGTGCCTTTCGGCTTCCTCTACTAACACGGTGTTGGCTCTCCTGCCAACCATAACATTGGCGACGAGGCAATACCGCGTTCTTAACTATACTGCCCTGATTTACTTGTGTAATGGCTTCGCCACCATCTCCAGATGTACTGTGCGAATTTTATCGCTTACAGAATCAGCAGATGCAGGCATTACTGGATGCCCTTGGACAGCTTGTCCAGGGTCAACGTGCAATGCAAAACGATGCGGCAGCCGTCGCTCCACCGCTAACGCAGCCACAACACGCTGTTGCACCAACTTTTCATCCTTTTGATGCTGCACTGGAAAGCTGGGCGGAGTGGTCACGCCAATTTGGATTCCATCTCGCCGCCTACAGAATTCAAGGTAACGAGCAGCAGCCATTTTTGTTGTCTTCGTTCGGCGTACAAACGTACCGTGTGATAGTGAAATTATTTCCTCGACGCGATGTAGCAACTCTGTCCTACGACGAAATTTTGTTTGCATTAGATGCATATTTCAAAGAATTAGTCAATGTAGTTGCCAAACGGTATACCTTCTTTGGTACAAAATGTACGGCAGGTCAGACTAATCGGGAGTGGGTTGCAACCTTGCAAGGCTTTACTAGGGATTGTGCTTTTGAGTGTCAATGTGGACTCCCTTACTCAGATACTATGGTACGTGATGCAATTGCACAGAACGTTTCTGATGTTCGTATTAGGGAACAGATTTTGAAACTAGTCAATCCTTCCCTTCAACAAGTGATGGACATATTGGATCGGCAGGACACACTTGACTGTGCTCAGGAATCATTTGAAACATCGTCAACCGTGTGTCAGGCTAACCGGCCCGCCGGGCGAGCTGCACGGAACAGTAAACAGCCCTTGCGCTCGGCCGCGCTGCTGCCGCCAGGCTCTCAGCCATGAGTACCGCGCCGGAAAGCAAATGCAGTGCTAAAATCATGCCCGCAGTGTGCTACTAGACATTCGCGTGAGAATTGCCCGTAACGCCAAGCTACTTGCTTTTACTGTAATAAAAAGGGACATGTTCAAAGTGTTTGCCAGAAAAAGCTCAGATCAGAAACTCAGATTCATTCCAGGCCCTTTGCTTCACGGCAGAATCAGAATCGAACCAAGGATACTGAGGCATGTGAAACTTCGCCCATGGAAATTCATATAGTTCATTCCACTCCGCCCAGTGCTACTCTCTCTAACAGTGACTGTGTTTGTCCCACAAATAGTGTGCATCGACATCGCCGGAACTCCCGTCAAGTCGCAAGTGATTTTGTACCAGTGTCAGTTCACATTGCATGAGACAGTCGCTCTTGTCGTCAGCAGGGCAATAAACTTTTTGTGGACTTGGGCATTAACGGCAAAGTTATACCATTCCAGCTCGATACTGGGGCTGCAGTTTCACTGATCAAGCAAGACACTTACAAACTGCTGGGCACACCTCCGTTGCGTGCCACAACTGCTAAGTTAACTAGCTATTCAAGGTCAAGAGATCCCTGTGTTTGGACAGTGCAGCCTTCTTGCAACATACAAGGGACAAACAAAACTTGTGTCATTTTACGTCCTTCGTTCTTCTTCTGCAGTGAACTTGTTTGGTTCTGATTTATTTCAGTTGTTTAACTTGTCTATAGTAAATCAGGTCCTATCAGTGAACCAGACTGTGCCCTCCGACAGTGTTTCTCGTATATGTGAAGAATTTGCGGACATTTTTGCACCGGGCCTCGGTTGCGCTAAGAACTATAAAGCACATTTGGAACTGAAAGTAAATGCGCAACCGAAATTTTTCAGAGCGCGCAATGTTCCCCACGCATTGCGTGATGAGGTCGCAAAAAACATTAAACGATTTGGAATGACAAGGTGTAATTGAACGTGTTCAGGCTTCTCTCTGGGCATCACCCTTAGTAATTTTGCCAAAACCTTCCGGAAAATTGAGACTTTGTGTGGCCTTCAAGGCAACAGTGAATCCACAACTAGTGACTCCAACTTTTGCTTTACCCCGCCCAGAAGATCTTTTTGACAAACTGTGCCCGGGTAAATATTTTTCGAAGTTGGACCTAGCAGATGCGTATTTGCAAATACCGGTGAACAAAGAATCCCAGCGCGTTTTGGTGGTTAACACGCATCTTGGTTTGTATCGATTCAAACGACTGCCATTCAGGTGTGCATCCGCCCCTGCATAAGGTCTTCCACAGTCTATTGTTTCCGACAATGGCCCACAATTCCTGTCCGCAGAATTTCAGTCATTCTGCAAGGCCAATCGTATTCAACATCTGACGTCCGCACTGTTTTCGCCATAGTCTAACGGTGCCGCTGAACGATTGGTCATGACTTTCAAGTCACAGATGTTGAAGTTGAAAGAGTCGCATTCTCGGGAGGACGTGTTATTGCTCTTTTTGTCCTCGTATCGCTCTCAGCCGCGAGATGGTCGCTCGCCGGCTGAGTTGCTCCACGGTCGCCCTCATCGAACCTTGATGACTTTGCTACATCCGCCGCATCATGTTCCCGTGCAGCGGCAGACACCTGCTTTTGCCCCAGGCGACGTTGTCTACTACCGCCACTATCGAGGTTCACGGCGTTGGCTCGAAGGGCGCATTCTTCGCTGCCTCGGCCGCGCTATGTATCTGGTTTTGGTGGTCTCTGGTGAGGTGCGTCGGCATCTCAATCAGCTGCGCCTCTGTCGTCGCACGGGATCTGCCGCTCCCCGTCTGCTTTCAGCGACGGTGCCGTCCGTTCAGCGCCCTGGGGACTCATCTACTGGCTCGCCTCGGCCCCAGGTGTTATCGACGCTGCCTTCCATTTTGCCCCATGGCGACGCGCCGCCGCCGCCGCCGCCTGTTCTCCCGCCGGCGACGCCCGCAGAGGACGCGTCGCTGCAACCGCCGGGCACCTCCCTGGGTCACGCACCGCCGAACGCTTCCCGGGACCAGTTGTCCTCCGACATAGAACTTTTGCCTGCTCCGGACCGTATGTCGTCTTCGCCCGTCGGGTGCCCCGGCCCGATGGAGGTCGACCCTTCGGCCCCTCCTGTCTCTCTGCGGGCGCATACCCCGCATGTTGGCGTGCACCCTGGAGTAGGTTTTCAGGCGTTTCCTAGCTCCCCGCGGTCCGAAAGGCAGGGTGCGGGTGGTACAGCCTCGCCTGTTGTTAGGCTCCCCACCTCGTCGCATACGTGAACATGGGGTCCTCCCCACGGTGGGCGGAAGCCTAATGCCACAACCGTGCGCCGATTTGCGGGGGAGGGATGTGGTGCCACCGCCAGACACCACACTTCCCAGGTGTTAGCCTTTAAATCGGCCGCGGTCCGTTAGTATACGTCGGACCCGCGTGTCGCCACTATCAGTGATTGCAGACCGAGCGCCGCCACACGGCAGATCTAGAGAGACTTCCTAGCACTCGCCCCAGTTGTACAACCGACTTTGCTAGCGATGGTTCACTGACAAAATGCGCTCTCATTTGCCGAGACGATAGTTAGCATAGCCTTCAGCCACGTCATCTGCTGCGACCTAGCAAGGCGCCATTACCAGTTATTATTGATACTGAATCATGTACAGTCAAGAGCGACGCTCATCATTAATGGATTAAAGTTAAGTATTCCACCAGCTACGTCCGTTTTTTTTAATTTTAATTTCCTTGTCCTGTTCCAGACCTCACGCCAGCCTGCGTGAGCTAAATCGCGTGCCTTTCGGTTTCCTCTAGTATCACGGTGTTGGCTCTCCTGCCAACCACAACAAAATCTAACACTTGGTTTAAGAATCATGAAAGAACGTTTTATACGTGGAAGAGGCTTGGAGATACTGGAAGGTTTCAGATAGATTACATAAAGGCAAGACAGAGATTTAGGAACCAGGTCTTAAACTGTAAGACATTTGGCAGGCGCATATGTGGACACTGACTACAATTTATTGGTTATGAGCTGTAGATTAAAACTGAAGAAACTTCAAATAGGTAGGAATTTAAAGAGATGGGAGCTGGATAATCTGAAAGAACTAGAGGTTGTAGAGAGTTTCAGAGAGAGCATTAGGGAACGACTGACAAGAATAGGGGAAAGAAATACAGTAGTTCAAGAATGCGTAACTTTGGGGTATAAAATACTGAAGGCAGCAGAGGATCAAGCAGGTAAGAGGACGTGGGGTAGTAGAAATCCTTGGATAACAGAAGAGATATTGAATGCCATTAATGAAAGGAGAAAGTATAAAAATTTAGTAAAGAAAGCAGGCGAAAAGGAGTACCAAACGTCTCAAAACTGAGATCTACAGGAAATGCAAAATGGCTAAGGAGGGGCGGCTAGAGGACAAATGTAAGGATGTCGAGGCATATATCACTAGAGGTAAGACGGGTACTGCCTACAGGAAAATTAAAGAGACCTTTGGAGGAAAGAGCACTAACTGCATGAATATCAAGCGCTCAGAAAAAAACCAATCCTAAGCAAAGAAGGAAAGACAGAAAGGTGGAAGGAGTACATAGAGGGTCTATGCACGGGCGAAGGATGTCGAGGCATATATCACTAGAGGTAAGACGGGTACTGCCTACAGGAAAATTAAAGAGACCTTTGGAGGAAAGAGCACTAACTGCATGAATATCAAGCGCTCAGACAAAAACCAGTCCTAAGCAAAGAAGGATAGACAGAAAGGTGGAAGGAGTACATAGAGGGTCTATACACGGACGATGTACTTGAAGGCAGTATTATGGAAATGGAGGAGGACGCAATGAATATGAAATGAGAAATATGATACTGCGTCAAGCATTTGATAGAGCACTGAAAGACCTAAGTCGAACAAGGCACCGGGAGAAGACAACATTCTATTACAACTAATGACGGCCTAGGGAGAGCCAGCCATGACAAAACTCAACCATCTGGTGAGCAAGATGTCTGAGATAGGCGAAAGACCCTCAGACTTAAAAATGAACATAGTAATTCCAATTCCAAAGAAAGTAGGTGTTGACAGGTGTGAAAATTACCGAACTATCAGTTTAATAAGTCACAGTGGCAAAATACTAACACGAATTCTTTACAGAAGGATGGAAAGTCTGGTGGAAGCCAACCTCCGATAAGATCAGTTTGGACTCCATGGACATGTTGGAACACGCGAGGCAATACAGCACCACGACATCTTAGAAGCTAGATTAAGGAAAGGCAAATCTACGTTTCTAGCATTTGCAGACTTAGAGGGAGCTTTTGGCAATGTTGACTCGAAAACTCTCTTTCAAATTCTGAAGGTGGTAGGGGTAAAATAAAGGGAGCGAAAGGCTATTTACAATTTTTACCGAAACCAGATGGCAGTTATAAGAGTCGAGGGGCATGAAACGGAACGAGTGGTTGAAAAGGGAGTGAGACAGGGTTGTAGCCTATCCCCGATGTTATTCAGTCTGTATATCGAGCAAACAGCGAAGGAAACAAAAGAAAAGTTTGAAATATGATTTAAAATCCATGTATGCTTACTCCCAAAATAGCAAAACTCATCTACTACTCTAAATGTCTCACTTCCTAATCTAATATCCTCAGCATCACCTGAGTTAATTCGCCTACATTCCATTATTCTCGTTTTGCTTTTGACGTTTGCCGACGACATTGTAATTCTGTCCGAGATAGCAAAGATCCTGGAAGAGCAGTTGAACGGAATGGACAGTGGCTTGAAAGGAGGATGTAAGATGAATATCAACACAAGCAAAACGAGAATAATGGAATGTAGGCGAATTAACTCAGGTGATGCTGAGGATATTAGATTAGGAAGTGAGACATTTAGAATAGTAGATGAGTTTTGCTATTTTGGGGGTAAGCATACATTTAAGTGTTAGGAGGTCTTTATATGGAGTGTAGCCAGGTATAGAAGTGAAATATGGACGATAAACAATTTAGGCAAGAAGAGAATAGAAGCTTTCTAAATGTGGCGTTACAGAAGGATGATGAAGATTAGATGGGTATATCACGTAACTAATGAGGAAGGTAAGGAATAGAATTGGTGGGGGGGGGGGGGGGGGAGAGGAGGAATTTGTGGCACAACTTGACGAGAAGAAGGAATAGGATGGTGGTACATATTCTGAGGCATCAAGGGATCACCATATCAGTATTTGAGGGAAGCGTGGAGGATGAAAATCGTAGAGGGGGCCCCAGAGATGAATACACTAAGCAGATTCAGAAGAATGTGGGTTGCAGTAGTTACTCAAAGATGAAGAAGCTTGCACAGGATAGAGTAGCATGGAGAGCTGCATCAAACTAGTTTCTGGACTGAAGACCACTACAACAACAAATGTATTATGTAATAGTTACAAGTAAGTTACTACGTTAGATTTCATTTTGTTATTCTGTTGTTTCTTGGGTCAAGCCATATATATCGTCCTGGAGATTTATTTATTCGGTCTCCAGACCCCAGACGGCCGATGTTTAGCGATTTTTCAGCCACGTTTATTTCATTACTTCACTTGCACTTTCCACTGTGTATTTGATGTGTGTGTTTACAGTGCGCAGTGTTGCCATCCGTCGCTATGTGTTTATCTTTTGTCTTTTGTTCGTGTAGTGTGTGAGTGGTTTCCTGTTTATTCATTTGTTACTGTTTTGTGTGTGTGTGTGTGTGTGTATGGTGTGCCCGCTGCTGAGGCCGAGCGGTTGAAGGTGCTTCAGTCCGGAACCGCGCGATCGCTACGGTCGCAGGTTCGAACCTTGCCTCGGGCATGGATGTGTGTGATATCCTTAGGTTAGTTAGGTTTAAATAGTTGTAAGTTCTAGGGGATTGATGACCTCAGATGTTAATTCCTATAGTGCTTAGAGCCATTTGAACCCTTTTGTGTATGGTGTGTGTGTCAGAGAGACAGACAGAGAGAGAGAGAGAGAGAGAGAGAGCGAAAGAGAGAGAGGAATGGAGAGAGGGAGGGAGAGACACAGCAAAAAACGGAGGGAGAGGGGGATTAATTATTTATTTGGTCTGGCTACGTTCTATATTGCTGTCTGTTATCGTTTTAGTAGCTAAGATGATCAGTGAGTTATTGCTTTTAATGATTTGATCATCAAAACTTTGTTATTCATTGTGAGGGCATTTTGTGTGTGAAAGATTTCCTGTAATGTCAGGAGTTTCTTGTAGTAATTGATCAGTGTAATGATTTTCGTGTCTTGTTCCATGTTGGATCGTTCATCTCCTTATATTATCAGGTGCCAACAAAGATAGAATGTTTGTTTTCATACTTCCTGCTTCTTATATATTCTTCATACGTAGTTTCTAAGTTGCTGACTGTCATTCCTAGATTCTCTGACTCGCATTCTTGTCATTCGAACTGATATATACCTGCTCCTTGGTTTTTATCTGGTTTGTTCGTTAATTTTTGTAAGTGTGATTGGAGTGTGTTTCTTATTTTGGAAGCAATGTGTAATCCTTGTTTCTTTATCATATTTACTATTCAGAAGTGTTGCACTGTAACATGCAAACACAAATCAACACACAGAATACCACATGTACTGAAGGAACAATAATTACATACTGCTTACAGAATAAGAAACACACTCCAGTCACATTTACTAATAGTAATAGACAAACCAGAAAAATAGCAACGAGCAGTTATATACCAATTAGAATGTCAAGAAAGTTAATTAATATGTCTTGAAATGACAGGCAGGAATTTCAAAACTAGGTGTAAAAGACGACATCAGAATTTGGAGGAATGAAAATTGCCCTTCTGTCATTGCTGAATGCCTGATAAACATACACATGAATCATTCAACATGGCACATGACATGAAAATCATCTGAGTAAACAAGGACAGCACAAAAAACTTCACATTACAGAAAAGCTTTTATATACAAGGAGTCCTTGCAATGAAACAGAAAGTAATTAATGACCTAATCAATACACCAAACGAAATAATTAATTGATCCCAGTCTCCTTCTTCTCCCTCTCTCCCCCTTCCTCTCCCTCTTTCTCTCTCTCTCTCTCTGTCCCTCTCTCTCTGTCCCTCTCTCTCTCTATCTCTTTCTCTCTCTTACTCACACAGACACACACAAAACAACAAATAGACGAATACCAAACCACACATACACAGTACAAACAAAAGACGAAAGATAAACAGACTACAAGTGTTGCCAGCACTACACACTGTGTACACACACATTCAATACGTACTCTAATGAGGAAGTAAAGTGGTGAAATAAATGTTACCGAAAAAACGCCAAACATCGGCCATCTGGAGTATGGAGACCAAGTAAATACATCTCCAGTACGACATATAAGGATTAACGACAATGTAAATCTTAACACCAAACAATAATTTCGTCTCACGAAACTTCTGTGGCAAAAGTTGTTTCTAACCTGAAAAAGAATAGAATGACAAATTGAAACATTGTAACAAACTTGTAACTACAACTTAATGCATTTATTATTCATATATATTACACGTCACTGAACATGTTTCATAAACAAAAGAAGCGTAACGCGTATAGCAAAAAACAAACTGTCCTTCATTAGTTGCAATGATGGAAAATACCTCAATGAATTTTGAAGAAATTCAGGAACGACAGGAGACGAAGATAATGATGATAAACCTTACATGTTTAAATTCCCTAATTTATCAGATTTCAAGTCTTCATATTTTAGATACCCATGCGGGACCTAAAGATCTCTTTTAACTAGTCAAAAATCGGCCTCAAATGTAAACGTTTACGATTTTTTGGCTACACCTTGTATGCTCCATCATTAGGATGGTCAGTGATCGATTAACTGACTGTGCCGAGTGAGGAGTTACTAACTCTTGAACATGGTGTACACAGCCCATGTGCAGAAACAGGAGACTCTGATGGCGTCAGTAAACATTAGAAGTTAATCTATTTTCGCAGAGTTCACTTCTGTTACAACAACGAATTATCTGCTTTTGTGTCTTCTTAGTCGTTATTTTGTGGTTTACTTGATTCCCATGACACATTAAACAGTTTGCGAGGGGGCTAGTACTTTTTTCTACTAATGTACTCCCTCAAGAAATTTGAAATATCTGGAAGCTAAAGGTATTTACATTTTACAGTACTTGGAAAAAGAAAATACCTTCACTATAAATATGAACACAACACAAAAAAAATTATTGTAACTGTTTCAATAGTGAAAAAGTTATATTTGTTTGATGAGAAAATTATTTCTGATGTTATTTGGTCCCTAAAAAGAATACAAGTTGCAGAGGATAGAGTAAAAATTGGTTATTTGTTGCCCTCTAAATATTGGTTGATGTAATTTGAGCGTACGTATTTTCTCGAGTAATGAAATGTCGATGATTTGAAAGACTTGGACGACACATTACCCATTCTTTCATTTCTCAGGAGTGTGGAGAATTTACCATAGGAACTTTGTTAAGAACACCCAATATGAATTTCACTACAGTCATTAATAAACTTTATTATCACTGCATATTTCTACTTTCTGTTATTATATTTCTATTTTTTCTTAAAAGCGATTGGCCCTCATAACCTTAATTTCACCGCTCAGGTGCCAAACTGGACAGCAGACAGCTGTCAAAATACACGCAATTTTGGCACTGCAGCATAAAGAAAGACGACTACTCTTGGCAGGCGAGATTCGATATAGGAATGAAACGCTAGGGATGTTGCTGTACACGCACTTTCCACGACTGGTAGACTGGGACAAGAAAGTCGCTCGTGTAGAGGGGGCTTTACAGCGCGAGAGAAAACAGCTTCATATAACAGCAGCTGGTGGCTGCGGTACGGCTGCGAAATTTATAGCATACTGTGAGACTGGTGAGTAGATATCGAGGCAGCGTGATGCGTTTGCGCCCTGTTCCCATGCCGGCAGAGTATTGCATTTGTTCGTCAGGAGATTCGTCTCCAATCCGCTGTAGTAGTCGATGTGCAGCTATACTAAAATATCTCCGCTCTTTGACGACAGATAATGCTGAAAATTCAAAAAATTAATTTCCCTCATAACCATTTTTTGGGTGAAATTCTTTAGCTAAGTAAGAAAAACTTAAAAGTCGGCATTTTCGTATCTTCGTACCCAATTCCGCCTACCCTTTTTTTTTAATTTCGCAAAGCAGACGTATTTAGGAGCATCAATTAAAAGATTTCCATGTCTCCACACATACCAATTGGAACACAAAGCTTTCCTATGTTCTGCGATGTGATTTGAATTTAAATACAAATAGAGAAACATTTCAATTCTTTATTCAAAACAACAGAAACACAATCTCGTCGGAATGTACTTTTCTCACGTTTAGTTTTTAAAAATGAGAAATGATTGACATTTCCTTAGGTGAAAAATAACATCCTAGCTCCTAAAAGAAACTGATGATAAGTTACATTGTATTCCTCTTGAAACTGAAAGCAGGCCATTTTCGTTCAGCACTTTGGACTAACTTGGAAAAGGTACGAGAAAGCCGTTCACTTTATGTCACTTCGAGTAAGGTCAAAAAATTGTTTTCCATATGAATACAATAATTTACAGGCATTGTTTCTAAATTTACTGTCAGTAGAGTGTTATCCTAGCTTCTTTCATGATATTGCAGTAACTCCATATTCGTCTTCCATACTTTTTATAGGGTAGTCTCCTATGGTTGGCCTTCAGGCTACAAATGAGTTCTCAGCTTTCAGCATTCCAAATACTTTACGAGTATTACGAACATCACGGCTTTCTTTCTAAACATTTTATGAAGATCAAGTGTGCTATTTCTGACTTTCATTTATAAGATTTACTTAATGAAAAACATAATGACAGTACTTTAAAATTGAAATAAGTGCACTACTGGCCATTACAATTGCTACACCAAGAAGAAATGCAGATGATAAACAGGTATTCATTGGACAAATATACTAGAACTGACATGTGATTACATTTTCACGCAATATGGCTGCATAGATCCTGAGAAATCAGTAACCAGAACAACCACCTCTGGCCATAACAACGGCCTTGATACGCCTGGGTATTGAGTCAAACAGAGCTTGGATGGCGTGTACAGGTACAGCTGCCCATGCAGTTTCAACACGATACCACAGATTATCAAGAGTAGTGACTGGCGTATTGTTGTGAGTCATTTGCTCGGCCACCATTGACCAGACGTTTTCAATTTGTGAGATATATGGAAATTGTGCTGGCCAGGGCAGTAGTCGAACATTTTATGTATCCAGAAAGGCCCGTACAGGACCTGCAACATACGGTCGTGCATTATCCTGCTGAAATGTAGGGTTTCGCGGGGATCGAATGAAGGGTAGAACCACGAGTCGTAACACATCCGAAATGTGACGTCCACTGTTCAAAGTGCTGTCAATGCGAACAAGAGGTGACCGAGACGTGTAAGAAATGGCACCCCATACCATAACGCCAGGTGATACGCCAGTGTGGCGATGGCGAATACACGCTTCCAATGTGCGTTCACCAGACACGGATGTGACCAACATGATGCTGTAAACAGAACATGGATTCATCTGAAAAAATGACGTTTTGCCATTCGTACACCCAGGTTCGTCGTTGAGTACACCATCGCAGGCGCTCCTGCCTGTGATGCAGCGTCAGGGGTAACCGCAGCCATGGTCTCCGAGCTGATAGTCCATGCTGCTGCAAACGTCGTCCAACTGTTCGTGCAGATGGTTGTTGTCTTGCAAACGTTCCCATCTGTTGATTCAGGGATCGAGATGTGGCTGTGGCTGCACGATCCGTTACAGCCATGCGGATAAGATGCCTGTCACCTCGACTGCTAGTGATACGAGGCCGTTGGGATCCAGCACGGCGCTCCGTATTACCCTCCTGAACCCACCGAGTCCATATTCTGCTAACAGTCATTGAATCTCAACCAACGCGAGGAGCAATGTCACGATACGATAAACCGCATTCGCGATAGGCTACAATCCGACCTTTATCAAAGTCGGAAACGTAATGGTACGCATTTCTCCTCCTTACACG
Source organism: Schistocerca piceifrons (assembly GCF_021461385.2). Taxonomy (NCBI): domain Eukaryota; kingdom Metazoa; phylum Arthropoda; class Insecta; order Orthoptera; family Acrididae; genus Schistocerca; species Schistocerca piceifrons. Next base: position 701,754,477 of record NC_060149.1, read on the forward strand.
AGGCATCACAACAACGTTTCACCAGGCAACGCCGGTCAACTGCTGTTTGTGTATGAGAAATCGGTTGAAAACTTTCCTCAAGTCAGCACGTCGTACGTGTCGCCACCGGCGCCAACCTTGTGTGAAGGCTCTGATAAGCTAATCATTTGCATATCACAGCATCTTCTTCCTGTCGGTTAAATTTCGCGTATCTAGCACGTCATCTTCGTGGTGTAGCAATTTTAATGGCCAGTAGTGTAAGTTTAAAAACAGAGAGATTAAAAGGCACATGCCTTACGATCTTCCCAATGTGGTTTATAGCTGAAATTTGGCGGTTATTTATGAACGATATTATGCAAATATCTTAGGTGGAGCCTTCAACCGAAGATCGAAAGGTCGAAAACGGTTTCTTTCTAAAATATTTTTAGGTTCTCTGTTGAATACTTCTTCAAATGATATCAACAGAAAGAAGCCTTGGTCGCACTTACCTCTTCATTACCAGCGCTGAACAGTGCTGACCATGGTGGTATACTTTCTAGTCGCTCACTGTCTTGTGTGGCTTTGATAAGGAGATCGGTGCTATCAAGGTTTCTAGTGGTACCTCAAAAGTCACACCTGACGTATAAAGTAAACGTTGGCATGCATATGACCTTCAGAACACACAGCGTGTTTCCGTAAAAGCGTGAAAACATTGAACGGCACGTAGGGGGTGTTCCACCGAACAATTTGAGCTAGGGAACCTGGGGTCGGAGAAGCCAGCTTAAGGAGGTAATAGGAATAAAATCACATTACTGTGTACTTCTGTATTTACATTAGTTACTCTTAACTGCAAATATCATCATTGAAACAAGACCGTACCTTTTATACTGTATCCTAGAAAATGTGCTGAAACTGACTGCCGTCAACCACAATGCAAGTTCGACGTCGGCTAACAGGATTCTGACACACCCTGACAAATATCCCTGGTGTGTGGGATTCAAGTCAGGTGACCTCGCTCGCCATGGAACAGGACCTCACCTCCCAATACAGCGACCAAGAAATGCAGGACCGAGATGGTTGAGGACATCCACACTGAAGTGAGGCGGTGCACCGTCATGTTGTATCTACATCCTCTCACGAACAGCCAAGAGTACGTTCTCCAACAAACCAGGCAGAACTCTTTGCACGAATCTCAAGTACACCACAGGTGGACATTCAGACGGCCAGGTAGAAGATATGGCCCAATGAAATTGTCACCAACAATGCCCAGATATTTACAGCGAAACGTACTTGATGGTGTGAATCTACTACAGCGTGAGGGTGTTCCACATCCCACACATGGCGATTCGTGCTGTTCTAAATACCGTCACGATCAAATGAAACCTCATCACTATCAGGCACGATATGGAGGATATCTGGTCGATCAATCCATTGTTGGAGCAACCACTGACACAATGCGAACCTTGGTGCAATGTCGGTCTCAAGCATTCCATGATCTCGTTGCGGGTGATACGTTTGTCATTGTTGTTCGTGAACTACTCCCCACAAACTAGTAATCAGGCTCGTCCTCTTTGATTCCTTGCAAGAAATAAATAATGTACTTGTAAATAAACTGCACAGTACGTGTAAACTTCTATTCATGTTAGTTGTAAATAAGCTGGAAATCAGTTATGCTAAACAAAGCGGTAGACGAGTTTACTTCCATATCTCATTAAGGTGACTTCTCCGATGCCAGGTTCCCTACCTCAAATTGTTCAGTGAAGTTTATTGTATGTTCTGCTAAATTTTTGCTTGCTCTTACGGAAACACCCTATATGTAACCCATTTTGGGTAGAGGGGCGATATTAAGTACCACAATCATTTGCCCCCTCCTCCCTAGCAGTACACTGAAAGATAGTTTGTATACACCTGTGTAAGCCAAACTGCATATAGTTGCTTTGTAGTGAATCATTTTGGAACGTAGACTCTCTGAATTTTGTGATGAAGACTCTCCGCGATACTTAGTTCCTATCCTGTGGCATATCTCACTGACGTCTGTCGAAAATTGCTACAGTTCTCTTATATCGATACATGAAACCACGAAAAAACGTGTAGCACTTCATGGAGTTGTGTATATCTTGTCTGGCAACTGAATTTAATAATGGACGCAGACCGATGAACACTATTCAAGAAATGGTCGAATGAGTGTTTTGTTAGCCAACTATTTCTCTCGTTAATTACTCTACTTTAGGCTTCCCGAAACACAACTAGATTCATGTGACCGTTCCACTTTACCGATTACACTGCATTACATTTGTTTGCGTTATAAGTCACCTGCGTACCTTCGCACTAGCAGTGGTTGATTTGCACGTCTCACCAAATTATGGATGGAAAACATTTGTGTTGCAAATTGTTTTATTGCTTCAAATAATATTTGGTTTGTAAATTAGAAGCGACTTATTTTCATTTACCGGTGTACTTAGTAGTTTGTTCTTAAACACTTTGCGCGTTCGTGTGATTAGTAAACATAGTTTCTAGCTTTAGTAACTGTGTAATTTATAGCTCAACCGCCTATATCGCCACAGGCATTTCTTTGTTTTAGTTCGAACAGGCAGTTGAGTTGGAGCACAGAAAGGTGGCAGCTCTGTACCAGCAGAACCACAAGACGGTTCAGCGTTCGTTTGTCAGATATTTGCGTGAAATTAAAACAGAGGCGACTAATTTTAGTCTATTTGTGTGCTGAGTAGACGAACTGAGTAAAGCTCTGCCGTCTTTAGTATAGATATGGACTGTGACTGCTGTGTTTGGATGCAAGCTGAGTTGCTGACCGTTCGTTCACAGCTGCAGTCGGTGCTGGTTTCGGTCACGCAGCTAGATTGGAGTCAATTGTCATCACTGTGGGGAGCCGGCCTTGTCGATCCAAGCGACACGCAGCGCTTCCGATGTGTCCCCAGACTGGTGCTCTACTCTGGTCATCCCGGTTAATCCTGTACTGAGTCAAGTGACAGATCGCTCCAAGGTGTGACAGGCTACGAAACACTTTCAGGTGGAGTGGGGGGGCAATCATAAGACCTCCCAAGATCGCCTCACAAACAGGTTTCAGCCACTGTCTGTGGCTAATAAAGATTCTGAGCCAGATTCTGTCTCCTCTCTTGTTGAAGAGGAAATCTCTCAGCCTGAAGGATCCGGGCAGTAACAGAGGGTGGGACTGCAGATATTTGGGTGCTCCCGTGATAGGCATGTAACGGGGACAGTTACCAATGTAGTTGCCAAGGAGGGCAAGAAATCCAGTGTGCCCTGTGTGCGCATACCCTGGGGTGTCATTTCAGCAGTTGAATGGGTCCTTTCAGGTGCCATGAAGAGCGCAGAGTGCAGTCAGTCACAGGTAGTGGCCTACTTTGGCACTAACGATGTGTGTTGCTTAGGACCAGAGGAGATTCTCTGGTTTCGGATGGCTATCTGAAGTGGTGAACAAAATGTCTCTGAGCACTGTGGGACTCTACATCTGAGGTCATCAGTCCCCTAGAACTTAGAACTACTTAAACCTAAATAACCTAAGGACATAACACGAATCCATGCCCGAGGCAGGATTCGAACCTGCGACCGTAGCGGTCGCTTGGTTCCAGACTGTAGCGCCTAGAACCGATCGGACACAGCGGCCGGCGGAAGTGGTGAAGAGTGTGGTGTCACTGCCAGACACCACACTTGCTAGGTGGTAGCCTTTAAATCGGCCGCGGTCCGTTAGTATACGTCGGACCCGCGTGTCGCCACTATCAGTGATTACAGACCGAGCGCCGCCACACGGCAGGTCTAGAGAGACTTCCTAGCACTCGCCCCAGTTGTACAACCGACTTTGCTAGCGATGGTTCACTGACAAAATACGCTCTCATTTGCCGAGACGATAGTTACCATAGCCTTCAGCTACGTCATTTGCTGCGACCTAGCAAGGTGCCATTACCAGTTGCTATTGATACTGAATCATGTACAGTCAAGAGCGACGCTCATCATTAATGGATTAAAGTTAAGTATTCCACCAGCTACGTCCGTTTTTCTAAAGTCTAATTTCCTTGTCCTGTTCCAGACCTCACGCCAGCCTGCGTGAGCTAAAACGCGTGCTTTTCGGCTTCCTCTAATAATACGGTGTTGGCTCTCCTGCCAACCCACAACAAAGAGTGCAGACTTGCCTGCAAGACAAAGACGTAGTTTACTATCTTCAGCATCGTCGACAGGATCGATTGCCTACCAGTAGTATAGAGCCGAGTAGAGCGTCAAAATCAGAGGCTAAGACGGTTCTGTAACCGTGTAGGCCGCAGATTCCTAGATTTGTGCCAAATGATTGTGCGGTATTGGGTTCTGCTTAATCTTTCAGGGGTCCATTACACACAGGAGACGGCTACACGCGTAGTGAAGGCCGTGTGGATTGGACCCAGCGGTATTTTTAGGTTACACGACCTAGGAAAAGAGTAAAAAGGGCCTGAGTCTGAAAGGGAGTAAGTCAAACTCAGGATGAGGGTATATCTAGGAACCACAGGTATTTTTGTAATAAACTGTCTTAGCTATTTTGGGAAACAACCAGAGCTCCAAGTGCTCAAATCTTTATAGGTACTGATAACTGGCAAAAACGGTACATATGTTCAGCCGATATATTTTCCCAAGGACCAAAAGGTATTCAGAATGGATAGATTAAACAGAGCAGGTGGCGGCATATTTGTTGCTGATAAAAGTAGTTGATATTGTAACGCAATTTAAATAGCTAGTTCCCTTGAGTTAGTATGGGCACAGGTTATGCTTGACAAGTAGAATAAATTAATAACCAACTGACTAGGATGATACAGTCGCTGGAAGGTGAAACCAATGGGTGAATCAGATTCTGTGAATAAATTCTTTTCATATTATGCTACCTACGCTACCCTTGTAGAGATAGGATAAGAAGAGTCATGAGCAATGACATAAACAGTTGCACGAAATCGGTGAATATCCCCTTTACAACATCCCATTTTCAGTTTAGTTTTGGTACACCTCTGTGAATCAATGGTAAAGCAACTGTAATCCTCTATAATGTTAATAGTTCTCGGCCGGCCGGTGGCAGGTTCGAATCCTGCCTCAGTCATGGATGTGTGTGATGTCTTTAGGTTAGTTGGGTTTAAGTATTTCTAAGTTCTAAGTGACTGATGACCTCAGAATTAAGTCCTATAGTGATCAGAGCCATAATAGTTCTCCCCCTCTCGTAGTATTTTCGTATGGACGCGTCCACGCTCTATGGATACACTCTCCTGCTTTCCTGGTTTTAAATTCAGCCCCCCCCCCCCCCTTCCTTCTGTCACCTATTCACAGAAAGTTGATTACGACTGCAAGACCGGAGGGGTTGATCCTTCAGACACACAGAAACTTTCGCGGCTTTTTTGGCGATTCGGCGCCACGACGGCATCATATTCTAAGGCGAGACACACCTTTCTATGTTTTCTGCTCAGGAGCAAGTCAGTTACAAATCAAGGGGCTGTTTTCGTACCACAGCAAGTGCAATGTGCTTGCTTGGTCACAAGTTAATCAGAAGAGCAGACAATTAGGTTCCTGTTCTTTGGCAGAAACTGTTTTTCTTAAGACTTCCTCAGAACTTCACCCTGCCGTCGACCAAAATCCAGCGACTCCTCCACACCCAACGACTGTGAGGTGAGGCGTCGTTGGTGGTCGCATTCCTCTGCACACAAAATAGTTATTGTGATGACAGACCGGCATCTTACATTTCGGTAGACAAGAAACTTATCCATTCATGGCAGTTAAAATTTGATTCGCCAAGGACTAAACTTCACTTGGAAGGGGAGAGAAACTCCTCGTTTCTGTCGCCTGGCTGGTCAACCAATGGTTGCACGATTTTGATTGGGCAAAGCAAGTATCAAGTGAAACTCATAGGCGAAGTACTAAAACATTTGGGTGAGGAACTTCAAGTGGGACAGAAGGGACATTGGTCCTTAGATTTCAGTCCTGGCGACCTATCCAGAGTGGCTCAGATTCTGCTTCCCAGGAAGTAATGTCCATCGGCTGCTGAAGAAGCCCGCACTCAGCGATGGCGGGCGGTGAATCTGGTAATCTTGGCACCGTTCAATAGGACACTAAACCCAAGCCTAGTTAGTCAAGCCACATGTAAATTATGGAAGTGCGAGTGTCACTTCATTCTGTTACTTCATCTAGCCCTTTCTCTTTAACTCATTAGTGCTTAGCGTCGCCGATCAGATGAAAGAGCAGCTCATCCATTCATGACTAAAATTGCAGTAGAGCAATATAACCAAAGCAGTTGTTTTTGTCCCGTCAGTTCAAGTAGGTTTTGGCCGAAATATTTCCAAGCTAGATCTTTGGCACCACATTGTCAGATTTACTTGCAGCCCAGCCTCCTATGTGCCATGTCAGCTTCGTATGTTCTTTGAAGATCTTAGATACCTTAAGTAAGATTAAAACTTAGTGCGCAACAATATAAAATTAGATTGCAAAATCCACAACAAATTAACTGACTTTGTTAAATCTGTAACAAAATCTTATCAGACTGTAAATGCCGACTGGTGTGGCCGAACGGTTCTAGGCGCTACAGTCTGGAACCGCGCGACCGCTACGGTCGTAGGTTCGAATCCTGCCTCGGGCATGGATGTGTGTGATGTCCTTAGGTTAGTTAGGTTTAAGTAGTTCTAAGTTCTAGGGAACAGGTGACCTCAGAAGTTAAGTCCCATAGTGCTCAGAGCCATTTTTTGAACCAGACTGTAAAGTTGAGGCGTAGCGGTTCACATCACGCCTGGTCAGATGGGACATTACATCCGTGATTGGACGAGCAGTGTGAGTCACACGCAAGACAGGTGGCGTCAGATGGGTCACGTGTACATAGCCTCTATGCGATATGATACAGGTCACTAGCTGAAACTTCCTGGCAGATTAAAACTGTGGGCTGGACCGAGACTCGAACTCGGGACCTTTGCATTTCGCGATCAACTGCTCTACCAACTGTTTTTCTGTATTTTTTATGTTTTATTTCTTTTTATTTATTTATTTATTTATTTGCTCTACTACTTGTTTCTCTTGCCCGTGGACAGGAAAGGGAAAACTACAGAAAAAAATCTTCTTGCCACCGCCACTTGTGTCCTAACAAAAATTATAGAATGCACCTCTTCAGGCATTGGCGCCTATCTAGGCCTATCACAAAACAACTAACCTATTACTACAATGGTGTAGGAAAGGAAGAAAGTAGAGGGGAAGAACATCGAGAATAGCTATGAAAATGAAAGTAGTTGTGAATGGGATTTTGTTTTTTTAGTTTATTTTATAGCATTTTTTGGTTTTTGGGTTTTTGTATACATATTTTTATCTTATTTATTTTTTTATTTTTTTAAAATGAAATTAGTCTATGAACAAGAATTCCAGGGGTCGCGTGCGCCTTCCGATTGGCTGAAACATCCAAACGTGTCTTCTCCAAAAGGTAATGGAGATTCCGTTTGTAGTGTGTTCAGAACATTATGTCGGCAAAAAAGTATCAGCATCTCACGGCTTGGACGTTCCAGCTGGAGGACGGGTCATGAAAGGCGCTCCGAAGAAAATTGGAAAAGAACTGCTTGTATCTGGGGTTGCTAATAAGTGCACAGTGTCCATCGTTAAGGTACTTCCAATAACCTAGTTCTGATTTCTCGTCGGGGCCAAACAGGTAGTTGACCATATCATCGCATATCTAATTCACAGTGTTAGTTTTTGTTGCGTGGTAATGAATCACATCCGGGAATAAATGCGTTCGGAAAGTGATCTGAGCAGGTGACTGTCTGGTAAGGAAAGCCAAGATACGCTGCACGAGCCTCCAGACATCAGACGACTGACCACATGAGAATCAATGAGCGTCCGTGTCCTCTACACCACAGTGAACACTAAGGGGTCTGTCAGCGAGGCGGACGAGGTGAAAACGAAACTGGTTGACCTGTTTGCCATTGACGGTGATATACCAGGTTGACTGGAGGCTGAGGTCAAGATAACCAGCATGCACCGTTTTCCACACACGACGCAATATGATCTGGGGAATCTTGTGTTCGATGGGGGTTCGACACATTTGTAATGTGTAGTGTACAGTCTTTTTCTGGAGTATACCTGAAAGGGGTAAGGAGTGCAGGATGTTGCTTAATTCAATAAAGAAGTGCCGAAAGCGATAAAAGGAGAGGGTGGAACGTCTGATAACATGTCTGATAACTGACTGATTTGGGAACTGGCACGTATTCATGCAAAAGCCGGCTGGTCAGGCTCGTCGGGCTGCGACACCAGACTTTCAGTTGAGAGCTGACAAAAATTGCCATAACTCTATTTGGCACGTGAAATAAACCCACTCCACCACCCTCCCGTGGGAGGGCAAAAGAAGAATACTTAACTTTAAATAACATCCCGGTACAGACAAAGGATCCCATCGCCATCATAATACGACGTGCGAGGGTAACGGGACCGGTAACACTTGTGCCACATGGAGGATGCGTGAGGCGTGGTAAACATTCACGTATTGTGCGCGCTGTGCAATGTCGAGGTATCTAAGCCGATGGTCTACAAAGCCAGACCTGATCGTTTGAAGGAGATGTCTACTGTTGGTTGCCACTGAACGACGGATGTAATTCATAAAATCAATGCCCAAACAGCGGATACTGGTGGCCACACTTAGAGGAGCGACATATCGCTCAGGTAGACCCTCACCAATGAGCAGAACCTTCGATTTGTAAATGTTAAGAGAACTGCCTGATGCCTCCCCATACGTCGCCACCCAAGTCAGAGCCGCGCGAACATCGTCTTCATTGCGGAGGTAAAGAACTAGATCGTCAGCATAGGCTGTACAACAGAGGCGGTGCCCATGCAATGTCAGGCCCACCAGGCGTTGGCGAAGCCCCTGGAGTAGAGGCTATAATGCTAAAGCATACAATATCGTGAAAAATGGGCAACCCTGTCGGACACAGCGCTCGATTTCTAGAGGCGCGGTGAGGCGACCATTACAGCGTATTCTTGATGTCGCGCCGTTCAAGAGCCGCGTTACTACTGTTACTATACGAGCCGGAAATCCCATGTGGTGGATGTGTGTGTTAAATCTTATGGGACTTAACTGCTAAGGTCATCAGTCCCTAAGCCTACACACTACTTAACCTAAATTATCCTATGGACAAACACACACACACACTCATGCCCGAGGGAGGACTCGAACCTCCGCCGGCACCAGCCGCACAGTCCATGACTGCTGCCCCTCAGACCGCTCGGCTAATCCCGCACGGCCGTGTGTTGGAGGACCGATTTCAGCAAGGTATGGTCGACACGGTCGAATGCCGGACTGATGTCAAGCGATGCTAAATGCGCCAGGTAAATGTTGCGACCGCGATCATGTCCCTGTAACGGCAAAGGGTCGTATGGATGTTGTTGTCACTTCCCAGCGAAGTCTGATCAAGGGAGGTGACGTATCTTGCTGTCTTCTTGAGTTGTGAGGCCAACAAACGGGTAAAAATTTTCATGTCACTGTTGAGCAAAATGATGGGCCAGTAATGACAGGTGCGTGATCGCCCATGTGGCTTAGGGACCAGGATGATGACCCCATCAAGGAAGGTGGCTGGAATCGTCGTTGTGGGTGACATCAGTTCGCGACAGATGGACGTCCCAGTAGGTATCAAAAGATAGATAAAACACTTGTAAAATTCGAGGGGGAGGCCGTCAGGTGAAGGGGACTTGTTGGCAGCTCCCACCTTGATAGCATCTAGGACTTCATCGAAGGTCACTTGTTCCTGAAGTTCTTGAGCCACATCCTCTGACGTGGTGTTGATAGTCAGTGCTGCTACCTCCTCTATTAGGGTCGGGGGATGTGGGACAGCAGCGTACAGCCGGCAGAAATGAGAACAGAAAGCATGACCAATGGCGCATTGCGTAGTGTATCGTCGTCCTTCCACGTCAACGAGATCGTGGATGAGAGCTTGACGACGACGTCGGCGTTCTGTGAGGAGGTGGTACATCGATGGCGCTTCGTGAGGCATATGGTCACGGGTGCAGGACCTGACAAGGGCCCCTTCCAAGTGTCGTCGCATGAGTGGAGTGGTCTGCGCTTTAGCACGATGCACTATCGTCTGACGGACAGGAGGGAATACCATCAAAGTGCAGTCACGAAGCACCGCGTAATAAAAGTCCATGGTACTCGCTTGCAAAGCTTTGAAATCTTTACCATATCCCATCAGTGCCCCACGTAGAGATGGTTTCGCGCAGGATAGCCACTAGGATAAGGTGGATGACTATGCTGGGCGATGTCGACGACGGGGGCGCACGCATCCTCAACGATCCGTGGCAATCGGGGACAGTCAGGTAGGAAACTTTTAACTTCCACAGGCCGCGGCTGTGCCATACCTGTTGGCAGGTGAGGACGACATCGCAGGTGTAAGCGTCGTGGTCAGAGAAAGCCAGAGGACATACTTTGGCATGTCAAGTGCAGGCAGAAGTGAACGTGTGAGGTATATACGGTCGAGGCTACTGGACGAATGCGCCGTATAGTATATGAAACCTGAGCAGCTGCCATGAACCTTTGTCCATGTGTCAACAAGATGACGTCGGAGGATGGCAATGTCTACTTCAGCAGCATAAATGGTCTCTCGGAACATTGTCAGTTTGTGGTAAGCCCGGATGGTTGCCAGATTCATCGTCGCGATGCGGTAGTGTTGTTGGCGTGCCCCACCATTGGCACAGATGTTCTGGCAGAGATGTCCGGCTGGCGTGTAGCATCCGGCGCAGCCACTGAAGCCGCAATTACTGGGTGGAAGGTGGGTCAGGCACCTCCAACGGGCACTGCCTGACGGAAGGGCCACCATCTCAGTCTGCTCCATCGTCGACATCATCAGCTCAGGACATTGGAACAGGTGCAAGCGACTGTCGCACTTACTGAGGACGAGTTGTGGTGACGCTGCTGTAGCGGGGTCCAGGGACTTTCCCTTCATGACGTCCATAGTTGTCGGGTGGAATTATTCCTCAAATGGGACATTAGGAGCGGCCACTTCTGTCGTCAGGGCGCTCGAAGGTAGATCACTGTCTTGTGTCCACTCCACTGCCTGAGATGTCACATGAAGAAGTTCAAATGTTCAAATGTGTGTGAAATATTATGGGACTTAACTGCTAAGGTCAGCAGTCCCTAAGCTTACACACTACTTAACCTAAATTATCCTAAGGGCAAACACACACACCCATGCCCGAGGGAGGACACGAACCTTCGCCAGGACCAGCCGCACAGTTTATGACTGCAGCGCCTGAGACCGCTCGGCTAATCCCGCGCGGCCATGAAGAAGTCTGTCGTCGGATGTCGTTCGATTTCTCTTCTTCCACTTACGGGGCGACCGCTGCTTTCGGAGGTGCTGTTCTGTATCAGAATGTGGACGTACAATGACCGAGGTCGCGCCCGCCTGAAGAAAAGCAGAGGTAAGCATCGCACTCGCATCGATGTCCATAGCAGCGGGCGGGTTGGTCATCGAGCTCTGGAGAGGTGGTGGTCTCGTAGCCGTCGGAGGAGATGGTGCCGGTGAGGCCGTGGCAGCACCGTCATTTCCAGTGGGAAGTGCCTGGGGGGCCGCGCGGGATTAGCCGAGAGCTCTCAGGCGCTGCAGTCATAAACTGTGCGGCTGGTCCCGGCGGAGGTTCGAGCCCTCCCTCGGGCATGGGTGTGTGTGGTCGTCCTTAGGATAATTTAGGTTAAGTAATGTGTAAGCTTAGGGACTGATGACCTTAGCAGTTAAGTCCTATAAGATTTCACACACATTTGACCATTTGAGTGCCTGGCGGAGAACAGGCGCTTCCTCAAGTGACACATCGGGGCTGCATTCGACTGTGGCGTAGCTGTCTGGTAAAGAAAGTGACCGTCGTGTTGGGAGCTGAGCCACTGGTTGGAACCTGAAGCAAACGTCAGTGGAGACAGTCTGACCGAACATGGCCCTCTTGTCCGCAACCGGCACACGTCCGCGGCTGGCCATCATACATAACGAAGGCTCGTACCACCTATCAGCTGATAGGATGGTACATGTTTGGAGAGTTCGATTTTGATTTGGCGGACACCATTCATCAAGTGGTATATTGTGAAAGTCTGCCATTTTCCGCGATGTGCCCCACAACATTGCAATAGGGTCGGAAAGCTTCGATGGCCACGTCTTGTGGCACTACGAAAGGGAGTTCAAAGACCAAATTGTACGAACACCGAAACCAGCGTGATCTACCATTACCTCTCCAATATGCGCGTCAGCATGCTTGAACTTGAGTCCGTGTCCGTGTTGTCGAACTACCTGATCACATGCTTCCTCCGTCGTCATTTTAATATAGACGATACTGCTAGTTCAAAAATGGCTCTGAGCACTATGGGACTTAACTTCTGAGGTGATCAGTCCCCTAAAGCTTAGACCTACTTAAACCTAACTAACCTAAGGACATCACACACATCCATGCCCGAAGCAGGATTCGAACCTGCGACCGTAGCGGTCGCGCGGTTCCAGACTGTAGCGCCTAGAACCACTCGGCCACCCCGGCCGGCGATACTGCTAGTGATAGAGAAGTGAATACCTATAACTTCCTGGGAGTTCAGACGTAGCTCTTCGCGAATGAATTGTTCAATTTTATAAGCGCATGGTCGTGCAAGTTAGGCTTGGAATGTTACTTTAAGTAAACTGCGCCATGAGGTTCAGTAATGATGGACGCTACACAACACGAAATACCGCGACGCGGAAGTAAACAACTGCGATGCGCTATCCGGCGCGCGGAGCCGGTCCGCACGCGACTACGACCAAACACCGACTGTCGAACTGAGCTACCCAAGAACGACTCACGACCCGTTCTCACAGCTTCAATTGTGCCACTACCTCATCTCCTTTATACCAAACTTCACAGAAGCTCTTATGCAAACCTAGCAGAACTAGCACTCCTGGAAGAAAGGATATTACGGAGACATGGCTTATCGACAGCGTAGAGTGAAAATCTCATTCTAAAAACATCCCCTAGGCTGTGGCTAAGCCATGTCTCCGCAATATCCTTTCTTCCAAGGAAGCTAGTTCTGCTAGAATGAGATTTTCACTCTGCAGCGGAGTGTGTGCTGATATGAAAGTTCCTGGCAGATTAAAATTGTGTGCCCGACCGAGACTCGAACTCGGGACCTTTGCCTTTCGCGGGCAAGTGCACAGGTTTAGTTCTGCTAGGTTTGCAGAAGAGCGTCTGTGAAATTTCGAAGGTAAGAGACGAGGTACTGGCAGAATTGAAGCTATGAGGACGGGTCGTTAGTCGTGCCTGGGGAGCTCAGCTGGTAGAGCACTTGCCCCTGAAAGGCAAAGGTCCCGAGTTCGAGTCTCGGCTCGGCACACAGTTTTAATCTGCCAGGAAGTTTCATACCAGCGCACACTCCTCTGCAGAGTGAAAATCTCATTCAGATCACTAGCTGACGGACACTGTTGGAGCTGCAGTCAAAAACCTGTTAATTTTATTTCCTGCTTTGCTTTGCTCAATTTTCCAATTTTTTATTAATTATTGCAATTATTGTGTTTCGTTGTGAGAGTGAAATCAGGTACGAATGTGAAATACAGTTTTATGTAAAGCCCTTATACTATAAATTGAAGTATCAGGTCACGTGAGAAGTGTCCGAGAACGCCATGTGTGTCTGTCATTCATACCGGAGAATTTGTAATAAAGTATTTTGTCGGTTTATGGTACTGAGGAAATGAGATTAAGATTTCGTTAAAACAGTTTTGTTAGGAGGGAATTAAATTTGTATTTGTGGCTTTTCCAAATTTATTTATGGTAATTTACTGTTCTGATTCAGTGACGAATTTTGATCGGTTTTCTATATATGCTTGGGATTTAACGGGTTGGATGCTGTTTTCCGATTGGCTGTGATGTTTCCCTGACAATCAAAAATTAGCATATTCGCCAGTTTTTGGGAACTACGAACTTCTTTTGTGTAGAGAGTAGAGTTGGGGTTTGGATCTTATAGTGATCAGACCTATTGATATGTGCTCCACTGAAAATTATTGATATTGTGATATCTCGGTACCAAAATGTTTAGGAAGTGCCGTAAAGTTGGAAGGGAGGTATATTTAAAAATTCGGAACTTTTAGTGACTTTTAAAATATCTAAATACCGCGTGGCATGTTGCTTGCTCCTGAACGTGAACATTCTGTTACGTGAGACTGATATTAACAACATTTCAGCGAGCAATTCTGAAAGACACAATCAGTTAGTAAGCTTTCGGTGAAGGATATTTCATAATTATCATAAACTGGCAACGATTATTAATGAGATGTGCGTGAGAACTTTTCAGACTATGTACAATTTAGAGTAGGCTTGGTAGTGACTGGTGTATGGAAGCTTACCGCAATGGAGTGAAATATTACGCACACAAATACTTTCATTTAACTATTCCTTCCACTGCGAAAACAATTGTGGTGCGACTTGAGGTTGTGGTGTGTATAGCTGTTTTTTCTATAGCTATTTCCGGCTGAGAATTGCTTTCTAGTAACTTCAAGGAGGTATGCACGTGAGAAGAGATTGAACACCAGGTGAGTGGTACTTTACAACTCACTGCTTCGCCGCAAAGTCTGCAACAAAATTTAGTCTAATTGTAAGATGTGTTACCAAATATTGTCAGATTGTAAGATGACTAATCAAATGTCTTTCTATTTCAGCAGTCTCACATTTCTGTTTGTGTATAGGTATTGTGTTGTTTTGTGGCATCGAGATGAAGGGTATTCTTGTTCTTTTATTTTTTGAGGTGTCTTTTATTTTGTCTGGGATCACTTTTTTCTTGTACCATTAGGTGACCGGTGCTTCCTTCTTTGAATTTTGACCACAGTATTCTACAGCATGTGTGTAGGTTGTTTATTGATTTATCTGATATAGAAAGTACTGTTGCGATTTGTGATTTTATGTCGGGTTGTGAGGAGGAGGTTAGGAAGGGTGGGTGATTGTTCCAGGTTATGCCTGGAACCATCGCAGTGACACAGTGGTACCTGCGATAACATTTATTTATCGTGTTGAGTTTACAGGTTTACAAAGGGCCTACAGGGCTGTGGTCGGCAGCCGAACGCAAGTGCTCAGCGGCAGTGGCGGATGAGAGAGTGTCGCTTGCGCAGACGTTCTGCAATGCAGGGCTGCTCTCACCTCAGCATTCTCGTAGACAGCCTGTCATGCGCTTAGGTGAATCAGCCCTCTGTGGTCCAGGATGTCAGCTGTCATGACCACTAGGCCCTAATCATCCACCATGGTTCAAATGGCTCTGAGCACTATGGGACTTAACAGCTGAGGTCATCAGTCCCCTAGAACTTAGAACTACTTAAACCTAACTAACCTAAGGACAACACACACGTCCATGCCCGAGGCAGGATTCGAACCTGAGACCGTTGCGGTCGCGCGGTTCCAGACTGAAGCGCCTAGAACCGCTCGGCCACTCCGGTCGGCCATCCTCCATGGATCAGCCAAGATTGCAGCAGATGTTGACACATTTTCGGTAGGAGGACGATCGCCTGTAGACCATCCACGATGACCCATAGTGGAGGAGGGCTGATCGCTCGCCTTTCCTTTCATCATCCTCAATGGCCCAGTAGACAGCAATGGCAGGCCACCGCTGTGGTATCCATCATGCCAGCAGCATTTTGGTGTTGAAGTCAGCAAGCAGGTAGCAGGCAGACTAGCACCGATCACCTTCTTATTGTTTCATTGAAACACAAGAGACTGTTATTCCCTCTGGTTCCAGCAAACCAGACAGAATGGCAGCACGGCTGAATGTTTATTTGAGCTCCGAACGCATCGTTATTTAAAGGGCTGAGGATGTGCCTATTACGAGCTGGCACTGGGTGTATGAACGGATTTCCTCTCATTTATCGATCCCGTTAGTGTTTCTTGCCTTGCTGTGTCAATTCAGTAATTATTCTACGTCACCTAACTCGGGTCTTTCTGTCTGCATTTCATTTTGCTGCGGCGTTCTGGTGTTGTAGATAAGTAGTGTTACTTCACAGTGCCTTGCTATGTAGCACTGCAACGTTTGCGTTTCTGCTTTCCTCGATTGGAGGTTGTGTGACGATGCACTTAAGATTCTGTTTGTTGAACCCTTTTTTACAGTTATGGTACATTACACCTCAATTTCATTTTTAAAAGTTATACAAGTTTTATTGTTTTCTTAGCGTAAGTTTCTTGAGTTGGGTTGGGTAAACGCACAAAACGTATCTGATGTGTCGGTAGGTGTGGAGAATGGATACTTTTACGTCTGAGACAAGGGTACAGTACACAAATTACTATCGCAAACACGTCAAGATTAGTGCTCGTAAAGCTTATGGTTACCACATTTAGACGTCGGTTCTCTTGATATTTCTCAATAATTTGCAACATCTGCGCCATGGAAAATTTGCCTTGCTGAGATGCTATTAGTATGTCTAAAGAGTGTACGCTATCAGGATTCAGCTTGTTGTTGCGACAGGTTAGATTTTGCGTCGGCAGATCACCCAATGGTTTCTCGAACCATTACGATGCATGGTGTGTTAGCTGGAGTACGGTCGTACCTACCAGTACAGCTGGGAGGTGGAAGTTCGTCCCAGCTATCTCGCAAATTGTGTCATTCAATAAATAGTGTTACTATGTAACCCGAAGTTTATCATCTCCTGAAGCTTTCCATTCTTATAGCAATTCACGAACACAGTTTCTGGTGCAAAAACCGAATATATCCAATATATCCAACGTGGTCCTAGCTTCTGAAAATGAGGCTGTGGTGACAATATTTTTTTCTGACATTCCACTACCTCTGCTTTTAGAAGAAACAGGTACACTTCGCATATCTGTCCGTCAGTGCGCATTTCTCTGGCTGTATGAATGGTGATATTTTCCTTCAAACACGCGTGTAGGTCCCTTAGTGGCATTACAGAGCGAGCTTTTCCATGCTCAGAAATTATTAACACCTCTCGCGTCTTTATTTTTTCTATTTGTCCACAGTTCCCCTTCTTAGCGGATAAAAGTGAACCGTATAACATCGATACTGTGCATTAAACCCTACCACGGTTTATATGTGGTAAAACATCTAAGTTTTTTTCTGGACGCATCTGTCAATTGTGGTAGCTCCGTAAGAATGGTTAAAATGGTTCTGAGCACTATGAGATTTAACATCTGAGGTCATCAGTCCCCTAGTGCTTAGAACTACTTAAACCTAACTAACCTAAGGACTTCACACACATCCATGCCTGAGGCAGGATTCGAACCTGCTACCGTAGCAGCAGCGCGGTTCCGGACCTAAGGGCCTAGAACCGCTCGGCCACAGCGACCGGCGATAGCTATATAGGAAATTCTTTTGCTGTCAAGAATTGTTGTGGTGGCAGTAAAATCACACTCAATTTTATGTTTACCGAATGGTAAACATGGTAAAAGCCCTACTCCAGTTCTTGCGCCATTGAATCTGTCATCTAATGCTTGTAATAGGGTGGCTTCTGCTACTTTTCTCACCAGTAAGCTCTGTCGTTTCTGTATTTCCTTTAAATCACTGTCCATTTTCATTGTATCCCGTGTGTACTGGGCCAATTTCACGATTAACTCATATACCACTTTGGCGTTAATTAGAACGCCTCGCTCTAAATTGCCTGTTACGCCACACTACTATGACTTTGATTGTGTCTGCCATCGTTTTCACTTGACTAATCGTGTTATACGGTTCCTGGATACCATCATTATTCGCCATTAGAAACACTATATTTTCCCTCCTGCATCCATCCCCCCATTTTTCCTACCTATGACAGTGGTCTGCGTCAGCTAAGCTCTTAGTTTGCCATATGATAGCCTCAATTCCTGGTATTCACCTACACCTTGGTGAAAGTTTTGTTACCCTACTGGAAGTTCCTGCCTGTCAAAATCTTGAACGAAAGTACAACCAGCCACCTCATTTCTGGTGCCGGCCAGGGTAGCCGAGCGGTTCTAGGCGCTACAGTCTGGAACCGCGTGATCACTACGCTCGCAGGTTCGAATCCTGCCTCGGGCATGGATGTGTGTGATGTCCTTAGGATAGTTAGGTTTACGTAGTTCTAAGTTCTAGGGGACTGATGACCTCAGAAGTTAAGTCCCATAGTGCTCAGAGCCATTTGAACCATTTTGAACCATTGCTGGTGTCACACGAGAGGATCAATTCCTTCTCAAAATGATAAAAGACCAGTACCAGACCAGTCAGTAATACTGCCTTCAGTGCTTCGAATGCTGTTTGACATTCTGTTGCTCACTCGAATTTCAAGCCCTGCCTCTGTACACATTCGTGATAATAATTTCATAAACCCAGGAATGACTAGTTGTTTTGTGGTTTGTATGTTTGTGAAGTTTCGGATGAAATCTGTTGGGTGAAGATCTGTTTGAACACATTTTCTGTTAATCCCATGCTAAGATAATTTACCCATGTTTGCGCAAAATGACACTTGTCTATTCTAAACGCTAGAATGGCAAGCCATTGCCCACTGAACACGTCTCCCAAGCATTTTACTTGCTCAGGCATATCGTTTGAGAATACAATGATATTGTCCAAATACACCACACAAGTTTTTTTTGTGTTGAAACCCCATCATGCCGCACCTAATAATATTTGGAACTCGGCTGGTACGTTTTTCAGCCTGAATGCCGCACTTTTATGCCTGTAATGTCCCCATGGGACCCTGAAATTCGTGTGCAGTGTACCCTCTGGGACTACCTCTAGCTGGTGATACCGGCTCCTTAGATCCATTATTGTAAAATTCGGGCACTGTTCTAAATTGTCAAACGTTTCCGTGTTACTGGGGATAGGGTATGGGTCTGTCAAGGTTTTAATAATCAAGTAGATTCAGGTAGTGGTAATCACAACAGAACTCACACCTCTTAGTACCATCAGATGACTTTTTCGACATAATGACAATACTGGCACCCTATGGGCTATCACTATACCCTATGATTCCTTCTTCTATCGGCTGACCTATGAACTCCTTCATTATGGGTTGAAGATGCTTCGATATACGATACAGTTTTCTGTAAACTGGTGCATCATTACCAGTATGTAAACAGTGCTGAGTAGCCATTGTTGCTGGTAAAGGAACCTCCATGTTAAATAAATTCATAAACTGTAGTAGCAAAGCTTCCATTGCCTGCCAGCCACTGGCTTGCAAGTGGGGCACCTACTCATGTAATGCTGCAGCATTGACAGTCTGCTTCCGGCTCTGTCCATCACATTACCTATCAGTATCTTCTTCATCTGATACCTCTAATGGCGCAATCACTAAACCCTTTGGGAGATTAACCATGTAGCCGGCCGCGGTGGCCGAGCCGTTCTAGGCGCTTCAGTCTGGAACCTCGCGACCGCTACGGTCGCTACCTTTATATGCATATCTATAACACTCTACTTCTGCAGAAGAAACACAGTGGCCCATACGCATTCTTGTAGCAGTGTCGATCTCCTCTCATTGCGGCATAACCCTAGGAGCCACAGCAAAATCCCCGGGATGTTTCATCCTAACGCAAACTCTCGGCTTCATGCAGCAACACCTCTGCTTCTGTGTTTTGTATCAGCTGGTATGTCTGCGTGTTGATTCTCTGGATCCCATCTGAAAAAGTTTCCACTCATGCCTCCTTTACTTGCGTTAAGGTACTCAGTCTTTCCCTGTGCTATTTTGCTTCTGGTTCAAATAGATGTTCAGATGTGTGTGAAATCTTGCGGGACTTAACTGCTAAGGTCATCAGTCCCTAAGCTTACACACTACTTAACCTAAATTATCCTAAGGACAAACACACACACCCATGCCCGAGAGAGGACTCGAACCTCCGCCGGGGCCAGCCGCACAGCCCATGACTGCAGCGCCATAGACCGCTCGGCTAATCCCGCGCGGCTGCTTCTGGTAAAGTTGCCGTAATCACCAGCGTACTGTTGGATTGTTGCTACGTTATTAATGATTTCTTGGTATAAAATGTATATCTTTACTTTGCCTGTCAATCGTAAATTAGGTACACGGAGAGTAATTTCGTCCGACCGACCACTCTTTGTGGTAGTGGCCTCAACATTGTCAATGACCGCAGTCACGTTCTCTGTTGGCTTGCCAGAGTGAGGTGTTACAGTGGTAGCTGCCGGTGGATCGAGAGGAGGAAAGAAGGCTACACAAACTGCTGCCTTTTCCTCCTCAGACCCTGACTAACTTGTAAGACTTCCCCCTACCTACGTAGCGCCTCTTTTTCCTGCTGTTGCTCGGAATTCAGCACTGACAATATCTGTACCTGCTCCATCAAGGCGGCAACAGTCTCACTTATGGTAGCAGAACACGTGTCTGGCATTTTATGTAATTTACCACTGCCGAATACAACAACAAGTCAAAATAGAGAAACTTCATCTCCAGCATACAAATAATATTTATACACTAACCCTTTATCCGTATCGTCGCCCAGTGGGACTCAGAACAATCATGTATAAATACCCAAATCACCTACTAGTAGACGTGTGAATGGCACAGCCTTGGTAATTTGCAATTCACGCCGTGACAGGTTACAAAATATACACAGAACTGATCTTAAGTAAGTTACCCTAACACTCCCGCTAAATACGATTAATCCACAGGCTCTTGTGGTTTTAAAAGTGACACCATAAGGTTACTATTGATGTCTCTGCTATTTTTCATGGCCAAGACTGATATACACATACACTGAAAAGGCTACCAACAAAGAAAAACTTCACTCACTGCACAACATTGTACTGGTGCTGCTAGACAGTGACCGATTCTGTACACGAAACTTCACTACCATCAAAGTCCTGAGGTGACCCTAGTTCTAACATCAGTTTTGTGATCTGAGGCTCCAGGGTCGCGTTGTGAGCATTGAGTGTCGGTGAGTGGGCCAATTTATGCCTGGAGGCGTAAATGTTACGGTGGTATCTGCAACAACACTTGTTTATAGTGCTGAGTTTACAGTCTTATAAAGTGTCACCTGGGGGACGGTACCTCATCAGTCAGATGTGTTGTCGATCCATAGTCAATGAGCCACCTCCACGTGCTGTGCTGACGGTAGCGGGTTGAGAAGGCGTCGCCTACCCAGACGTTCTGCAATATAGTGCTGCTTCCTCCTCAGTTATCTCTTAGACAGAGCGTCAGGCACTCAGGTGAGAATAGCCGACTGTGGTCCAGTATGTCGGTTGTAGTGAAGTCTAGGTCATGCTCATCCACCACAAATCGAAATAGGTAGGGGGAGTCACGAACTCGTCAAGCCTTGTCTGTGTGGCGATGACAGCCAGCATATCATCTGCTATGACCCATAGTGGAGGGGGGCTGACCGCACACCTGTCTTCTCCTCATCCGCGATCACACAGTGGACAGTAATGACAGACCACGGCTATGTATGCATCAGGTTGACTGAATCCTGGTGTCGAAGTAAGCAAGCAGGTAGCAGGCACAACACCATCGATCATCTTGGCGTAGTTTCACTAAAATTTTGTAGACTGTCATTCTCTTTAGTTCTAGCAAAACAGACAGAATGACAGAAAGACTGAATATGTCGCGCAGCTCCGAAAGCCTCGTTATTTAAAGGGCTTAGACTGCGTCGCTGGGCGTATGACCGCTTTTACCCTACTTTATTGGTCCCGTCTGTGCTCCATGCCATGCTGTGGTAATTCAATAATTATACTGGGTCACCGAGCTGCCTTTGTGTGATTTTGCAATGGTGTTCTGGCGTTGAAGATAAGCAATGTTATTTCACAGTGCCCTGTTATGTAGCATTAAAATGTTTGTGTTTCTGGCTTCCTCGCTCCGAGGTTAAGTGGCAATGCTAGCCTTTGCCCAGACGTCTGTTAGTTTAGCGGTAAGCATTGTAGACATTGTCACTGGTACATTGGCACTTCTCTGTTCTGAGCTCACGTGATAGAACTTTTTTTAAAATTTAAACATGTACAGTAAAATCATTCTCGTGTTCCACACTGTTATTTGAAACAGTGGTCATGACGAGGTCGCAGGTTAGATAGGGTTCTGTATCAGAGGATAGTGCTGTAACCTTATAAATTGTAGAAGATCAGGATAGTGGCTTAGCAGCAAATTCAATCAGCAATAACCTTCCGCATTCACCATGAGATAACGATATTCCGACTCTAATGTTGTGCAGGAGGGAAGCAGTGATGTGAGCAGATCGGTCGAACTGATGCACGGTAAGACGAGAGAATATTTTGCTTCCTTGTGCAAGCAGAAATTTTTTGTCAGGTAGTGCAAAGAAACTGTCGGTACTGTTGTATCCCATTCAGGAAATATTAGCAATGCTCAGTAGTATAAAATGTGACAATGAGAAAGTACATCGACCCAGGAAGGAAATGCTCATCTCTTTAAGACAATGAATAGAGAGCGGCAATGTCAGAATGAGCTCGACTGCTCTGAAACTACCAAGTTGTAAGTAATGTTAAACTAATGATGTTGTTTCTCTGCTAAATGAGTCCACAATTAGCCACCTTCAGCTACTGATGTTGATCGGTCTGATTCCAGTAGCGTCGTTACAGGTGCAGTTGTAAAGGGCCCATGTTAGAGTACAGCTCTTGACGTCACGGAGGTTCAAATGGCTCTGAGCACTATAGGACTTAACTGCTGAGGTCATCAGTCCCCTAGAACGTAGAACTACTTAAACCTAACTAACCTAAGGACATCACAATCATCCATGCCCGAGGCAGGATTCGAACCTGCGACCGTAGCAGTCGCGCGGTTCCAGACTGTAGCGCCTAGAATCGCTCGGCCACCCTGGCCGGCCGTCACGGAGGATAATGAAGTACTTGTAGTACGCGGTGTCCCTAATGATGCATCTGTTGCTATGGGCGATGACTGTGTTGTGGCTCCTGATGACGTCAATGTTATGACCATGTTACATTTTTCTAAACTTACCAATGAGACGGATGTTGTAGGAAATGATGAAATTCTGTTCGCATATTATGCTCATGAACAAGTAGAGAGTCCCTCATACGTAAGCGAGACCGCTTGTGAAGCAAAACATTTTCTCGTAGCTAGTACGTTTTGTGCGTCTTATAGACTGTGTGATACCGAACCGCAGAGCTACCAGTAGAAGCGATCATATTCTTTCGTAAGTGATGAAGCATCCTGTACAGAATTGTTTTTGGTAGGGGTTGATGCTAACAGCATTCACAAAAGCATATTTTGTGCAGAAGAGTTTCGAGTCTTCCTTTACAAAGACGTGACCAATTGTTAGATGAAGTAGGATAAAATGCAATTTGAAGTACGTGTGGCTAAATCAGAACTAATGTTCAGTGCTTAGGAACCGTTGACAATTTGGCGTACGTAGTGGGATACGGATTCAGCAGGGATAATTCAAGGTCTTTTCTTTTACATTCATCAATAAATTTTTGTGGGGGAAAGCAGGTAGATTTTCATGCGGTCTTGTAACAGTGTGTTTTAGTGTATAAGGCCGGTTATGGGTGTTTTTTGATTATATTTTCCAAGTAAAAGGATTCTCTAGGATGATTATGTGTTTAATGTTAAAATTTCTTGTAAGATTAGAATTTATGACGTGCAGATGCACCATGAGACCAGATGATAATTCCGCTTTGCTCCTAGTGTGGGGTGTGCATTACAGATAATTTCGTGTTACTTTGTGTCCTGGATCTACATCTGCGTTTACATGGTTACTCTACAATTCGCAATTACGAGCCTGGCAAAGGGTTCATCGAACGACCTTTAAGCTACTTCTCTACCGTTTCATTTTCGAACAGAGCTCGAGAAAAAGGAACATTTAAATCTTTCCGTGAGAGCTCTGATTTCTCTCATTTTATCATGACGATCCATTCTCCCTATGTAGGTGGGCGCCAACAAAATATTTTCACACTCCGAGGAGAAAGGTGGTGATTGCAATTACATGTGAAGGTCCTACCGCGGAGAAAAACGCCTTATTTTAATGACTGCCACGCCAATTCCTGTATCATATTCGTGACATTCTCTCCCCTATTTCGTGATAATACAAAACGAACTGCCCTTCTTTGAACTTTTCCGATGTCGACCGCCAATCATATCTGAAGTGGATACTACACCGCACGGAAATACTCCCGAAGAAGCGGACATGGGTAGTGTAAGCACTTTCTTTAGTAAACCTGCCATATTTTCTAAGTGTTCTGCCTATAAATCGTGGTCTTTGGTTTGCTTTTATCACAACATTGTCTATGTGATTGTTCCAATTTGAGTTATTCGTAATTGTAATCCTCAAGAATTTAGCTGAATTTACAGCCTTTAGTTTTGTGTGATTTATAGAGTAACAGAAATTTAGCAGACTCATTTTAGTGCTCACGTGCATGACTTCACACTTTTCGTGACCAAGAGTCAATTGTCACTTTTTGCACAGTACAAGTATCCTGTCTAAATCATTTTGCAATTCCTTTTGATCATCTTATGACATTACATGACGGTAAATGACAGCTTCATCGGTAAAACATGTAAGAGGACTGCTCAGATTGTCTCCTAAATCGCTTATGTAGCGATCAGGAACAACAGATGGCCTATAACAGGTCCTCGTCTTACTCTTTAATTAGCTAAGAAATCTCGCATTACCTAGGTATTTATTTATTTAATTCTTCCATTAGCCCATCTCCTCTTCCCTCCACTCTCTGGCCATCTCCTCCTCCCCCCTCTCTCTACCCATCCCCTCTCGCTTTATCCTCCCCATCTCCCTCCACTTTATTTATCCTCCCTATCTCCCTCCACTTTATTTATCCTCCCCATCTCCCTCCACTTTATATCTGTCCCCCATGCCCCTATCCATCATCTCCATCCCTTTCTCTCTCTGTCCATTTCCACCGTCCCCTCTATCTATCGACTTCCTCCACCCTCACTCTCTCTCTCTCTCTCTCTCTCTCTCTCTCTCTCAATCTGCTTCTCCCTTCTCTCTTCGTCAGCCCCTTACTTTCTGTCCATCCTCTCCTCTTCCTCTCTCTATCCGTTTCCTCCTCCCCTCTCTCTGTCCATCTCCTAATGCCTCTCTCTGTTCATCTCTTTCCTTTTATTTTCTGTGCCGATCTCCTCCTATCCCCTCTGTCTGTCCCTCTCCTCCTCTTCCCCTTATCTGCCTGTTTCTACTCCCCCTCAGCCTGTACATCTCCTCCTGCCACACCTCTCCATCTGTCTTTTCCTCACACTGTCTCTATCCTCTTCTTTTCTTTTTCTGCCCATCTCCTCCTCTCCCCTCTCCATACATTTCCCCCTCCCCTACCACTATCGACCCCCACCTCTTCCTATATCTGCATATCTCCTCCTTCCCCCTCGCTGTCTGTCCATCTCCTCGTCCTCCCTTCTCTCTCCACGTCACCACACTCACCCCAATAGGAGGCTGGTAGCTCAGCTCTTGCCCCTACATTATTTCTTTCCATATTATAAATAATACATATACCAAATTCATCTAAAATCGTTTCAGGGGTTTAGGATGAGCTTTTTACCCGTAGCTTCGTTCGCATATCCACATGTCACGTATAGGCCACACATGTTTAACATATGTCACGCGTATTTCTATGTATTTCACCTGTATGTCTAGCGAATTTCACCCTGCAGTTTCATTTTCACGCAGCTGGATGTTTATGAAGTCGTATCTCCTGAACTTTGTGGTGTGTAACGATATAGTTTTCCAGGTACATCCAGTGGTATATGTTCCTACTGTCTGCGAAAATGTGTTGTGCCTAGAGTTACTTGTAAACAAGAAATAAATTAGAACTTCATGAACGATGCGGCAGTTTCTCACGCATTTCAGTGTTTATGCAGTAATATCTATGGAACTGAGTCGTAAAATGATACATTTTTGTAGATTCCTTTAGCGGCAAATGTGTATGCGCTCTGCGATATGTGTTGCGAATAGAGTTCGTAGCAAAGAAGTAATAAATTAAAACATCATGCATGATGTGGCAGTTTTTCAAGCATCTCGGTATCTGAGTTCATATCTCCGGAACTGTGTGTCGTACAACGACATATTTTTGTAGGTGCATGCAGCGGCAAATGTGGATACCATCTGCGATAAGTGTTGCGAGTAGAGCGAAATAATAAATTTAAACGTCTTGCATTTCACACGTTCAGTGTTTAAGACGTTGTATCTCCTTAACTAAGTGTCGTATAAAGATGTTATTTTTCTGGTGCATTCAGTAGTATATATGAATACCGTCTGCAAAATGTGCCACGAGCATAGTTAGTAGAAGTAATAAATTAAAACGTCGTGCTTCATATGGCAGTACTACCGCATGACCAGAAAAAATGTAATAAGTGACAAACATTCTCCCTTTCATCATTTTGTGGGTGTCGTCCAGAAAAGTTTTGTAATGATATGAAACTATTGTAAGTTCTTTACAAGTCTCTAAGTGCTCGCATTTTCAAACACTGTTTAACTAAAGTAAGAGGTATTCTTGAGTCGTCGGCTTCACTGCTTTTTCACCCCCACCACTCCATTTTGATAGTTCGGTAGTTGTTACTCCCACCGTGATTATTCCCAGACGGTAAATGAAATGTGCATGAAGTTCGATTGAAATCGGTGCATTGGTTTAGGAGGAAAAGTGGGACATATATACAATTCTTCAACCAAGAAATCGGTACCAAATTGTAGCCATAACCCTCATTTACGAATAAATGTAAGCCCTTTACAGATACTAAGCACTCACAGGGACGCATACTCATTTACAGATGATTCACGTCTGTATCAGGCACGCTGATGTGAGAAGAAAAATATTTGTTTCATATACGTACATTAAGGCCGACAATTATTGAAGTATATGAAACAACGTTAATTAGTTAAAAAATACGGCGTGTACACACTTTATTCAACATCTAAACGTTACTACAGATATTCAGATTTAGATTATTACATGTTCGATATGCCTGCCATCATTGGTGATGATGTGGCGCAAACGAACAGCGAAATTCTGCATGACCCGTTGAAGTGTTGGAACATCGATGCTGCCAATAACCTCCTGACTGGCTGTTTTCAGCTCAGCAATGGTTTTGGGGTTACTGCTGTAAACCTTGTCTTTGATGTAGCCCCACAAAAAGGAGTCGCAAGTGTTCAGATCCGGAGAATATGGCGACCAATCGGGGCCAATGTCAGTTGCCTCTGGGTACCCCAGAGCCAGAATGCAGTCCCCAAAGTGCTCCTCCAGGACACCAAACACTCTCCTGCTTCGATGGGGTCAAGTTCCTTCTTGGATTTACCACATCTTGTTGAAATCAGGGCTACTTTGGGTAATGGGGATGAAATCATCTTCCAAAGCCTTCACATGCCGTTCGGTAGTCACCGTGCCAGTAAGAAATATGGCACCGATTAGTCCGTGACTGGACATTGTACACCACACAATCACTCATTGAAGGTGAAGAGGTTTCTCGATCGCGAAATGTGAATTCTCAGTCACCCAAATGCCCCAGTTTTGATTATTGACGATCCCGTCCAAGTAAGAGTGGGCTTCGTCACTAAACCAAACTATAGAGTGCATACTAATTCCCATCATGCTACACGACCAACCAGGCAGTTTGAACGTCCTAACGCATACCGTTCAGAAGTTATGATGATTTTGTTTCATATAGTTCAATAACTGTCACCCTATACATAGACACATGCAGTTTTATAATTTGTATAGATTTGTTGTTTATTGGTTAATTGAAGATATTTTTCTTTAGTCTGTGTGTCTGGAACCTGGTCTGTTAAAGAAAAATGGTGCCTAAGGTTATAATGAGCTTACCATACATGTTGGTTTCTGGATAAGTGTATAATAGGGTGATTAATGACTTGAATGTTGGTTTAGACAGTGAGCTCGTAGATGTTATTTTGCATTATGTTTATAAACTTAAAAAGTAAAAAAAGAGAGAGAGATTATAATAGAAAATATTCTTATATGTATAGAGGTGTAGTTCATAATGAATACGGAGTGATTGATGAGGATTGTTTGCATTGGTGCAGATAGTTGACTTGTGTGTTTGTGTGTACTTGGAACATATTCTGACAGTTCGTGGAGTGAAGTGGAAATTTTTATCTTCTTATATCAGCATGCCTGATACAAACGTGAGTCATCTGTGAATGAGTATGTGTCCCTGTAAGTGCTTAGTATCTGTAAAGGGCTCACATTTATTTGTAAATGAGGGTTATGACATAAATTTGCTACTGATATCTTGGTTGAAGATATGTTCTGGTTATGTGATTAAAAAATAAATAAATAAAATGAAAAACAAAAAAATCAGGAGAGAAATAGGTATGAATATCTGATTAGGTGGTCAGATTTCCAGTGACATAGTTTTTTGTGGCATAAGTGATTCTGTACCGAGCGTAGTGGTACAACGAGTGAGCATTTGCGAAATAACCGTTATAGAACGTGAATTTAATGTGCATCATTCCCTATGGTTGAAGACGATGTGATTCTTGTCAAGTATTGTATGATTTAAGGCATATTAGAGTGGTAGATGAATGCGTTGAATTAACAGTTTCCTTTAGGGAGTTTGAGTGGAATGATTTTTGAGCTATAGATAATGAGTGTAATTTGTCACTAACTGGTAAAGTTTATCCAAGACTGATGCTGATTTCCAGAGGTCATTGTGGTTCCTTCATGATCGCCTGTACGTAGAAAGGGCTGTGCCTTGGAAAGGTCATGTGGATGTACAGATGAGTATAGTTGCTGACCTGAAAGAAGTGATTAATGCCCAGTATAGATGATGGTTGCCAGTGCCTAAAGAGGGGACTGAGACTGACAGTTTCTGCGGAGAGGTTATGATAGCCAGAAGCCAAAGCGAGGACTGATCCTTGTGAGGTAACGGGTGAGTTGTGGCGCTCTGAAAATATTCTAAGTTCGGAGTTGGCATGGCCGCACAGGCCGCTCAGTGATCGCAGGCCGCTCGGCAGGCCGACCACGCGGTGCCGGACGTTGGCCGAAGCAAGAGGGGTTCAGCCCTAGCGCGTGGCTGAGAATTCCATGGTGATGCTGTGTCGATTAATGAGACTTATATGCCAAGAGTGCCAAAGATGCTGGACTTTGTGAAACCATCATGGCAGACATTTCACAGTTCGTATGGAAATTAATAGTAGCTAGATGAATCATGATACCTCAAAAAGAAACATGTAGATTACTGTTATTTGCACGATGATTCTGCTGGTGTAATCAGATTTTCAATATTTTTATTAGTTTAAGGTTTAGTATCTGACAGTAATTTATACAAGTAACACCCAGCAACGAATTTCCAAAATGTAAATGGGTCATCTGATTTCGTCGATCTACGTGTCTCTGGAAAGCTATTAGGGTAAACATAAATTGGTATAAATTACAGGCATGTTACTTGAATAGTACATGAGTTATTGGAGGTCAAAGTAGCCGATTACTACTGATCGCATCAGGCCATAAGTACTCCTCAGTTACACGGAAAACGGTAGCACCATGCTTATAAATATATATTCATCTATGTATTTGTTTATATCCGGTATATACTATTCATGAAGAAATTGCTCAAATATTTACTGTGTTTTAGAAAGCACAGAGACATTACGCTACTGTCCTAATTTTGTTTGCTCTTCCTTTAATACATGTTTATTTGATTTGTTTATGTATTTAATAATGTGTGTTAGAGCATGTTTATGGTACAGCCGTAGGAATATTTATTTAATTTCGAGTTATTTAAATGTAAGTCCAGTATTTCGAATTTGTTTCAATATTTTCGTGAGTGTGCGTTGGCTTGGAGACATGGAGGGAGTGCTCTAGCCAATCACAGCGCTCGTTACTACAGTGTATTCTACAGTGAAGACGTAGTGTGCGTTTAGAAGTAAATTTATCGCGAGCTATGTTGTTGTTCAGAACTAATAACGTGCAGTACGAATCTACTGTTTCCCTGTTGGCCGCGCGGAATTATCCGAGCGGTCTGGGCGCTGCAGTCATGGACTGTGCGGCTGGTCCCGGCGGAGGGTCGAGTCCTCCCTCGGGCATGGGTGTGTGTATGTTTGTTCTTAGGATGCTTTAGGTTAAGTAGTGTGTAAGCTTAGGAACTGATGACCTTAGCAGTTAAGTCCCATAAGATTTCACACACATTTGAACATTTGTTTCCCTATTATTCAAATAATATTTTATTTAATTGCTGGACTATAGACACCAATAAGTGTTTTGTAGGAATATACCACATTCTCAAAAGTACTTCTGCTATCGTACTGATCATGTAAAGTCGTTAAGATAGTACCTGCAGATTTTATTTAATTGTAATCTTTCATTCATTTCTACGTTACATTCGCAATTTTCTAGTGATAGGAACCTTCGACCATTCGATTCCTGTGTATATTCATACTGTATACTGTAGACTTAGCTTGTAACGCGGCAACTACGTATCCCAGCCCCTAGATAACGAAACCAGCCTAAACTTTTAATATTTAAACTCTGAGACGGAGGGTACGTAGTTGAGGGTCACTCAACACCATCACATCATTTCATTTATCATTTCATTATATTAGAAAGCCCGCAGCCTGCAAAGGATGCGACTGATGTGCAGATAAATATATTTGCCGACTGAAAAAGTATGTTCAACCTCAGTATGAATAATGATTGCGTTTGACTGAATTTCCTGAGCCAGGTGCGATACAGCAGCTTTAGGCAATCGAAGTAAGTTATAAGTAGCCTTTCTTCGATGCAGTAGCCCTCTGTCTCACTTACACTATACGAATAATTTAATTCCATATGTCTGTGAATGGGAATGGAATAATAATGCTCGATTTTTCAGTGGAAGTAACGTTCTTAGAGTATTTGCAGCACTTGCGGCGTTCGAGGTCACCACCGTCAGCTCCGGCTGCCAATAATGGTGTAGTCGAGAAACTGATGGTTACTGCAGTATAGGCATGGACAAACGATTGATTCATAGCTAAGTGATGAGAATAACCGTTTTGAAAGTGGATGACGACCTAAAGGTACATAAACATTTTTGTGTCCTGTGTTGCATATATGGTACTTACGATTCATATTGTTGATGTGGTTTTCAAATTTCCTTTTGATCATGTTTTTGTATGAGGGGCAGTCGAATGAATACCGAACACCGGCCACAACAGCACCATGAAGTGATTCCATTAAAAAGTAATCACCATACCCGTTAAGACATTTATCCCATTAGGAGACGAGACGATCCATTCCTGTTTCATAGAACACGATCAGCCACTGATGGATTCACAACTGCACCCACTCTTGCATTTCGTCGTCCGACTGAAACCGACGTCCACGTATATCTGTCTTCAAGGCTTCAAAGATGTGAAAATCCCATCGTGAAAGATTGAGGCTTTACGGAGGAAGTTGCAGTGTTTCCCAGCTAAATCGCTGAAGCGTAGCCATCGTCCGATCGGCAGTGTGTGGGCGAGCGCTATCGTGCTGCAGGATGATTCCGTCCGATAGCATTCCGAAAGCTCGAGGTCAAACGGAAAACTCAACAATGGTAACGTCTCACAACCCCTTCCCCAAGGAAATCCAAAGCTGTTCAAACAAGTTCCGGTAAGGCTATGCTGACCTCGTACTGCGACTGCAGAGTCTGCTCGACGAGTCCTTCGAGCGTGGAACAACAATCAGTGCCCAGTGTTGTGGAGGTTCTATGCAGAAACTGCAATTCGCCAGAAGGTTAAAACGCCCACGAATGCTGCCGGACAGAATCATTGTTTGCACGACGACGCCCACCCCCACACCGCGAGTCGGACGAAGGATAAGCTCTAGCCATTTGCTTGGGAAACTTTGCAGCATCGTCCATACAGCATGCATATTTCAACAAGTGATTGTCGCATTGTTGGTGACCTGAAGAAATACACGCGTGGACGTCGGTTTCAGTCGGACCAGAACGCGCAAGAGTGGCTGCCGTTATGGATCCTTCAGCGACCGACCAAGTCTTACGAAACAAGACTTGATCGTCTCGTCTGCCAATATGATAAATGTCTTAACACGTGTGATGATTACTTCTGAATGGAACCATTCCATGATCTTGTTGTGTCGGGCGTTCGTTTTTCTTTTGACTGCCCCTTATGTATCAGGTAATTAAGTGGATGGTGTCCTGATGAAGCATCAGGCAACTTGATGGATACAGGGAGTTCTAGGTTAAAGCAGTGCATGTAGTTTTCTTTCACTGTCTTCTCTGTGCAAATGACTTGTTGATATACGTATTTCAGAGGATACATTTCATGCATAGGCATGTACCATGTTGTGCCGTAGAATAACCCTCCCTGTAGCACCACAAGTGCTTGGCTAGAAGTTGTCACAGCAAGGAAAGAAGTTAAATTTGTTTTTCTTGTAGTTCCCTTTCAAGGCACTTTGAAAACTGTAAGAAGTACTTGTATTTCTTTGATATGTTTTAGATTATTATGACCAAATACCGCGTAAATTTCTCCTTTTTGTTATCTTTGAAGGAACTAATGATAGTAGCCGAACGCAGTTCCCAAGCTATTAACCTGGACAATCATCATGATACACTTAAGAGTTTGTGTAAAGAGAAAACCAGTTTTGCTTTTGTTCATCATATATAAATACACTCTAAGAGAACGATGCACCACTTAGGAATTATCCAAAAGGGACGCAATTCGGTAGCTGTGATGTAAATGTTCAGACAAACAAATGATTACAATTACAGAAAAATTGGATGATTTATTCCAGACAACGACCTTCACAAACTGAGCAAGTCACAAAAGCGTTGGTCCAACTCTGGCCCTTATGGAACGAGTTATTCGTCTTGGATTCATTCTATGTATATAGTCCTCCTGAGGAATACAGTGCCAAATTCTGTCCAATTGATGCGCTAGATTCTGAAATAGTGTGAGGGCCCTGCTCAAAATGCTGCAGATGTTCTCAGCTGGGGAGAGATCCGGCGATCCTGTAGGCCAAGGTAGGGTCTGGCAAGCACGAAGACAAGCAGTAGAAACTCTCTCAGTGTGCACCCGGGCGTTATCTTGCTGAAATGTAAGCCCAGGATGACCTGCCACAAAAGGCAACAAAACTGGACGTACAGTATCGTCGACGAACCACTGTGGTGTAAGGATGCCGTACATGAGAAACAAAGAACTCCAGATATGAAATGAAATGGCACACCAGACCACTACTTTATCCCACCACTGTAGCGGACGTCTCCAAAAACAACGTCACTAGTCATCGGAGATCGCTTCAAATTAGAACTCTTCACTGAAGAATCCTGCTTCGAACTGAGCGCCGATGACCAGCGATGACGAACAGTAATGACAGGCGACTGGTTCATAGAAGGACCAAAACAGGAACTGTTGACCTGGTATGAGGCTCGGCCTGCTGAGAGCAAAACTCTGTTCTCACCCTTTGACAGCGGGGACGCCTACCAGAGGCAGACGCTGTCAGCACAGTGCTGGACTCCATGCTGTACGGCGGAAAGGGAGAGTCTGATAGCTTCGCAGCAGCCATCTTCTGAGCCAGACAATAGAACTAGGCCTACTTCACCTCAGCGCTGGGTCACTGCGGAGCACAGGTGCCGGAATCGTAATTTCTGCCTCAGCAGGTTAGGGAAGAAAGCTACGGCTCCCATTCAAGCTTACTCGGCTGGGCACATTGCGCTGTTAGCACGCGGACCGTGCTTTCGAACGTCAGCGTTGAACGTGCCGAGTTCAACATACTACTGAACGCTCACAAACAATACGACTTCTGCTTACGGCATACGTGCGTCAGCTTGATACACGCTCTCGCAGCGAGTTCCAGTGGCAGCTGTCAGCTGCAAATGGCTCACAAATCACAGTGTTACAAAATAGACGGCCGTAGACTTCCTAGGTTAGGTTTATTATAACGCACATTTCATTCTTTGTCCATGTTCTAGTAATGTTCTTCTGTCCGTAACATACGTGAATAGAAATTTCGGTATCCATGAACATTGTCGAAGGCAAAAATTAGAAAATTAAAGTGCCTTGTTAAGTCAATAAGGACTTTGGCTTGTAAAAGTTCCATTACTAGTAGTGCGATGCTAATTTATACTGAAGGGCCAAAGAAACTGGTAAACCCGCCTAAAATCATGTAGGGCCGCCGCGAGGATGCGGAAGAGCCACAAAACGACGTGGCATGGACTCTACTAATGTCTGAAGTAGTGCTGGAGTAAATTGACACAATACATCCTGCAGGGCTGTCCATAAATCCGTAAGAGTACGAGGGGTTGGAAACCTCTTCTGAACAGCTCGTTGTAAGGCATCCCAGATATGCTCAATAATGTTCATATCTGGGAAGTTTGGTGGCCAGTGGAAGTGTTTAAAGTCAGAAGAATGTTCCCCTGGAGCCATTCTGTAGGAATTCTGATGGTGTGGGGTGTCGCACTGTCCTGCTGGAATTGCTCAAGTCCTTCGGAATGCACATTGGACATGAATGGATGCAGGTAATCAGACAGGATGCCTACGTACGTGTCACCCATCAGAGTCGTACCTACACGTATCAGGGGTCCTATAGCACTCCAACTGCACACGCCCCACACCAAGCTTGAACACTCGCCTGCTGATATGTAGCGTCCATGGATTCAAGTGGTTGTCTCCATACCCGCACACGTCCATCTGCTCGATACAATTTGAAACGAGACTCGTCCGACCAGGCAACATGTTTCCAGTCATCAATAGTCCAATGTCGGTGGTGACGGGCTCAGACGAGGCGCAAAAATTTGTGTCGTGCAGTCATCAAGGGTAGACGAGAGGGCCTCCGACTCGAAAGCCCATATCGATGATGTTTCGTTGAATGGTTCGCACGCTGACACTTGTTGATGGCTCATCACTGAAATCTGCAGAAGTTTGCGGAAGGGTTGGACTTCTGTCACGTTGAACGATTCTCTTCAGACGTTGTTGGTCCCGTTCTTGCAGGATCTTTTTCCGGCAGCAGCGATGTCGGAGATTTGAAGTTTTATCGTATTCCTGATATACACGGTATACAATTGAAATGGTCGTATGGGAAAATCCCGACTTCATCGCTACCTCGGAGATATTGTGTCCCATCGCTCGTGCTGCGACTATAACACCACGTTCAAACACACTTAAATCTTGATGACCTGCCATTGCAGCAGCAGTAACCGATCTAAAAATTGCGCCAGACACATGTCCTATATAGGCGTTGCCGACCGCAGCGGCGTACTCTGCCTGTTTACATATCTCTGTATATGAATACGCATGCCTCTATCAGTTTCTTTGGTGCTTCAGTGCACAATTGTTCTTCAGATTAAGATAAAAATTGTTTCATCATTCTCACTTCTTAGTAAAACCATAACACCATTTTACTAGACCACTGTTCGTATTCAGTACCAGAATCTTTACAACATTTGAAATACAAAACTTGAAACGAAGTGCAAAATATCTTACTGCAAGTAGTTCAAGCTGTCTTGTACATAAAGCCAATCGAAAAAACTCACTGCTGAGGAAGAGCGCACTTATATTTACATAACGTCGAATATTATAGAATATTCTTCTATTAAACCAACAAGAAGGCATCAGGACATATTAGAAAACGCTAAGGTTAAAAATCCGGCAACACATCATATACTAAATTTCAATACTGCATCTGTACTCAACAAATCATTCATTACCATATTTAGCATCTTACCATT
Organism: Schistocerca piceifrons; assembly: GCF_021461385.2. Classification (NCBI taxonomy): domain Eukaryota; kingdom Metazoa; phylum Arthropoda; class Insecta; order Orthoptera; family Acrididae; genus Schistocerca; species Schistocerca piceifrons. The sequence continues at coordinate 701,789,942 of NC_060149.1, forward strand.
TCCTTAAAACTTTAATGGTGGATATTTTAAGTGAAATTTAGTTATAGTAAATTGTACCAAGAACAAAGCGTTTTTGATGGATTCTCAACACTGAAACGGCATACTTTCGTGATACATAAGTTACAATTATTCTTTCATCAGCACTGCGACGTTTCCCGTCATTTTATTACTACAAATCGTAAAATTAACCACTGTTTTTCGAGAGATCCGCATTTTTCTGGTACTTAGAAGCGGCATATATACACACGGGCTGCGCCTTCAGAAAATCTGAAGTGCTAGATATTCCCTGCACTTTCGGAAAGACTCCCGAAGGTGCTTTTCCCATCCAATGACATCAGAAACTTGCACGCTCAACGCTCAACTTTCGAATTCACTGTCGCTGTGACTAAGGCATTATGCCTGCCTAGAGCCTGCAGGCGGTCCGGACGGCAGGTTGTCACTGGCATGACAGAACTTCGACGTATTGGAGCGAACAAGAAATGACCAGTCGCTGGCGCCAGCTCGCGCCAAGAAGCTGAACTTGATGCCTTCCTTGGTGCTTGAAATACATTTATCCCACAGCAAGTCAAAAGCCGGAATCCTTTTGTGTCATTTTATTCCGTTATACCAGGCAAAGATCCACTGTACTGGGCTCGCAAATTCCACTTTCCTTGCATTATCGCATCCGCACAGGAAACTGGACACTTGCTCCTGCTGCACTGGCGTCATTGTTCCTTTCTTTTCTGCAAGAATCTGCTGTTGACCACGCCACTCCAAAAACCTTTCCTGCCTCCTTCCTTTGACCGACAGTTCTACCTGATGACAGCACATAACGTCCTCTGGAACCGTGCCTGATCTGAACTCCTGTGTTCAGACAAGAGTTCCAGAACAGGCAAGGGAACAGTCCAATTTGATGTGTCGAAAATTGCCAGGATATTTTTTACACTGGAAGAATGCATCGAAAGAAGCGCAATTTCAGTGATAAGACAAACTACCAGTATATTTAAAAAAAGTGCTGAAATTTGCCAAATTCGTAGCTCGTCAGGCGTCAGGAGTAATACCTACTCCTGGCGCAGTTGTAGCTGACAGCATGTACGCAACACGACGGGCACATGTTTCGGTTGACGGCTCATCGGTAAACAGATAACACGGCACAATGTGTACGTAATTTGTAAAGCGAATTTCAGTTTCTGTTGATAGTTTCTCTCACACAGTTGTCCACAGTTACTATTCGGTCGAATTTGCAACTCATTTAATATCCATGACAATCAACAGTTGCCATTGCGGTATCGTTAAGTGTTAAGAGTGGATATAAAAAGGAATTAATTTTCTTTGTGATTTCTTCGCATGTGCATGCTAGTAGTCTCTGTGTTTGTGCAGGTTCCAGAGTTCCACGGTATTGTGGAATTAATTAATGTGTTCAGCCTTGCAAAGATGAAATACGAAGAACATAGCATGCAATCGAAATTATCAATTTCTCCTTTATATGTGTTATTTATTAGCTTTTTTCTCCTATATATATGTTATTTATTAGGTAATTTCTTGGACATTCATTCGAATAATGTCAAAATTTCGTTAGAAATAGAGGAAACAGGCAGATTCCGGCAGTTGTGGTTCGAACGATGATGATTGTGCTAATTAAAGTCGAGAGAAAAAATAGAGTACATCTACATCTACATTTATACTCCGCAAGCCACCCAACGGTGTGTGGCGGAGAGCACTTTACGTGCCATTGTCATTGCCTCCCTTTTCTGTTCCAGTCGCGTATGGTTCGCGGGAAGAACGACTGCCGGAAAGCCTCCGTGCGCGCTTGAATCTCTCTGATTTTCGTTCGTGATCTCCTCGGGAGGTATAAGTAGGGGGAAGCAATATATTCGATACCTCATCCAGAAACGCACCCTCTCGAAACATGGACAGCAAGCTACACCGCGATGCAGAGCGCCTCTCTTGCAGAGTCTGCCGCTTGAGTTTGCTAAACATCTCCGTAACGCTATCACGCTTACCAAATAACCCTGTGACGAAACGCGCCGCTCTTCTTTGGATCTTCTCTATTTCCTGTGTCAACCCGACCCGGTACGGATCCCACACTGATGAGCAATACTCAAGTATAGGTCGAACGTGTGTTTTGTAAGCCACCTCCTTTGTTGATGGGCTACATTTTCTTAGGACTCTCCCAATGAATCTCTACCTGGCACCCGCCTTACCAACAATTACTTTTATATGATCATTCACTTCAAATCGTTCCGTACGCATACTCCCAGATATTTTACAGAAGTAACTGCTACCAGTGTTTGTTCAGCTATCATATAATCATACAATAAAGGATCCGTCTTTCTATGTATTCGCAATACATTACATTTGTCTATGTTAAGGGTCATTTGCCACTCCCTGCACCAAGTGTCTATCCGCTGCAGATCTTCCTGCATTTCGCTGCAGTTTTCTAATGTTGCAACTTCTCTGTATACTACAGCATCATCCACCAAAAGCCGCATGGAACTTCCGACACTATCTACTAGGTCATTTATATATATTGTGAAAATCAATGGTCCCATAACACTCCCCTTAGGCACGTTAGAGGTTACTTTAACGTCTGTAGACGTCTCTCCATTGAGAACAACATGCTGTGTTCTGTTTGCTACAAACTCTTCAATCCAGCCACACAGCTTGTCTCATATTCCGTAGGCTTTTACTTTGTTTATCAGGCGACAGTGCGGAACTGTATCGAACGCCTTCCAGAAGTCAAGGAAAATGGCATCTACCTGGAGTACTTTCCAAACCCAAAGAAATAATGTACAGTAATAGCTTTCATGTAGAAAAGAAAGGCTATAAATTTTTTATTTAAAAAAAGGAGGGAGACGCTTGTACATAAGCAGTGTGCAGCTAATATCGTTTCGTAAAATATGATCATGAATTGTATAAACGGAAGAAAATTTAAACCAGGTATTAAATATGCACGAAAATGAACTCGCTAGAATGTGAAAGAAAAACTTTGCCTAAGGTTTACAAGTGCTCGTCAGAGTCAAGACACCATTATCTAGGGAGATCTATGATACTGGGTGTTCTGAATTGCAAGTGATAAGAACATTACTGATTTCCATGTTTCTTCTAACTGGTTAAACAAATTCAGGTAATTGCACGGAGAAAGAAGTCACAAATTACGAAGTTTACCTAAGTAAACTTGTTGAGGAGATGATATTAATAGATAATACTATAGAGAAATTCGTAGCTGACGGGAAAACGGAGCTTTTTGGTTTCCCCTAAAATGCTGCTTATAAAACCAGTCAGTCAGGTTTCGTGCAAACCGCACTTTATCATTTCGAGCGAAAAAAAGACAGAATCGCTTGGGCAGTCGATGATTACTGTGACACATTCATATAATACAATGCCAGTGACAAGTATGAGTGGATTACAGTTTCCGCAGATTCATATCAGTCTTCAAAAACATCAATGAAAATTAGGGTCAAAAATAAAAAACGACTGTTTACTTGCAAAAATCTTGCATTCAGCGTAGGAATTGGAGAGAATAAATTTCTACGTTACATACGAAAAGTCTTCTTTGCAGAAAATAATTCATTTCTTTTGTTGGACTCTTCGCCTTGACATAATGATCCCCTTGCCTTTAGGAGGGCGACGAAAATACCGTTAACGAAATTTCTGTTCCACCCGGAACTAAAAATGTGAGTCAAACTCACGATAATAAAGTTTTTATTAGTCTAAAGCATTTTTCGGAGAGTTGTCGATCAAAATAATTTCCGTTAGCCCTTTGTTATGTCAGTTAAGAAATCAAATGCACACACTTATTGATACAATGTTGGTTAAAAGCTAACATTTTCTCACTGTCCATAAAGACAGTCCTGATCGTTCATCACAGCAAAATTGCAGTGTTTTTTTTTTTCTCAAAGTCTGAGCTGTAAAAGAGAATGCACACGGAAGTAGTGGATTTCCATGCAATCTTGAAGAAGTAGTGTTGTCCTTCCAACAGAAAGGCGGTTCTGACTCTTGACATGCAGACAGGTAATGGGCCACAACAGAGCTAACCCAGCGCAGAGTCAGTCGATGTTTTGAAGAATATTGTAGGTAGGTCGTCACAGAGTAGACCCACTGCAGTCCTGGTAAAGATTATGGTATTGGTGGGCCACCAGAGGTGCAGACGCACTGCAGTCCTTCTAGAAATAATGGTATTGGTGGGCCATCAAAGATGCAGACCCACTGTAGTCCTTGTAGAGATGGCCAGCAGCCATCTGTTGCGACTGTGCAAGTGCACAATCACCATTGAAGAGTCTAGCGGACAATATAGCAAGTCCATAAACCACCACTACTACACTCACAAAGTTTGTGGAATTGTCCTTAGAACCAGCAATACTGTTAACCAGTCCCTTGGTGAAGTATCAACACACGTGCAAACACTAACAGTCCCTTTTTTTTTCATATATGGTGCATATACTATGACCAACAGAAACGTGTGCAGTGAAATTATACTTAATTTGAAGAACTGGTGTCTATACAATTATAAATTTACAACTTAAGAATACAATTACAAAGGTACGAAATACATCATTCAAGAACATAACAGTACAGATAGCATTTGTAGTAACACAGGCTTTACAAAAGAATAGAAATAAATATATTCATCAGTGTTACACGAATTACGACATAAGTAAATATATAAAATAATGAGAATAGTTTTCGAAACATTCATTTCACACATGAGCATTGAAACAGAACAGAATTAATAATGTCTATAAACATCTTTACAAAGAAAATAACATATTATTAATGCAAATTATATTTGAGGATAATAGTATTCCGCATCATAGTGAATGTAGCTTAGTACTAGAAAAATTCTACAACATAAATCGTATTAGGTAAACACATAAAGACAGGAAAAACACAAATACACAAGAGTACAGAAACACTTAGCAGAATAACATAGGAGGAAAGGACAGGGTTTGTTTTCAGTGTAATATTTGATACTGCAGTCCAACCCAAAACTTCATTCCATAGATCTTTCATCTTATTTCAACATTTGTTTCCACCAAAACATCCTATCCAAGCATGCTTTCTGTATTTATATGTTCACATATTTCTTACCTCATTATTTATTTTCCATTATTTTACCTCATCATTTATTTCCAAGAAAATCCTACCTAAATTTGTTGTCTCTAAACCCTACTTTTTGTTCATATCCTCTTTCAAAATACTTTTTTGGCCAAACCATTTTCTTATAGCTTCTCAATGTATTTCTTCCAATTCATCACATGCAACATTACAACTAATATGAGCCAATGGAGCAGCAACAAGAAAAATAAATCAGTAGTAAAACTGGCTTAACAGAGTAATACAAACTGAAATTTAGTAGCACTATGCCTGGCAAACAGCAGCAGCAAATGCAATAACTTATATCTAAACATGACAAAGCTAAGGCAGAAAAAATAGTACAGTACAGATGGCCATGTCTAATACCTATGTCACATCTTAACACTAGAGTGATGGATCACGATAACTTATGCTACCAAAAAAATTACCGAGTAGTTGAAAAGAAGATTATGTATGCAGTTACTGTTATTAATCCCTTCTTATTGTTCTTTCTATTCCAAGTGCTCCTTTTTCGAAGAATATGGATGATAAAATTATTATTTAATAGATCTGCTGGCAGAAAGTGTTCACATTAGCAAATGCACTTAATTTTATTTTATAAAACCAACGCTGCAACACAGCTGGAAACCTGATATTAAACAAAATGAGAAATCTCTCAACTAGAAAGACAATGGATGTAAAATGTTTCTCATCATTTCATTAGGCATTTCTGTAAATATCGTAAATTATGAGCTCCACAGTGTAATCATATGTTTTCAAGTTTGAGCGCATCGTATTTGCGATGCTTTCTACAAAGAAATGTCAATAGCGAGGATAATGGCCTCCTTTTTTCTCCACCTGTGCCTCTGAAAGGCACACACTAATGGCTTTTTTCCAGGCAACTGTCGCGCAGCTGGGTTCCCACGACGCATTATGTGAAGGTGGTCACTTAACTTTCTTAACGAAATATTTACGACACCAGTTTGCACTACAGTGACAGTCTCATATAAACTTTCACAGGTCGATAGTTTGCGTTACAAATGTGTGGAAACAAAATCCTTTAAATATAATAGCGTCCAAAGAAATTTCTTCGGCATTGTGATACATTCACGCATTTACACACATTTCATAACTCTTTAAATGACGCTTCTTGGTTTCCTTCATCCTTTTTCACAAGTCAGAGTCCTTAACCACTACTCCTTATTCCTTACCTTATTACACATGTACATATTCATCAACACGTCTTCAATATTTCATCATAATGAATATGTAGCATAATCAGATTCGTCATATACCATCAGCTTATTGATCATAAACATACCTCAACAGCATAATACACATGATCATCATAATAATAACATCATAACACCTCAGTCATATCTCAAAAATGTCGTAGCTTTCTGCAATAATTTCAAAACCTAAAAAAAATTCTCTGCTCATTTAAATAGTGTCATCTACCTCAAACATACTTTAAATATCATGATCCCATACCATACACATCATTCAAAGCTCTCATAGTACCACAATGGTTCCGAAAAAATATATGAACGGTTCACAAAGTACAGACAAAATACAATTTCATTAGTGTGAAGTTATCCAACTGAGTAATTGCGTAAACATGTCTCACTGACGTAGTAAAAAAAATGTTTGTTTCTCCGTTAAATAATCAGATAGCTGTGTAATTTATGTGTTAGAGAAATATGGTACCGATGTGTAAAGTTGTATAAGCAAATACCATATTAGCTAGGGCTCCTTGTGCATGCCAGACACATAGTACACAATGTAGTCGTGTACCCCCTGAAGATTAATGTAATTATACCCTCAGGTGTTACAGATTACAGCAACGGAATGAAATGTATCACGGAAAACTTTCTTTGTAATTCAAAATCCTTGAAAAATAAATGGTTTAAGTACAAAATTAATCACTAAAATGCGTGTCCTGTAGCGCTAAATGTGCGTCTTGCTGTAAGATAATTCTGTGGAAGTGTCGTGGTTATCGTCCTTTGTAAGCAAAGTTCTGCTGAAGTCAATGTACTCACCTCATCATAAACAAAAGTGAAATGCTTTGCGTATAGATATCGTAGTTATTATGCTTATTACCGTGATGAAGAAAGTACTGTACTGTAACGTATTGTTGTGCTACAGAAAAGGCTGTCTCATTGTAGCTATACCACAAAAGTTACTACTAAAAGATGTTTTACTTTCCAGAATAATACAGAAAAACTGTGCAGATATAAAACAGATACACTGCAAAAGCAACAATATAAATTGTGTCACACATTAGTAGCGTCGTGATATAATCGTGTAGCTGTCAAAGAAACCAAATACTAAGTCATCTTTAATCTCACAAAAACTACTTCAAATAAGGATTGTCTTTTCAAGTAAACCAAAATGTTGCATTAAAATCTCATTAGCAGTATATGTTCTAAGTATGTAAGCCTTATAGTCGTTACGTAATCGTGCAACTAACAAGCAAGAATGTACACACACAGTACCACTGTCTCCTCTGCACACTATCACAATGCAGTGGTAATTACTGTCTAAATATGTTCCCTTGGCTCTAGACTGGATAGTTAACTTCAAAACATTGTTACATGATAACAGTTTCAAAGTGTGACAACGGAAACTAGTAACGTGAAGTGAAAAGTTGTACAGCAAAGACAAAGTTAAAAAGCAGATTATCTTTCAATAAACGGTTTTACATGTGAAATGTAGTGTAAACCTTTACTCTTCCTATTACGCAGAGTTTCAACTTCAACGCAATTATCATGTGGTATAGGTCGGTAAGGAATGCTAAAATTTTTTTCAAGGTTAGTGTCCATGTTATTTTTCGCTGAGCCAGCCGGCGCACGTGGCTGCCTGCGGCGCGATGCATTGCCTGTATCTTTGTTGGCACGCGTCGTTATTGGGATTTGGACACCTAACTTCTACAAATTCACCTTGTCGAGAGGGCCCTACCCTGTTTGAATCCTACTAGTTCTGATGCCATTCCGGTCTGTCGTTACGATCATATCGTCTGTTGTCATGTCGGTAGATTCCATAGTTACTTTCTTGTTGGTCATGTGGTGGAGAATTTCTCCCTGAATCGTAACTGCACGCTGGTCCGTTGCGTCTAAATTTATTCTGTCTCCCTTGATAATATTTATTTTGGTTCCCATATAGTCTGTTTCTCTGATTGTCTCTGTGATAGTCATTACCGCAGAGAGGTGATCTTTCCCTGTAATTATTACTACTCTGCCAACGGTTGTCATATGGGTGGTGTCTGTTTTGGTCACAATTTGTGTTGTGAGAATAGCCTTGTCATGTCCAGTTATTATTTCTTTCATCACGGAATTGCGACGGATGTGACCTGTAATTGTTGTGTTCCTGTTTTCGTGTTCCGTGACTGTCAGTGTCAATTTCTAATTCTTCTAAGAGTCCCTGAAAAGCTTCAATGTCGTCTTTGCAACGTCCTGCCAAAATAATGTGTAGTAAATGTTCAGGTAATTTGATTAAGCAAATGCAGATGATTTCTGAGGGGCTGTATGGGTTTGACAGGTACTGATTCTTGTGCAACATGTCTTCAAAATATTTCACAAGACTGGACAATTCAGATTCTTTGAAATGTTTCATCATTATGATGCTATGTTTTACTCGGTTTTGTGTGGCTTTAGACCAATATGCTGAGAGGAAGGCATGGTAAAATTCTCCTTCACTGTGGCAATCGTGAATGACCGATCGCATTCTTGCAGCTGGTTCATTTTCTAAGTAGCCACACATATATTCTAATCTGTACTCTAATGACCAGTTGGGAGGAAAACAATGAGAGAATTGATGGAGCCATGCTTGTGGATGAATGTCGTTGCCAGAATTCTTAAATGTTTTGAACTTATGTGTAGTAATGAACAGCTTATAGTCAAAATCATCATGTCGGCGAGTCGCATGTCGGTCATTGTTACGTCGTTTCGGCGGTTCCATCTCAAAATTTGGTGTACGTTGCCAATTTCTTTCATAATTTCCGAAGTGCCCTGTGTTACTATTTTGTGGCTGTTCCGTATTTCTATGTCCCTCTTCCCGTATTGGAACGCGAGTGTCCTCTGAAATACGTAATTCTTGTATTACCTGTGTCAGCTGATCTTGCACTTCCCAGATTTCTTTTTGGTGTTGCGTATTAATTTGATTCTGACTTTGTTTGAATTTCCTAATTCGTTCGCACTCTTCTGTGTGATTAAAGACTACCGGTTTTGTGTCATTTAGATTATCATCTACCTTCGTAGATAAATTATTTAGCTGATCCGAAAGTTCAACTACTTCCTCTGATAATGAACTAATTTCCTCCATGTGTCTTTCTGAACCAATTTTCAGAGTATCTACTGTGTCCTTTAAGTTTTCCTGAGTTTTTGCAAGTTGCGTAACGGAATCGGTAGATGCAACTGAGTCAATTTTGGCTTGCAAGGTCTCATGATTTTCATTAACAATAGTTTGCAGTTCTGTTATCGCTGCTTCGTGATTCTGTAATGCATTTTCATGCCACGAAAAACTAGGTTCAAAATGATCACAAATTTGTGTTTTTACGTCATTATTGACTTTTTGACATTTCGATTCAATGTTATGTAACTCAGTAGTTAAATCTTCACGTATTTGTTCAAGTGTGGTGTCTAACTTTTGAAGATTTTGTTCCATTATGTGTAACTTTTGAAGCTTTTGCTGTGTTTGTCTCTGATTTTGTTCCATTGTGTCTAACTGTTGCTGTGTTTGTCTCTGATTTTGTTCCATTGTGTCTAACTTTTGAAGCTTTTGCTGTGTTTGTCTCTGATTTTGTTCCATTTGTTGCATTAATAATGTATTAGTGTCTGGAATCTGTTTCTCTATGCTTTTTGGCAGTGCATTTTCACCGGCAACATTCACATTTTGACAAGCAGAAAATGTGTCTTGACTCATTTGAGAAAACGGTGAGGACCCAAAACCTGAGTCTACAGTATTTGCAATATTGTGTTCTGTCATTTCGGATTCCTGAGGCGAGCTGTTGCCGACCGATCGATCGATAATGCTTCCCTGTTCACTAATTGTTCACTGCCCACACCATTATTTGCAGCCCACTCCATTTCCCTGCGCACAGTTACCAAATTACTACTATGAACACTAATTAATTCATTACTCGGCGGCGCTAACACACTGCTTTCGTCTTCACCGTCATTTCTCAGTTTACTTTGAAGCCTAATATTACGTTTTTTACACGCCATTATTATCACAATATTTCACACGACAACACAGAAAAGCACAATTTGAAGAGCAAAATCACAAAACACATTAACATAGCATTGAAAATAATATCTAGTTAATTGCAAGAGCAGCTGCGAAATACTTGCTGCAAATCTACATGCATGCCACTACTGTTTTACTGTACAACAATGATAGACTGGCACTACAAAGGAGATTCTCTCTACAATTACGCGCTAGCAATAAACAAAAGCTACACTAATTACACAAACTACTAGAGAAAATCAGAAGATTCCAGTGAGGTATCCTCGGCTAAGGGTCGACGTATGAAACGTCCCCTTAGAAAAATTATAAATGACTGAGTTTAAACTGACACACAATATTTTTAGCGCAACGCAATCTGACTTTCAATAACCCCTACAAAAGAATGGCCCTGACTAACATTAACCTATACCTTTCATGAATCACTTACCTCACAAAAATCTTCTTTACTCAAGCTACTGCAATACAGCGAGCGCCACTACTGCCAGCCAAATAAAAGACTCATACTACTGAAGGCACCAACTACTGATAGGCATAGTTAGCAAATGTAAGATTTTGAAAGAGAACAAACAATGTATTTACCCTAATAGTGTTCAAAAGTCATTATATATATATATATATATATATATATATATATATATATATATATATATATATATATCAGTTCATGACATCCAGTCTTACAAATTTCAAAACTCTGCCATTTCTCTCCCCACATCCACCACTGCTGGCGGCTCACCTCCAACTGCGCAACGTTACGCGCTGTTAACAGCCAACTGCCCAACACTACAATGGCAGACAACAATACAAACTAGCCACAGACTGCACACAGCACAGCCAGTGATTTTCATACAGAGCACTACGTGGCGTTACCAATAAGAAAACCGAAACAGCCTACTTACACCATGTGTTCGAGAGATTTACCTGGGATATGACAATGCATGAGTGGGCTTCTGAATAATCATTCATACAACAAACCGAAAAGTCAAAAATAGTGTGAGAGGTTTCCTTTTGTGATTTATCAAATGGTCTTGTTTCTCTATTGTGTAAAGTGAGAGGAATTTTACCAACCAGGCAGCAGAATGAGCGAGTCGTCGTATGTGTGAGTCTTGTAGGACAATGAATGTGTGAGTGTTTCAAGAAGTCAGACAAGCAAAAATTTTGAAAAATTGAGGAAATCATGAGGAAAATATGACTGGTATTTGTTTTTGGGCACGATAACTATCCTTTATACACACTAGGTCTGTCAATGGAAGGAGAAAGTATGTAATTTTAGGCGAATATCAATGGAATCACAGATGAAGAGTCTGAAGGTAATAATGCGATGTTATTATACTCCTTCTCTCAGTAAACCAATCTCTCTTTACAGCAGAAAACATTTATGTTGACGAACACATGTCATTATAAAGAAAATTGCTTGGGGACACTTCGATACCTCTTTCTAAATGGTATAATACTGATTCAATTTTTTTCTTACGCTCTGTGGGGTGGTAAGACAAGCCAGTCAATTAGAGTCTGTCAAATGACCAATTGGTTTCGCATTGTAATACTTACTCTAACCTTGTAGAAATAGGATGAGTATAGTCATAAAAAATGGCGTAAATAATTGCACGAGACTGATGAATAACTCATTTACAAAAACCATTTTCAATTTAGATACATCTGTTTAAAGGAATAGTCATGTAACTGTAGTCGTTCATAGAGTACATAGATCTCTCCTTCTCGTAAGACTTTCGCATAGCCGTATGCTGACTCCTTGGGGGTGCTCTCCTTCTTTCAAACCCAGCCAAAAACAAGCAGGTGTCCTCTTTTATCGCCTCTTCAGGAAGGATTGGTTACTCCTGCAAGACAGGAGGTGTTAACCCTTTAGGAATACGGCGACTTTCGTGGTGCGGATGGCGACTCTGCGCAATAAAGGTACGAGACGCTACGGCGAGGTATGACTTCTCGGTTTGCTCGCTGGAAACAAGTCAGTTACAGCTATGGCTGACGATGAATTTGGTAAGAGTGTCATCCCTAAATAGGACGCTAGGCCCGAGGCGATTTGGTCACGCCTCAAGTAAATTACGGAAGCGTGGGTTCCACTTAGTTTCATTATGTTAATTCAACTAGCCGCTTCTCTTCAACTCATGAATGGCCGACAGGTTCGCGATTGCTTATCCATTGCCTAGTAAACGAAATTTTATCTCATGCATACCAAAGTAACGTTTCTCGAGGTCAATATGATCAAAGCGCTTGTTTTTGTCGCGTCAGATGACATAGTTTTTGGACGAACTAATTCCAAGTGACATATTTCGTTCTGTTTTCCTGGTCTTCCTTGAGGCTCGACCACCAATGTATGTCCATTCTCATGTTCTTTGAAGATGTTGGCTAATATTCCAATGTCCCTTTGACACGCAAATAATTTGTACATTTCTTACTGCAATTTAATACTTATAAGAATTATTAAATAAGCTAATATATCCTGAACTTATAGCTTCCATTAAGAAGTTAGAATGAGCAAACAAGTCTCCTTCAGAGGTGCCCCACACATTCAATTACAGCTGGTGCAGAGTTCAACGTGCCAGTGGTAGCTAAAAATAATCGGCTGAAATTGTACTAAATGCTTTCTACGATAATCATTATGAGCATTTAGTTCAGGAGACCACTCGAAATGTAAATGATTACGCAACCATACATAACCTTTTACCAACAAATAATCTCGAGCAAGTAGGGAGCATCATGACAGATATAGGGCTAATGTTCGAGGCAGCGAGACTGGGTACCATATCATCCAAACCCACCAAAAGTAATGCAAAAATATCTGTTTAAGAAAGTAGATAAAATGTCGCTTAGCGCTTTCCTGAGAGACACTCTCCATTCTCTCCAACCGAACTAAGTAATTGCACATCAGAATTCAAAGAAATAATATGAACAGTAATTGAGACATTTGTACCAAATAAGTTAATAAGAGACGATCCACAAACCAGATCAGGGAACTGTTGCAGAACCAACGAGAAAAGCAAGCCAAATTAAAAGAACGCAAAATCCGTAAGATTGGCGAAGTCTTGCAGAAATTCGAAATTTACAACGGATTTCAATAGAAGATACTATTAATATCTTTACAACGAAATTGTGCCTCGAAATCTGGCAGAAAATACATGGAGATTCTCCTCGTATGGGAAAGTACACTACCGGTAGGACACAATCAATAACTTCATTACGTAAGAACCCTGGTAATGTTAGCGATAACAGTGTCAATAAGAGGGATTACCTAATACGCTGTTTCCAAATTCCGTCATCAGAGAATACGAAGAAAATATTCCAGAATCCGAATCAAGAAATGTTGACAACGTGAGTGACTTAGCAACAGATAACCTCGGTGTAGCGAAGCCACTCAATTAATTTAATAAAGGGGAGTCTTCCGGTCCAGATAGTATACCAATCTGGGAGTACGCATTAGAAGTGATTTAAAATGGAATGATCATATAAAGTTGATCGTCGGTAACGCGGATGCCAGACTGAGATTCATTGGAAGAATCCTAAGGAAATGCAATCCGAAAACAAAGGAAGCAGGTTACACTACGCTTTTTCGCCCGCTACTTCAGTACTGCTCAGCACTGTGGGATCCGTACCAGATAGGGTTGATAGAAGAGATAGAGAAGACCCAACGCAGAGCAGCGCGCTTCGTTACAGGATCATTTAGTAATCGCGAAAGCGTTACGGAGATGATAGATAAACTCCAGTGGAAGACTCTGCAGGAGAGACACTCAGTAGCTCGGTACGGGCTTTTGTTGAAGTTTCGAGAACATACCTTCACCGAAGAGTCAAGCAGTATGTTGCTCCCTCCTACGTATATCCCGCGAAGAGACCATGAGGATAAAATCAGAGAGATTAGGGCCCACACAGAGGCATACCGACAATCCTTCTTTCCACGAACAATACGAGACTGGAACAGAAGGGAGAACCGATAGAGGTACTCAAGGTACCCTCCGCCACACACCATCAGGTGGCTTGCGGAGTATGGATATAGATGTAGATGCATTACCTCCAGAGTATGGAGATATAACAGTTATACTCCTAACAATCAAATACAAAGGCTAGCTCGACGAAAGATCCGTACCTAACGACCGGAAAGTTCCACAGGTCACATCAATATTCAAGAAAGGAAATATGAAGAATCCGCTGAATTACAAACCCATATAATTGGCGTCGATTTGCAGTACGATATTGGAACAAACACTTTCTTCAAACATTATGATATACCTCGCAGAAAGCAATCTATTATCAAGGAGTCAGCACGGATTCAGAAAACTTGTTCTTGTACGACACGACTAGCCCTTTATTCCCATGAAGCAGTGAGTGCTATTGAAAGGGGCTCTCACACTTATCCCATATTTCTGGATTTCCAGAAGGCTTTTGATACCGTCCCCATCACTGACTTCCAATCAAACTGTGTGTCTATTGAACACTGTATCATCTCAGTTATGCAACTGTATTCGGGATTTCCTGTCACGAAGGTCACACTTCGTAGTAATTGACGGGAAGTCATCAAGTAAAACGGAAGTGATATCTGGCGCTCTCTAAGCAAGTGTTATAGGCCCTCTGGTCTTCCAAATCAATATAAGTGATTTAAAAGACAATCTCAAATTTTTAAATGTTTTGCAGATGCTGCCGTCATTTACCGTATACTAAAGTCACCAACTGATCAACACCAGTTACAGAATATATATATATATATATATATATATATATATATATATATATATATATATATATATATATATATATATATATATATACTCCATCTGATTGAATTCGCCTGAGACAGTGCTACCAGCAACCAACAGAGTTTGAAAGCGGCCACATCATGGGTCTCCATTTCGACTGTTAGTCGACTCGTGCAATATCCAGATTTGTGGGGCATTCAGATGTGACAGTGACCGACGCTGGAGGACATGAGAACGCGAGGGGAGGCATACTCGTCGTCATTTGGCCACGTCGGCCCACCACAAGGAAGGATCACCGTCTTATGCACCAAGCACATCGCAATCCCTTAGCATGCACACCTGCTATCCGAGAACTGATAATGGACCCCGTGCAATTTTTAGTGTCACCCCACACTATTGGTCAGGAGGTAGCCGTAGCTGGACCATGGATTTATAGTCCCTTGCTTAGGTTGCCGTTACATCACAGCAAAAATTGCGTCAGATTGTATTCAGTGATGAATAGCTGTCCCGCACTACCACACATGACCATTGTTGACGAGTATAGCGGCTACTGGGGGAGGTCCAAGTCTTCCAATGCTTTGGAGAGGTACAGCGGTTTTACTCCTGGTGACATGATGTGAGCAGCAATTGGGTGTGACTTCAAGTGTTTGCTGGTGATAACTGAGGGAACACTGGCGATATAACAGTACGTCAATCAGATCCTACAGTCTCATGTGTTGCCACTCATGTCACAGAATAGTGGTGCCATTTTTCAAAAGGACAACGATCGTTCATATACGACAAGGATGTCTGTGAACTGTCTGCGTGAAACTTATCATCAGATCAGTTTCTGATAGAAAACGTAAGAGACCACCTCAGACATCAACTCTGCTCCAGTGCCAGTATACAGGATACAAAGGACCAGTTACAACACGTGTGAGACAGATTGCGTTAGGAGTGGATACAGTGACTTTGCTAAGCCCTTCGCCAATCCAGTCAGCGTATACAACCGTGGTAGAGCAGGCGCAACGTCATTCTAATAAGGGTCAAGTCCTTATCAAATTTTACTCGATATTGAAGTCACTGAAACAACATTATATACACTTTCAACCCGTAAAGTTTAATTTCGTTTTTTCCGCCCCTTCTGGGTGATTGACTGTTTCTGTTAGGTAACTTATATAACATTTTATATAAGCATTACTAAATTACATCATTATGGCGCAGTCAATAATCAGCAGTTCCATTAAGTAACAGAAATAAAGCAGGATCAGGATAGTGGATGTATTGGGTGACTCTTTGATGGAGTTACAAAGCCTCAGGGATGATGGTGAAGGATAAACGTATCAATTTGCGATAAGGGACCATGGTCTTCAATAGTTCGAGTCGAAAGTTGTACGTAAAAATCGATCTGATACCTTTGACGGTGGACCTCTTTTATTGCACACTATATTACTGTGCCTGTGTTATTCCGAATACGATGCAAAGTTCCCTTGGACATGCATGCATAACACAGGCACTGCAATATCATATTCATTCTCCGACACCGGGCAAGCGGCTTTCAAGTAGAATGTCTCCCCTTTACGGGAATACACATAATGGATTTACGAGTGCAGGTTGTCGACACACAGCTGACGACATGTGAAAGTTTGGGTCTGGCTGCGAGTCGTGCACGGATAGCCAAATGGAAAGGCAACCGCTCGCGATAAGTCGGAAATCCGTGTTCGAATCCGAGTCCGACATAAATCTTCATTGCCGTTATTCCATACTACAGCTGATGGTTGTCCATATTCGCAATTGCGAATTAATTTCATGAACCTCCCTATAATTTTCATTGTGGCAATAACGCTCTCCATGTGAATGACAAAATGATGTAACACCTCGTTTGTCACAAAGTTTCAAAGGAATTCCCACCACATCCATTTCCGGTAATTTGAGGAGGTCACGAAACATCCAAATCTGAATGACTAGATCGTGAATCAAACCCTTGTCCCTTCAAATCCATAACCTGTTCCGTAATAGTTACTCCGGTCTGTTGGTCGGAATTTTATGTTCACAAACTTTTCTGAATACGCAATTATAAAAAGACTTCCCGGACACTGACTGCTGGCACTGAAGATTATTGATGTAATTTTATTTTCTATTAAGAAAATAAAGATGTGTTTAAGCTTTTACTTATGTTAAATCGTTGACTTTTTTTGGGAAAATTGTGTGTACACCACGGAACAGCAAGACCTATGACGTTCATAGTCGGATAAATGCGTCTCGTGTAGTTTGTGGGTGTAAAATCTCGTCCTCTCGTTAATTGTCTTCCGCGCTGTTTCCACACAGCATTTATACTATGAGCGTAAAGCAAGTTCACAAAACCAGCAGTAACTTACTGAAACTTATAGTGAATAACCAACTTATCCGTTCACTGATCTGCCCAAAGTCTTTCAGAAAATTTCCATATTCCTCTTACGTCAGTTTAATCCTAGATTACTGCAAAGTTCCTGAAACTGCCGATACTCAGACTACACTAACTCCATGATAAGTCGTGACCCGGTAAACTACGGCTCTTAATGTATTATTAGCCCTCGTGTTTTTGCGTGTTACTGTTCGCGCGCATATCATGATTTTGAAGCATGTTGCCCGCTTTTTGAAACATCAATGAATCATTGTATCACGCCACAGGAAAATACGCTTCCCTAAACGGGACTAAAAGCGCCATGATTCTTCTTAGTGGATGACACTACCTCTCAAAGTATATTCACAAATATGACAAAGGGTAACAAGAAAGACACTCAGTTGTCGTTTTTTGGATTTGATATCCGGGACAGGCTCAAGAAATGGGTTGAAGATATATATTCATTGCAACAGACGTCTCATATTCCTATATCAGTTGACGTCATGGAAACAGTAAAACGCTTCGTGGGGTTATACTGAATACAAGTATCGTAAAAGTGTAATTAATGAACAAGACGACCTCCAAAATTAGTATGTCAGCGTTTGCGTTAAATTTAATTTATCTTTGATTCTTTTCTGTTTAGCCTCTCCGATATGGCACTTTTACTCTGACAGATACGAAATTGGATAGCCCACAAAGAGATATATGACGTAAGATACGTTGCTGGAAGGAAAAAATAATCCATAACAATGAATACACAGGAAACAATTCAATTAACACATAATTAGCAATCAATGAAATAAATTCCGAGCTTTTAAATCATTGCTGCATATTAAATATTTTGCAACGTTTTGTCTCACCTATTTCTCAGCTATTAGTATCTTTGATGGATTATACTTGTTTAGTGTGTGGTGACATAATAGATTTTTTTCAAAGACTTTTTTTATGGAACAGTCAGGGGATAGTAGGGCTCTCGTTTATGGTCCTTTTCTATTTCATTAGTTGGTTTAATGTTTGGTATTTTTCTTTTGCTTTTCTCAAGTCATCTTCATATTTTTCATATATAAAATTGTTGTATCGTTGACTTAAATTTGTTGAATGTTTCTTGCGAATTCCTCTTCATGTTATTGATTTTCGTACCTTGTTGTTCCTACATACTGTAGCTGAGATACTGAATCTCGAATTAAGTCAGTTATTTTCAAAATATGACTTGTATGAGGTATGCTTTTTTTTCTGTTTGTGTCCATCTTGGTGTTTCAAGCCACCATGTCTGGCGTGTATTTTGTGATATTTAGAGATACTTGATATTTGACTGACGTGTTGTTCCCTCCGTTATGCATCTATATAAAATTTCTGGTTCTATGAGATACTTTCATAACTGGAGTTAGTTTTTGTGTTTTGTCCTCTATTGATGAAGAATGGCGTAAGTCTATTTACCTTAATATAAGTTGTTTTATATCTTTCTAGAGTGTTTCCTTTGAAGGTAAGAGCTTCCTTTAAATAAATACCCAGATATATTGTTTTTTTCTGTCCATTATATCTTTTGTCCTAGTACCAGAAGTTTTATGTGAAATGTAGTTTCCCTCTTTTTAGAGAAGACAGCTGCCATAGATTATATTGCGGAAATGGTTAATGTGTTTTTATGTGCCCTAGTTTCCATTACGTTTATTTTCCATTCTACATGATTGATTATATGATGTACATTGCATTCTGCTGTTAAAAATGCTTTCTCATCTGCTTATAAGATGGTAATAATGCTTTGTAACATAGGAATACCATTGATACGGAAAGTAAACAAAATTACTTAAATTATTGACCTGTGCAGAATATCCACTAGAGGAGTCTTTGTTTCAAATCTATTACTTTCTGGTTTCCACTGCAGCGAATTTCATGCAACATTGCTGCACACGCTGGACAGCGTGTCTAAGGCGTTGAGCCTGACCGGGTAGCCTCCAAACACGTCTCCGGCGATTGTCTGGTTGAAGGCATAAGCGACACTCCTCGGTGAAGAGAACGTGTACCAGTCTGCATGGTGCCGTAGTTGCAAAGTTGGATCTCACCATAGACGTCGGGAGTGAAGTTGCGCAGAGTTCGAGTCGTAACACGACGTCCTGTGGCTGCACGAAAAGCATTATTTACCATGCTGCCAGTTTTACTACAATCCATAGGTAGCGGTCATCCACTGCAGTAGTAGCCCCTGGGCGGCCTGATCGAGGCATGTCATCAACAGTTCATGTCCCTCTGTATCTCCTCCACGTCCGAACAACATCGCTTTGGTTCGCTCCGAGACGCCTGGACAGTTTCTCTGTTGAGGGCCCTTCCTGGCCCAGAGTAACAATGCGGACGCGATCGAACCGTGGTATTGACTGTCTAGTGACCTCCTTCTTGGTGGAATGATTGGAACTGATCGGCTGTCGGACCCCAGTCATCTAATAGGCGCTGCTCGTGCGTGGTTGTTTACATATTTGGGTGGGTTTAATGACATCTGTGAACAGTCAAAGGGACTGTGTCTGCGATACAATATTCAGTAAACGTCTATCTTCAGGAATTTTGGAAACAGTGCCCAGACTACCAGTAAGAATTTTCCAAACTCGAAAGTACAATGAGAAATTTGCTTCTACCATACAGTGCAGTTCATGTGGTGCTCTGTGCTCATCACTATATATTTGTATCTTCGTAAGCAACGTGCAAGCATCTAACAGTTAAACAATAAATATGGCCTACCCTTCTTAAAAGTGATAACCACACTGATAAATATTCTTTAGAATGGTCAGTGGCAAGATTATTAGCGATATAATTGAAGTAATTAGTGACAAAAGTGCTTAAAATTATTAAAAATAGTACATTGAAAATGTGAACATCGAATATGAATCTCGTTTCGCCACCCACACACACTTACTTTAGCGTACAAACCGCATCTCAAGGTGGTTAATTCTCCATTGTCATTATTGTTCCTGCTCAGGGGCTAGTCTCGAACTATAACAAGGATACAGTTAAAGATAAAAAAGCCGTAAATCGAAATGCTGGGAATGGTCTCAATTTACCAAATATGGTAATCATTAAAACTGTAACACCGTGAGGGCTACGTTCTTTGACATGCAGATCATTAGTATTTCAGGCCAACCAAACAAAATAGGTTAGATTAACGCCATCTGCATTCTGTATTTGATAAAGGACTTCTTGTTGTACACCATCAGCTGCACTTCAAAGGTAATTATCTGCGAGACTGTTATCAGGTTATACACCTCATCATTACTGGAATGTGATATGGGGAATATGCAACAAATATATGTTTACCTATACCAGTAACACAAAATGACTTTCTGTACACTAAAGCAAAAAAGGAATATGTACACTCTGTGCAAGTCTACATCAAACAACATACCTACCTGGTGTAAAATGTTTTGATGATTGTAAATTATATTCATCTAAAAATATAGAACCGAAATGAAAATTAAAAACGCTATCTACTTTACTGCTAACAAAGTGATGCATTATAGACACAGGTATGCAGACATACGTTGTCTACTCTCTCTATCAGATATCACTGATGGTGGGCTGCACGCATAAACAACAGTGTGCAAAATCAATGTTTTTGAAGTGCAAGTACAAACAAGTTGAGAGAAAGCTCTCAAACAATGTATTGAGCCGTGCTGCGGCTCGCATTGGTGCTGTTGCTAGATTGGCATCGTTTAGTTGGTATAATTACGGTTGTGGTCTTCGTCTTGTGTTCATTGGCTCCACTCCGTTTGCAGGTGTTGTCTGTCCGCTAGTGGCAGCAGCGGTGGTTATCGATATCTAGTAACAGTGGTACTATCTTTGGGACGACGTTGTGGTGTTTCCCTGTGGTGTGAGTCGGCATTTTTTGTTGGGGACAGACGAGCAGCCACGTCCGCTCAGCGCGAAAACACGCCGGGACCACTGGCGGCACGTATGCAGGGCTGTAGTTACAAGGGGTACAACCTCGTTGCCAACCAGACCCAGGAACCTTAAGTTGAGTGGACCTTAATTCAAGAAGTGAAACCTCGACCATTGTGAGATCTCGCCATTTTCTTGTGTGTTGCTGCTCGCAGTGTCGCCGTGACGAAGAGCAGCGAGTGGAACGTTTGGGGAAGGCAATCCTAATTAGCCTTCCTCCACTTCTTATTGTTAATTGTTGAATTCTATATGCTATTATTTGTGAAGTTCAAACAGTGGTATTTTTCCTGCCTAATGGCCACTAACACCCCAGTTACCTGCCCTGGAGATTAGTATATGTTACGGCAGTGTACTTTTCCTCACCTTGCCGCTGCTGTCCGGTAAAGCGTGTAGTTCGACAGCTTCCTTGATTTATGGGCTGTGTGTGTGTGTGTATGTGTTTGTGTGTGTGTGTGTGTGTGTGTGTGTGTATGTGTTTCCTACTCTGGTAGTAGTGGTTCCCTTCTGCTTACAGATGCTCTAAGCACCGGAGTCTGAAGGCGTAGTGCTGACCGCCGGTTCCGGCTTGGGTGCGTTATTCCATCACTGGATTGGTCATCAGACGCTAGGTAGATTCCGAAAATGATTATTGGTCATGTGTTTAAACTGCCACTTGTCTGAGTTACCATCTCGTGTACTAAATGCAACTCTTGGCTGCCTGTTTCATCGTTTGCGAAGTTTTGAGGGACTTTCCCAGGTCGATCATTGGAGCAACGTCTGCGCCCCCCCCCCCCCCCTCCTTGGTTTGGTCAGATTTGATGACTTTTTTTAAGTTAATAACTGTAATTATAAGTTCGAAGATGTTAAACTGCTTGTTAAAGCATTGCTATTCAGGCCTTCAGCTTAGAAACATTTTTTTTTTAATTATTACTACTGGGGCATTCAGCTGAGAAATAGTTGAATTTGTTGTCATTAAGGCCTTCAGCTGTGAGTGTTACTTGTCTTAAAATTTTAGTTAGACAACTGTAATCGAGCAGTGAGACTTTGATGATTGTTCTTTTAAAAATATTTTAATAACTGTAATTGCAGGTTGAAGCAATTTAACTGGTTCTTAAGATTGCTATTTAGACCATCAGCTGTGAAACAGTTTTAAATTATTACTGTTGGGGCTTTCAACCAAGAAATAGTTTTGAATTTGTTGTCATTAAGGCCTTCAGTTGTGGAACACTTCTCAATTTATTGTCACCTTTTGTTGCTGTTATTTCCAAATAAAGTGGACATGAATGCAAAATAAACTAACCAACATCAATTGATTACTGCCCCGTCCACAATTGTAACCCAATCCTGGCTTCCTTGGTACCAGGTCTCATGTATGAAGTACTACACAAATTAATTTTGATTTTTCTTAAATTGCCTGAACATGCAGTTAACTAATGAAAGGGTGGGAGTCTTAAAGTAATGCTGAACTGTTTCAAAATTTAAACACACTCTGCTATTTCTACAACTTTTGTGTTGAAAACTCCGATTGTTGCAGTGCAGTGACCTACATTTTATCGTATTGCTTATCCATAAATTTAGTTATGGAATGCATTCCAGTTCTTATTTTCAGTCACTGTGATCTTGGCTTTCATCAGTACATAATTAAACATGACACCAAAATCGTGTAAAATTAATCCCTGCAAAATAATATGCACAAAACATTAAAAAACGGATCAAACAAACTCTGTGCAACACTTTCATAAAATTTAATGTAAGTAAGCACAAGTATTCTGAACACCGATCCACTACACTGATTTACTCCAAATACAGCACTATCACAGCTATCAAACATAGCACTATGACCAGCTGCAGTCATGCTACACTGATCGTGAATAATCAGAACAATGTCATCTACATAAGTGCTATGTGTGGCAAAAAAAAAGTCGAAGTTCACTGTACATGTTTCCATGTGCAGTGCCATACAACCATTTCTTACAATTTTGAGTCATTACCTACGTGAATGGAATTTGAATAGATCAAGTGACAATCCAGATCGAAGGAATGGTATAAAACTCCATAAAAAATCTCAGTCGCTAGGTGTGTTGTGCTCCTGTGTGAAAGAGAGCTGTTGGGTTTGAACTGACATTAGTGGGAAACGTCTGGCGAACATGGCGCACCTCAGTTGTATAATGCTCATCCATACAAGCAGGTACTCTTCTGAGTGGCCTCTTACTTCCAAAGCCTCTCATGATACATCCACGATGCCTACATCCAACACTTTCATTGGTTCTGGTGATCCATTGGGATGTATTAACACTCAAACCCCTAAGAGACCTTTGGTTGCTAGTCCAGTTGATGTCTGTGAATCCAAGATAAAACATTACTAACAGCATCTCACATCCGGGAGTAAATAATTTTTTATTCTCGTTAAACCTGCCGAAAGTTTAGTTGAAAAAATACTTTAGTCATAAAAATACAGAGGCATGTAGATGACCACTCTATTCCGACGTTTCTTGATGATACACTCCTCACTGCGATAATGGATTCTATCCAAGTAAACAAGGTAAGTGACTAATAACTTGGAGAGAATGGTATCAACAGTGAGATGAACACAGTTATATTTTGCCGTAAGGGAGGAGTAATCTGTGATGATAACATGGATATAATCTGCCTGCTAAAAAAGTGAACCACTCAGAAGTGTATGAGGAAATCAAATGAAATTTAACATGTATGGAGGTATATGAAGCTTTTTCAGTGATTACAAAATCGAGTCAGATTTATAAAAAACTGGGTTGTGTGAGCCCAGTTATCACTATGATGTTGCACTTCTACTGGCTTGGATGCAAGGACTCTGATTCGATTGGAAAGGCTGTCAAAAATTATCACCACAGGCAACCTGTTTCACATTGTATTTGGTTCTTGATATACTCGGTTCTGGTACTGGGACAGAGTATATATATTAGCTAATCTCACACATTTTCTATCATGGACAGTTCTGACGTTCTTGGTGGACTCAGAAGTACGTGAACATCATACAGACAGTTCATAGAGACACAAGCTGTGTGTGGAAGAGCATTCTCCTGTTAACAACGGTACGATGATAGTGTCGCTTGGGAGATAACACATGAGGACACAGGATGTCCACGAGTTACCGTTATGCCATCATACTTCCCTCAATAATGATTAGCCGCGATCTGAAGTTATACCCAATGGATCCCCACGACCTAATGCCAGAAGTGACACCACTGTGCCCCTCCAGTGCCTTGGATGAATGGTATTTCTGTCCAGGTCGCCACCATGCCAGCTGACGATGGTCAACCAGTATAGTGCAGAACCACTATTCACTGCTGAACACTATCCGACACCATTCAGCAGCATTGCATGCTTCCTGGTCACAGTACCATCCAAATGCTGATATTCGTGTCGTGGTGGTAATGGCTGCCTGAACTAGGGTGAATAGGTCATTAGTCTGTCTGCTGCTACTCATCAACAATGGTGCGTGGTGACATAGAAAGTAGCAGAGGATCTATTACTTGTGCTCAAATAGCAGGCGTGTATGTGAAAGAATTACGACGTGCTTGGTGCACAATACGGTGATCATTCCATGTTGTGTCCAAATGTGGTCGGAGAGAACCTTGACGACGAATACACCTTCCCTCTTGTTCTCATGCAGCACAACACTGGGGCATTATCACATATGAATGCCCCACAAATCTAGATATCTTCAAAAAACTGATACCATGATACATCGACTTCTCAGCGAGGGTTGACCGCGTAGCCACAGATTCTATTCATCCATACCTCTTTACCACCATACAGTACATACATCGATGGAGTGAGTATAGTCAATGCACATGTAATCAACATCAGACCGAGCCATTCACGTGATATTGGGACGACGCTGCTTGTCTACAATTTGCTCTAATAGCGAAACTTGAGTAACAGACGTACTCGCGTCGTGTTATATATGTCTAAGCACTTTTGAGCTTTAGTAACAGCTGTGATGCAGTGCTATCGTTGCTACGGATGTAAAGAAAAGTACGTGAAACAAAGCATGCACAACAAATGTATACTTATATATACACTACTGGCCATTAAAATTGCTACACCACGAAGATGACGTGCTACAGACGCGAAATTTAATCGACAGGAAGAATATGCTGTGATATGTAAATGATTAGCTTTTCAGAGCATTCACACAAGGTTGGCGCCGGTGGCTACACCTACAACGTGTTAACACGAGGAAAGTTTCCAACCGGTTTCTCATACACAAACAGCAGTTGACCGGCGTTGCCTGGTGAAACGTTGTGATGCCTCGTGTAAGGAGGAGAAATGCGTACCATCACGTTTCCGACTTTGATAAAGGTCGAATTGTAGCCTATCGCGATTGCGGTTTATTGTATCGTGACATTGCTGCTCGCGTTGGTCGAGTTCCAATGACTGTTAGCAGAATATGAAATCGGTAGGTTCAGGAGGGTAATACGGAACGCCGTGCTGGATGCCAACGGCCTCGTATCACTAGCAATCGAGATGACAGGCATCTTATCCGCATGGCTGTAACGGATCGTGGAGCCACGTCTCGATCCATGGGTCTACAGATGGGGACGTTGGCCAGACAACAACCAGCTGCACGAACATTTCGACGACGTTTGCAGCAGCATGGACTATCAGCTCGGAGACCATGGCTGCGGTTACCCTTGACGCTGCATCACAGACAGGAACGCCTGCGATTGTGTACTCAACGACGAACCTGGGCACACGAATGGCAAAACGTCATTTTTTCGGAAGAATCCAGGTTCTGTTTACAGCATCATGATGGTCGCATCCGTGTTTGGCGACATCGCGGTGAACGCACATTGGAAGCGTATATTCGTCATCGCCATACTGGCATATCACCCGGCGTGATGGCATGGGGTGCCATTTGTTACACGTCTAGGTCACCTCTTGTTCGCATTGACGGTACTTTGAACAGTGGACGTTACATTTCAGATGTGTTACGATCCTTGCTCTACCCTTAATTCGATCCCTGCGAAACCCTACATTTCAGCAGGATAATGCACGACCGCATGTTGCAGGTCCTGTACGGGCCTTTCTGGATACAGAAAATTTTCGACTGCTGCCCTGACCAGCTCATTCTCCAGATCTCTCACCAGTTGAAAACGTCTGGTCAATGGTGGCCGAGCAACTAGCTCCTCTCAATACGCCAGTCACTACTCTTGATGAACTGTGGTATTGTGTTGAAGCTGCATGAGCAGCTGTACCTGTACACGCCATCCAAGCTCTGTTTGGTTAAATGCCCAGGCGTATCGAAGCCGCTATTACGGACAGAGGTGGTTGTTCTGGGTACTGATTTGGTTCAAATGGCTCTGAGCACTATGGGACTTAACTTCTCAGGTGATCAGTCCCCTAAAGCTTAGACCTACTTAAACCTAACTAACCTAAGGACATCACACACACCCAAGCCCGAGGCAAGATTCGAACCTGCGACCGTAGCGGTCACGCGGTTCCAGACTGTAGCGCCTAGAACCGCTCGGCCACCTCGGCCGGCGGTACTGATTTCTCAGGATCTATGCACCCAATAGGCGTCAAAATGTAATCACAAGTCAGTTCTAGTATAATATATTTGTCCAATGAATACCCGTTTATCATCTGCAGTTATTCTTGGTGTAGCAATTTTAATAGCCAGTAGTGTATATCACATTGATACGAAGCACTTTACATGTTCAAAAATATCGGAACACGGTATTATAAAGACTACTACTGTAGAGACAATTTCTGCGATATTATAACTGTGTGTATACAAGTGCTAGATAAATTTGCAAATGAGTCTGAGTAAACAGCTAGCCAGTGTACATATAATGGTGCTATGTTTATATGCAGATAAAATTTATAGCTAACAGGTTGATTAATTTCCTCCAGTTTATGCAGGTTCTCAAAGCTGTGCGTGCATCTAAGTATTTCTGCCTAAGGGTTTCCCACACATTGTCTTTGTAAGGTGATTAATTAGAACAGATTCGACAACATAAGTTGGTGTAAAAGAAAACCTTAAAAATTATTGTTGGTTGTCACTTCTTGTATTTCTCCAAAATTAGAGCACTGGTCATATATTTTTAATTTTTTTACGCGTAGTGTCTAATTTCACTTTTCTCATGAGGATATGAAAGAATTTTACTGATATTTTAATTGTCTATAAGAAGGAGAAGGAATAATAAAGAAAAATCGGAAATAAAAATGAACAAACAGGTGATGCAAATCACCTACCGTATTTATTGCAACAGTTTCATAGTTCCAAATGCGTTGCTTTTTCGTGACATTTCGGAACCGTCTACAGTGTAGTTGTAACCTAATTAATTAAAACGGAGATTCGACAATATGAATAAGTGCAACAGGAAACGTAGAAAGACATTGTTGGCTGTCATTTCTTACCCCGCAACCGAAAAATCGTAAATGAAGCTGAATCTGAGCTATGATACTGCGGTGACAAAGCACAATAACAGTGCTCTTCTCATCTTTAAGTCAATTTCAGCTCCTGGAATCAAGTAGTGAAGATATTCTTAGAACGCGTATACGAAGTTTAACGGTACTTCTGAAGGTGATATACACGTAGCAGCGAAGTAATAACATTCAAAATACCCTAAGGGCTATACGGCCTAAAATACACTGTCCCTAAATCACGTGACTTGAGCTGCAGGAGGTGTTGCGGACAGAATTATCTTTCTGGTCATTTGAATGGTCACTCCATGGATACACTAACGGAAAAAAGTCGCATTAGCAAGAAGGAATTGTGCGACATAAATGAAATATGGTACGCGTGCTTCTACATCTGAAAGATGATGTGTATTCAAATTTCGCACCAGTGGCATAAGAGTGGCACCAGTAGCGCCGGTATGAGGATTCAAATCAGTTTTCCTTTAAACGGTCGTGAGCGTTAGTTATGTCTGACTAGACGTGACGCCTTTAAGGCGACTAAGACCTCATTATCAACGCCTCACTGAGTTTGAACGAGGTCGTGTAACAGGGCTACAAGAAGCTGGATGTTCCTTCTGCGATACTGCAGAAAGACTTGGCAAGAATATAGCCACTTTGCATGATTGCTAGCAGCGGTGGTCGCAATAATGTACAGTCCCAAGAATACTGGGTTCCGGACGGCTACGTGGCACTACCGCGAGGGAAGATCACAGTGTTTGACGTATTACTCTGGAGCATCGTACTGCATTTGGAGCAGCTATCTGAGCGGCAGTTGGCATGACAGTGACACAACGAAATTTTATAAATCGGTTAGTTCAAAGACAGCTGCGAGTCAGATAACCTGTAGTGTGCATTCCACTGGTTCAAAACCACCCACATTCGCGACATCAGTGGTGTCAAGTGAGAGCCCATTTGAGGGCAGAGTGGAGGTCTGCTGTCTTTTCTGATGAAAGCTGATACCGCCTTCATACCAGTGATGATCGTGTATTAATTTGAAGGAGGACAATTGAGACCCTGTAACTAAACTGTCAGAATGCTAGACACACTGGACATACACCTGGAGATATGATCTGGAGTACGTTTTCGTGTGACAGCAGGAGAACTCTCGTGGTTATCCTACGCACCCTGACTTCAGTTTTGTAAGTTACTCTAGTGATTCGACCTGCTATGCTGCGATTCATAAACAGGATTCTGTATTCCTGAGGGCGTCTTTCAACAGGGTAACACTCACGCACATCCCGCTGTCATAATCCAATATGCTCTACAGAATGTCAACAAGGTGCCATTGACTGCTCGGTCACCAGACCTGTCTCCAATCGAGCATATATGGGACATCATCGGACGACAAATCCAGCGTATTCCAAAGACAGCACTAACGGTCCCTGTATTGACCTACGAAATGCTACGGGCATGGAACTCCATCCCGCAAACTGACATCGAGCTCCTGTAAAACACACTGCATGCACGTCTGCATGCTTGCATTCTACATTCTGGCGGTTATACTGGTTAGGTTATTAATGTACCTGCGTTTCACGTTTGCAATGGCTTACTCGCTCTTACTTTAACCTGTGATCTTGCAGTGTTAATCACGTAAATACGTCAACTAGACAAATGTATTTCCGAAATTTCATTACTATACATTAATTATTTATTGGTGTTGCGATTTTTTCCGTCACTATTTATGCTCTATGGTTGTCACCGTTCAACGTCTGTGGCTCTTGTGCTTCTGTAGCGGTTTGTGCAGTGGCGCGGTCTGTATCGTCAAAAGCAAGGAGCGAATGCTGTAGTGTCAATCTTTCGGCTCACTCTGAAGATAGCCGATCGGTACACGGCGGAAATATTAGAAGAAAAAGAAGAAGTGGAATTTATGTGGCTGTCAGCTCGAAATGTAATGGACTAGTCACTGCGCCGCGAAAGCACGAACATGTACATCGGGCTAGTCTAGAGAAAGAATATCTTCAATGACGAACAGTTTAGTATATCTGCATCTACACACATAATCCACAAGCTATCATATGGTGTATGGCGGAGGGTATCGTTGTACTGCTGTTGGTTCATTTCCTGACGCTTCTCTATATACCTCCATAGGAGAGCTATATTTTCTTTTCTTTTATCTTTGTGGTCCTTAATCTAAATATACGTTTGAGGGAGTAGAATCGTTCGGTAGTCAAAAATGTCAGTTCTCCTCATCTTCTCAATAGCGTTTCGCAGGTAGAACGTCGTCTTCCCGTTTTAATTCACGTAGCATCTCGTTAATACTTGAGAGTTTTGGAACCAATCGGTAGGAAATCTAGCAGCCTGACTCTGAATTTCTTCGATGTTTCTCTTCAAACCGATCTGGTGCGGATCCCAAACACTCCAGCAGTACTCAGATTAAGCAATAAAACTGAAATGCAACTGAAGCAGAAAAGTGTGTTGCTTGGAAAATTCATAATATAAATGTAGAAATCATCCAGTTTCCTATAACATGAATAAATTTAAAAATGACTTACGATGAACACCGACAAGAACAGCTACGTGTGTTGCCACAAAAATATGTAAGCGCCGTAGGGAATGGATGTCGTTTCTTTATTAAAATTCCTCTCAGTGGGAAGCAATCCAGGGAGGTGGATTCGTAGTAGTAACACATCTTATTATGCCATCCATGTCATGATATGTGCGACTCAGGTTCAGATATCCAGTTGGTCACTTGATATACTAATAGGCATTCCTGGCGTAGAGAAGCAACGGGAAGAATTGATAACAAATAAGTCTATAGGTATGGACAGAAAACCAATTCGATTTTACAGAGCGTAGTCTACGGCATTAGCCCTTTACCTAGTTAGCATCTATCACCAATCTCTCGCCCAAGGCAAGGTCCCAAGCGACTGGTAACCAACGCGGGTGGCCCTTGTATATAAGAAGGGTAAAAGAAAGCACGCACAAAATTACATACCATTATCCTTAACATAAATATACTGCATTGTTCTTGATCATATTTTCAGTTCGCACACAGGGTGTAACAAAAATGTTCGACACAAATTGCAGGACATATTCCTCGTACATAGACGAAGGAATTAATCAGAGAAAAACACAAGAACATGGAGTGACGTCAGGTTGCAGCCTCCAGCCATCTACTACACATCTACTGATTGTGCATTATTTTGTCTGGTTACATTTGCCAAAACGGAATGTTCCGTTGTTATCGAGTGTGCCAGTGAGGTTAGGCAGCGGAATTTTGTTGTTTCTGGAGAGAAAATTTATTTAATTACTCAGTATACGTTAGGTTAAAAAACTGTAATTTACATTTCGTACACACTCCTTTTATAGCGTACAGTGTACTAAACAAACTCAGAAACATTGTTGTTAGACAGAGCTTTGTTTGGAACCGTGAACTGTTAGGAAGTTACTCTTGAATACAGGGAATATTATATTTAAATATCCTTTAAAGCATGGTAATTGTTTTCTTACACAAATTACAGCAAAATATATTATATGCGAAAACAGATAAACTTCCATTAAACAAAAATATCAGTAAGTTGCCAGCTGTTCATCTTTCTAATGAAACGGTCATTCAGTTGTGGAGACATGTTTGGAGAACATTTACATTGTCACTTCGCAACTTATAAGCAGTCTTGTCATGCCAAAGTTATTATTGGTATCAAAACGCGACTGGAGAAGCAAAGTGTATAATTTATAAAACATTGCATACTTATAATCATGATATATACTATAATTATATACATTTTTTGTTCCTTTGAAACATACTGTACATTTGGCCTTGACATCTTCGTATACAGATGTGATGATTTGTTATATTTAAACTAGTCCACGGAATATAACACCACTGGAGTGACAGTACATTTGATACATTATGTTTGGCTTTAGTATTGCTTGCGTGATACTATGTTCGATTTGTGATAATCAGTTTTACTGCACCAGACCACGAACTAAAATAACATATTTGGTACACAACAAGATTGATGAGCGCGCCGTTTGACATTTCCTAACAAAGTCTTAGGCAAATATCCTGTGTGTCGATAATATCTTTAATTGAAGGTTCAGTTTCTCGTAGATTCTGGTATGTGGTCACTTGAAGATGTAATAATAAGTCATAAACAAGGTCGTATTCCTTGTGCCTAGCCCACATAGCAACAAAGATTCCGTCACAGACGGTATCGACAGAATCGACCCAAAGAATACTGGTGAGTCTTCCGGGTTATATGGTTATGGTCCATAAAACTTTCCGGTTTCTAATGTTTCATTGAAACATGGACATCTTGAGATATGTTCCTGGTTCCTCTAAGTCTTGCTGACTAACGGGTCGCAGGCTGAAAGCGACATAAATACCGTGGGAAAGGGTCGTGGTCAAAGCTTAGATTTAATCGATAAAGCCAAGAGTGGTGTCATTAAATGTCTTGTTGACAGAGCCAAAAGCATTTGTAAGCTAGAACACATGGACGCTAAATTAAATCATGTGAAACAGGCTTTCGAGAAAAAGAGCTATTCAGGTCTTTAGGTAAATAAATTTCTTCGCCCAAATAAGAGGAGACTGCAAGATGACAAAGCACAAAGATGGAAGTACACAGTTTTTCTTCGTTTCATTAAAAACTAATTGGTTCAGATTGGAAAGAATTATTACGAAAACATAACATCAAAAGTGGTTTTATGACCAATAATTAAGAAAACAAGTCAGGCAGTAAAAGTTAAACGCCCTCCTGTGCCAGAATACGTTGTATATAAAACCCCGTGTGCATTTGGAACTAATTAAATAAATGTGAATACTTGGCTGAAGGAACATGAAATTCTTTGCTTGCTACGAAAAACAGTCAAGTCTGTTGTAACATAGCATGGTCTTTAGTCAGGACATCCTGAAGTGAAGTTTACCTACAGTCACTAGCTGTTATCCTAGCCTATACAGTATAGAGATTCCGGCTCCAGAAGTAACTCTACAGAATCGATAGCTCAGTTATATCCTTGACAGATGGCAATCGATAGTTCAAATTTATCTCAGACAAAGATTATCTCTGACATTCATATGTCAACTTCGGCCACGCCCCTTTCCCACGATGTTTATGTTGATTTCCGATGTCCGATCCGTCATATGCGGAGACTGAGACTATGGTCAAGCCTGCGAAACGCACTGGATCCTCGCGAAGCTATTGACCGATAAGCCTACTCTTTGGAGTAATCAAGATGTTCGAGTGTCTCTCCTTGCGTCGCCCACTCGCCATGTGGAAATTGAAAACCTCTTACCAGATGTCCAGTTCTGATTCCAAAAGGGCATTCTGCTACCCACTAAATACTGTACTTACACGAGAATGCAATGGAGGCCTTTGCCCATCACAAATCGCTTGGAGCACTACTACTCGATGCCAACAGAGCTATCGATTTTGTGTGACGTGAGGGACTACTGTCTAAGATGGTAACTCATGCAGTCCCAGCACCGCATCTTCACTGGTGTACCGCAAGGGTCGGTGCTTGGACCGATCCTATAGACATTGTATATAGCAGATATCCACCCAACACCACGAGTGGAGCTGGTCTTACACACAGATAACACAACCTTGTGTATTAAGTGCCTTAATGCATGTATATTGCAACGGAGACTTTAATGGCGATGAATTAACTTTGTAGCTAGGCAAAAAATGGGTGCCTGATTTCAGCTCTAACAGGAGGGTGGTGTCAGCAGCTCTTCCATCCTTTACCGTCAGAGAAACAACCGTAAACTGAGCATCATCTGCCCTACACCGTGGCGTCACCCTGGACAGGTGTCTAAAGTGGCGCCAACACACAATAATTACGTTCCAGTGACTTTGGACGTCTCAGGGACCTGTATACAGGGCACAAAGCATACTTTACGACGCCTACCCACGCCGGTCTTGGTACCTGCACGTGTCTCATAGGATCTCTCTTCTAGTTTGCAACGGTTCTTTGGGACAATGCTGCCTGCTGCCAACACCCCTTCCTACGGATACAGTAGATTCAGATCAGGGCTGTGCGACTGACTCTCCACCTTTCACGGGATTATCCATCGTGAGAACTGCAATGGATGATGTCCCGTAGCTGAAAGAAAATGGAATGAAATTCTACCAGCAGACTGTTAGTTCTGCAAATACACATATCACAAACCTGGGCAATACAGTCGAGTACCGCATCCTTCTACTTCGGTTACACCACCTTCGGGACTAAAACGGTGTGATAATTAAAAAATAACAAAAAATCAATCAGTAAAAAGGAATATAACTAAATCTCCACTTAGGTGGCACCAATAGGTTGCACTAAATTTGCTGTAAATAATGGCAGCTATACGTAAGGACCAAACAAAACCACACAAAAAGGGTGAAGGTAAAACAAAAAACGGTTAGTCAGCAAGACTCAGCGTTACTAAGAGCATCTGTGAAGATATCGAATGAAGTTCTGATGAAACGTGAGAAATGGAAAAGTTTCATGGACAACGACCATAAAATCTGGAGGACACACCAGCAGCTGAGGGACCTGACCATGAAACCCTTCATTGTATGACGCAAAGAGGTGTGGGGCACAGAAACTCGAGATAGGCGGTGCTTTCGGCAGCTCATCTGGTCTCGCCAGCTGAAGATCATACTTCCATCAACAGCCGAGGCCGGCAGGACCATAGGAATGACTTTCGCTGAGCGGGCTCAAAAAGTTTCCATTCGAGGGCGTTGTTGCAGCGTATATGTAACGTAGCGTGACTCCGATGCGGCTATGTTAGCACCGACATGTACACAAGGGACTGGTCTGGCACTCGTGTCTTCGGGGCGTGCACGCAGGAAATGTGGAAACGTGAACTATGACGACGCTGTGACCAAATGCGTCCAAACAGGATCAACGTGCTATTAATCTTCTATTGGCTGCAGAGATAGAAACAGCCGTATACTTCCATCGAATAATGAAGAATTTGTATGTGGCATCATGTCCGTTAGCAAACACGGTTGTGGAATGGTGCGCCAAGTTCCGTGCTGGTCGCGATTCGACATAAAACACCGGTCGATCTCAGAGGCCAGCCTCATCCATTAAGGAAGTGGGAGATACTCGAGAATCCGCTCTGCCGTCCAGATCTCTCCCCATATAACTCCACACCTTCGCTTTCTTAAAAAAGGTCTTCAATGGTCAAGGAATCCTGTCGGACGAGGACGTTCAGCAGGCAGTTACGGTCTCCTGCTCGCATCAGGACACGGCGTTTTACCAAACTGGTATATTGAAAATGGTCGAATGATTGCCTCAACATTCACGGTGTCTTAGCCTAATTGGCATATCGGTTCTGGACTGATCGACTTTCGAACGGAAACTTTTTGATCGCCCCTTATATCTTCCTCGTGTCGCGCTTCTGCAAACCGGCTGCTGTCAACCGGATATCGACTCTGTATTGCACAGTGAACCGATATTTTCTGTGCTGATTACGACTTTTTCGAGCACGTGCAGACTTTGTCGTATTATTCATTCTCATTCTACTTTTCTAGCTTGCTCCAAGTTTGAGAATTGTTATTTTGTTCTGTGACTATTTTAATTCTGAGTTTTTAAAGGCTGTGCACGTTAGTAATTGGTTCAAATGGCTCTGAGCACTATGGGACTTAACATCTGTGGTCATCAGTCCCCTAGAACTTAGAACTACTTAAACCTAACTAACCTATGGACACCACACACATCCATGCCCGAGGCAGGATTCGAACCTGCGACAGTAGCGGTCGCGTGGTTCCAGACTGTAGCGCCTAGAACCGCACGGCCACACCGGCCGGCATATTAGTAATTAATAACCTTACTAGCATTCACAAAAGCATTAATTATTTGAACGTAAAATAACAGGTTTGTTTCCTTCACGACCTGAAAACCACTTTAAGTTGCTTATAATACTTTGCTCCGACTATGTAGTATTACTTCAGAAAACAAGGAATGTAAAAAATATTGGTAAGGTTTTGCAAAATGAACACAATGCAACGCCTCAGATGTAAACGTCCAAACACACTGTCTTGTATTATGTGTACTGTAATAAATTCTGCTCTTAGCGCTGACTCAGGTTTTGTGGTGCTGATAGCTGCTCCAGAGGGCGAGGCTGGGGATGCTGTCGGCTGCTGCGTTCATCACAAGCCAGCCATGAAAACTGGCAGCAAAGAGTTACAAGAGGACCGCCTCTTTCTCCTCGCTTCGTTCGTTTCTCTTTTTCTGCATGTCCTGTCTTTCATATTTTGTTTTCCTTTGCTTTCTCACCTCTCTCCGCTGAAGCAGAGGCGGTCGGTGCTCAGGCTGCTGGCTGACACTGACTCAAATGCTGACACACCGCAAGTGTGTGTGTGTGTGTGTGTGTGTGTGTGTGTGTGTGTGTGTGTGTCGGGATCGCTGTGTGGGTGGATGCTGTTTTCCGGGCGTGCGTGTCACTGACGGCGCCGAGGCGTCGAGGCGACGGGTCTCTCGTGGAAAGGCGCGTAATGATGTTCCGAAAATTGCCTGCCGCAAAGCTCTGCGTTTCGAGGCTCGGCAGCTCTCCTACAGCGCCGCAGGCGGATGTATCCAGACGCGCCGTGTAGAGATTGAGTCAAGGAAACACTGCCACCTAGTAGACATGCGACCGCATAAATAAGTAATTGGGTACCCAAAAGCCTCTCCCTGCTCATTCTACACCGTTTCGCAAAAATGTTTGTGACGTGTCTTTCAAATCTAGCACACTTTAAGCGGAGGTACCTTCAGTTTTCGTTTCTTTAGCCAGCATAAACAGTGACTGGCACCGAGTGTTTCCTTTTACACGTTATGTCACAATTCGTCTACTTTTTGTGTTCCTAGTTACACCCCATCGTAGCTACTAAAACCTTGCTGTCATGCGCCACAAACACATTATCAACATCATCCTCATAATTGTATCTAAATGGTGTCTTTCGTAATGTTGCTTTTATTTCATGACGATACAAAAACAATAATTTTTTGCTGATCAATGAGCTGTCATCTACTGAGTTGTTAAAGGTGCATATTGATTTGTACTGTTTGTTTACGTATGTATACATAACGTTCCATAAGACGAACTTCAATTACAAACAGCTAAATCTGCGATTGACGCGTATATTATGATCAGTCACAAGGCACATACAGCAACACATACTTTTCTAAACAATATATT
Organism: Schistocerca piceifrons; assembly: GCF_021461385.2. NCBI lineage: Eukaryota > Metazoa > Arthropoda > Insecta > Orthoptera > Acrididae > Schistocerca > Schistocerca piceifrons. The sequence continues at coordinate 701,826,762 of NC_060149.1, forward strand.
TGTATGAATTACGATTAGTATTTTCGAAAATGACTTCCTTTTTATTTAGAGGCAAACGGACAATTTTACTTCAGTACATCAAAGGATACATCATCAATGGTAAGTTTCATGCATGGCAAGATCTAATAGCCAACTCTAATTTTTTTTTTTAATTTTAAGTTTGCTATACAGAGAACGGAACCCTCCTACTTAAACATCTCACCTACAAGTCTTTGAAGGAAACTAATCTGTAACTACGTCGTTTATTTTCGTTCATCCATATCAACTGTAATTATTTTAGAGCTATTTATGTTTAAGGAACGAAGTTTTCACAGTACGATCCCCATTCGGCGATTTTTTTGTAGACGACTGTTTCAGAAGTTGGGTGTTTTGGCTGCAGTATCGTAGCATGTGATCATGTTATTAAATTCGTTGCAAACAGTACATTCCGGCTCAAAAGGAATAACAATGCCCATTCTTCCAATGCCAGAAGAAAAAAGACATTATTACTTCTTCATTAAAACTTGCTGCCAAAATATTTCATTATTTACCTAGTTATACACTACTCCTTATCTCGTGTTTCTATTTCACAGACGAATTTTTATGTAGACGCGAAAATTTTTCTATCATAATATAATTACTTACTTACCGTGGGAGGTGGCGCAGTGGTTCGCATACTGGAGTCGCATTCGGGAGGATGACGGCTCTAACCTGGGTCAGACCATCGTGATTTAGGTTTTCCTTGATTTCTCTGATTCATTTCAGGTAAATGCCAGGATGGTTCCTTTGACAAAGGGCACGGCTGATTTCCTTCCCCGACCATTCCTAATCCGAGCTTGTGCTCCATCTCTAATGTCCTCGTTGTCGACGGGACGTTAAACACTGATCGCCCCCTCCTCTTCTTCGCCTTACTTACATCTACTGATGATGAAAATATCGTTATTTTATGTTATGGAAACCAGTCGTGTTTAAAAACAGCCAGGCGTATTTAAAAACAAGTGAAATTAATGGCCTGTTAACTCACTGCACAGTGAAATACCTTATAAATGATGCACGCAAACATCTAACTGAACATCGAACTGAATAAAATGAGTCTCTCAGAATGAACACATGAGACCCGATAAATATCATCTAAATATATAATTTACCCATTATGTCCCACGACTCTTATTCACTACATTAGATCCCTCCCAAAGCGCTTGATTTCTGCAGTTTTGCCTTGAAAACAGAAGGGTGTGCTCCTGTCAAAATATCAGCGTTTGTCGACATCACCCAGCTGCATTCCTGTAAGTTACTTAAACATTCCACACGCGGGAAGAAACTCAGGTCTCACATAGTTATATTCTATATCTTGACAGCAATGAATTTTATAACCGTAATGTCATGATGAAATGGAAATATGTGCTAGTAATAAACTGAATTTGGTCTGAAAACTTACTTCAGTTCATCGCAAGTGTCGGTTGAACTTAATTGGTTCGTGTCTAATCTAAGTCGTCCGCTGTAGCCCAGCGGTTCTAGGCGCTTCAGTCCGGAACCGTGCTGCTGCTACGATCGCAGGTTCGAATCCTGCCTCGGGCATGGGTGTGTGTGATGTCCTTAGGTTAGTTAGGTTTAAGAAGTTTCTAAGTCTAGGGGACTGATGACCTCAGATGTTAAGTCCCACAGTGCTTAGAGCCATTTGAACCACTTAATTAATTAATTTTATTAATCTTTTTTATATACATAGGTATTTATTACTTACATAATTATTTATATAACTATCATATAAACTTGCACTTTCATAATAGATGTCAAATATCATAGCGTTATAATTTTTCTATGGACAATAGCAATTTCTGAAGAGTGTCCTCAAACGAGGGCGCTTGGCCTTCTTGTTAACAATTTCCTTTCATGTGAATATATCTATATTCGATCGCAGTTTTTAAAATTTCAGCATCTGTTAAATCCAAACGATGAGGCGGGGAAGGACAAAAAGACAAATAAACCGTAATTTTTCAAGACTTTAAACGAAGTAGCATAATGTTATACGGTAGAAAAAAATGTTCGAAATGTTGCAGGTGCTGTAAAAATACAAAGAAATGTGGTTAAAAATGAGAAAGACGAGAGTTTAGGATTTCAATCTAATGAATGGCTTCTAAAGAATACAAGGATGGATCTTCAGAGTAATTCACTGGTACACCATTTTATAACTGGCAGAAAAGAAATAAGAAATTAGAGGTACTGAAGTCTAAAAGTTCTAGATTATGCTAACAATTGTGGAATTGCTGGAACACCTTATCATACACGATGTTAATAAAGTGATCTGTGAGGAAACTGTACTTCATGCAACAGAATCTGAAGCCAAACAATAATTTGTTGTAACACCTGATGAAATAAAAGTTTTCATCGGTATTCTAAGTTTTAGTGGATATTGCATTTTAACAATTCAGAGGGATTACTGAGCGCAGGAACAATACTTGGGAATTTCGTTGTTTAAAACTGCTATGAGCAGAAACTGGTATTTTAAATTGATGCCAACAATCTCTTTCCAAGATAACTAGAAAGCAAAAGACGTCACATATGACAGATCTTTCAAAATCGGGCAACTATTTCGTAAGATTATCGAAAATTTCCAATAGTGGGACATATTTCATGCTGCCTTACCTTTACACGAATGGACAAAGTATTTACGTTTACAATGGCAAACTTATGAGGTTTGGTATATCCATTGGGTGCTCTGTGGAAGTAACGGTCATTGCTAAAAATTTCTCCTTTACTGTCGGATGCAAAACCTGTCTCATGTTTTAGGCTGTATTCCTTTGGGCTAACGAGTTGTGCTTGGTACATGAGGCACAGATAACTCTATATCAAGTCGTATGGTATTCTTCGACAGTTTCCTTACGATGTAGAACTTGCTGGAGGTATTGAAAGACAAGATTTTAGAGTCAGTGACACTTTAAGGGAGAAGAGAAAAGTGCCCTTTTAAACCAAGGAAAGAAACAGAAAAGAACAAACGGGGCTGTCATGAAAATCAGTTTTGCCAGAAGAATTAATAGGAATTGTCATGAGGAATGACAATGGATGTGATTCTGTGGACACATATTTTAACTAAATGACCCCTCTCCCATTGTCCATTTTTTTTTAAATCTCGTACAGAAAATCCCAAGATGGCGGCCACTGAGTGACGCGCGTTTCTTTGGCTCGCGAGTTTTTCCGCTCATTGAAGGTGTTACAGAGAAGTACGGCAGTCCACAACGTGTACATCCGACTAAACAAGTGTTACTTGCCGTGGTGTGTTGTTCTCCGTTAATTACCACAAGTGATAAGTGATAAGTGAGTGAAAAATGGGAAGAGCACGAGTAAGCGGCAGCAGGCGAGGCTACAGGGGCGCAGGCAGCGAGGGCGCCCGGTCTCCGGCGGCAGGTGAGGCCTCGCTTCCCGACATCGGGGAGCTCGTCCGGTCCCAGGTGAGGGCGGCGCTGCACAGTAAAGACACGCTAGACGTAATAGTGCAATCCATCACGGACTCTGTGACGGCCGCGGTCATGGACAAACTGCAAGAGTCTGTCGGGCGCAACAGCACCGAAATCCAGTCTCTTAAAAAGTCCCTGGCCGCACAAGAGAAAAAAGCCGCCGACCTAGAAGCTAAACTGTCTGCGGCCACCGATGAAATTGAGCAGTATCAGCGAAGGAACAGCTTGCGCTTGTTCGGGGTAGCTGAAAACGATCGAGAAAACACCGACGACCTGGCCATTAGCCTCGTGCGTGAGAAACTTGGCGTGCAGATCGACGTGGCCGATATTGACAGAAGCCACTGTGTTGGGCGCAGGATACCAGGTGCGATGAAACCCAGGCCCATAATAATTAAATTTGTGTCATACCGGAAAAGAGCTGAAGTGTTTGCTCAGAAAAGAAAACTCGCCAAGAGTGGGGTTACCCTGAGGGAAGATCTGAAGCGCGAAAGACTAAAAGTTTTGAACACTGCGATCACACAGTTCGGCCTTCAAAATGTATGGACCCAGGATGGCAGGATCGTAGTCAAGACGGAAGGAGGGAGGAAAACGGTGACGAACATGTCCGAACTGAAAGACTGAGCGAAATCTCGCGAGACACAAAGTCTCATATTTTACTCTGTCTAATATAAGTTAATTTTTATTCTTTCTTTTCATTTTTTTTACGTAAATATTGCTTCGTTATTTCTATATGTACCATAAGTACTCTATTTAAAATCAGTCAATTGTTTCACATAAATATTGCTTCTTTAGTTGCCTATCATAAGTGCTCATTTATATTCATATTGTCAGTCAAACGGGAATTAACATTCTCCATTAACAGGAATCTCCTTAAAACCGCCTTTCTATATCTGTTATTTTCATCCTCGTCACTACCACTACTACTACTATTATCTTTATCGTAACCACTACTGCCACTTTCCATCTTTCTTTTCGCTCCCTTCTCCGATACCACCAGCCTGTCTTTCACCTTTAAGCCCACAGACGCTTGAGTCAGTCACGACCTTGGACACACCTGTAAATATGTCTTCCCCCGCGAAATCCAGCTTTTGTCCCTCTTCCGGCCAGCAGGTAGACGGAGCGCGCTCGGTCCTACAGGCGGCCACAATGGGACGGACCGGTTCCGGCGGCGGGCTCTTTGTGGCCCACGCGAACGCTCAGTCGCTAACGGCTCACTTCGACGAGTTCTGTGACCTGTTCTGCCAATCGCTGTTCCATATTATCCTCGTCTCTGAAACTTGGTTGAAACCAAACATTTCTTCCGACGCTATCCGAATCACTGGTTACTCTCTCCTAAGGGCAGATCGTGAAACACGACGCGGGGGTGGTGTGGGTGCCTATATTCGCTCTGATCTGAGACCTACTATACTACGCACATCGGATGCAAAGGGCGAAGGAGAAGCAGAGTTCTTGTTTTTCGAAATAAATACATCAAATCAGAAACTGCTAATTGGAGTAATCTATAAACCTCCAAACGTCGGTGCTATGTCCTCCTTTCAGTCTGCCCTGTCCTCGCTCGTGACACTGTATGAACACATAATCATTATGGGCGACACAAACATCGACTTACAGTTAAAATCTCCCTCTGCAGAAAAACTTAGGAGACTGTTCCACTCCAATGATATGAGTTTAGCACCGCTGGACCCAACTCATCACACGCCACACAGCCATACACTCATAGATATAATAGCAACAAAGCGACCAGATAAAATAATTCGCGCCAATCAGACATCCGCTCCAGGACTCTCTGCTCATGACGTGGTTTTCTTAAATTACTCAGTACATACTACCAAAGAAAAATCTCACCTGATAACCTACAGAAACCTAAAAAATGTTAACCATGGCGCTCTTCAAAAGGATTGCTCAGACATCCCTTGGCATGATATAAGCAATGAACCGACTTTAGACGGAAAAATTCGGGAATTATGTCGCAAAATTATTGCACTGTATGATAAACATGCTCCTCAACGCACTGTCAAGGTAGAGAGAGCTCCCGCTCCGTGGCTCACCACTGCATTACGCCAGTTAATGAATGAACGTGATGCTGCACATAGGGCCTTCAAGCGTAACCCAACTCCTGAGGCGTACGAAGCTTATAGGAAACTCCGAAATAGAACCAAGCAAAGCGTGAGGAATGCCAAAATCAGACATGCCAGCTCTGTCGTATGCGGCATATCAAAACCTGCTGCACTGTGGAAAAAGCTGCGCAGTTTCGGTATAGGGAAGCGAAGATCTGACGCTGTTTATCAAGCGTCTCCAGAAGAATTAAACGATTTCTTCTCAACAGCCGTAAACTGCCACGCAGCGACAAATTACCAGCCCCAACATATCAATCTCTCGAGAGAAAAGTTTTTCCTAAAACATGTCACTACCGGCACAGTACACAAGGCAATTATGAGACTCTCTTCCGAGACAGTAGGAAATGATGGAGTGAGCATTGGCATGATTAAGAACGTCGTAAACACTATTACTCCAGTTATCACAGACATCTTCAACCTGTCTCTTGTCAGTAGTACATATCCTACTGAGTGGAAGCAAAGCTTAATTCAACCTGTACCCAAGACTGACAACCCTAAGTCGCCAGGTGACTACAGGCCGATCAGCATACTTCCTGCAATATCTAAAGCCCTAGAACACATCGTCCATGAACAGCTGACGGATTACCTCAAAACTCATAACATCCACGACAAATATCAGTCAGGTTTTCGAAAGCACCATAGTACAGCAACTGCATTAAACAAAGTAACTGATGACATTAAACATGCTATGGACAGACGTGAAGCTACCATCCTAACACTGCTTGACTTTAGCAAGGCTTTTGATACAGTTGACTATGATATATTACTAATTAAAATGAAGCAGCTGAATTTCTCAAACAGCGCAATACACTGGTTCGACAGCTACCTCAAAAACAGAAGTCAACAAGTCATTTGTGGGTCGGAAAAGTCATCATGGAAAAACGTGCGCTCTGGAGTTCCCCAAGGCTCCGTCCTTGGACCATTACTCTTCTCACTGTACATTAATGATATTTCTTCAGTGATTCACTCCTGCAACTACCATCTATATGCCGACGATATCCAACTGTACATAACTGCAAGCCCCAAGAACATTGCTGACGCAGTAGCGAGTATGAACGCAGATCTTTGCTCTGTTTCTCGATAGGCACAGAACCTAGGTCTGAAACTAAACCCCAAGAAATCCCAGGTCATACTTATATCTCATCCAAAGTTAATCAGTCGGTACTTTCGCGAAACAGTCCCTCAAATACTCCTCAGTGGTACCCAACTACCATACCAAAAAACAGTAAAAGACCTTGGAATAATCTTGGATGAACACCTAAACTGGGAAGAACAAACAGTCACAGCTTGCTGGAAATCACTCTCCTCCCTACATGCAATTCAAAAATTTAGAAAAATATTTCCAACCCATGTTAAACAAAATTAGTCCAAACACTAGTCTTGCCTAATCTTTACTACTGTGATGTAGTTCAACATGGTACAAATAATGAAAATTCGAGATGCCTCGAGCTAGTGATGAATGCTTGTGTTAGATACGTACGCAACATACGGTTGTATGATCATATCAGTCCTTCATACTCCCAGCTAGGTTGGATACGCCCACATAAGGCACGCGATCTCCACACGATGTGCTTACTTCATCGATTTCTTAGCCACTGGTGCCCCCAATACTTATCTTCTCACATCAAACACCTATCATCATTCCACAACCGCAATACCAGATCGGATACGTCTAGCATCTTGGCTGTACCTTTACATAACACAAAATCTTTCTCCGTGTCATTCTCCATCTCAGCCATACGACTATGGAACGCGCTCCCCTGTGATCTGCGTCTTATCCAAAACCACTCAACATTCAAGAGGGAACTTGAGACTTACATATTAGGGACGGTATAGCCACCATTGTTGTGCCCCCCCCCCCTCATCTTTTTCTTTCTCCTCTCCATCATAGCTTCGAATTTTACCATTCTATTTCTCTTCCTCTAACCTATCTACCTCTTCTATATCTCTTTCACCCCATTCCATCGTCTTATGTCTCTGCTTGATGAGAATAACTCACAAGCTGCAAGAATATAGCCAGAAAATTCCCAACTAGCAATAGGACTGACACTCATATAAGAAAAATATGTTTACTTTCATATACATAGTCATTATTATTATTATTATTATTATTATTTTTATTATTCTTGATTGTTATAATTATTTTTTGATTGTTATAATTATCATTGTACTACTTTTATAATCTCTATTTTTTTCTTTAACATTAATACTGTATAACATGTTATATGTCCTAATTTTCTGTAGACACTGAAATTTGTTGAATCTGAGTATGCCTGGTTAGGTGTAAGAGAGGGCCTGAAGGCCCTAATCTTGCCAGGTAAAATAAATGCATAAATAAATAAAATAAATAATAAATAAATAACGGTTATTAAATACTGCTGAAATCTTTCGGAACAGATGCGTGACTGAAATAGACCACATAATTAAAGTGTAAAGTAATTTGAGACTGGGTTCAGGGATACAAAATAAGTGTCACTAAATTCTTCATTTGTGTGGCCACATCATTCATAGTTGCTTTAGAATTCCTGAGGGTATTTTCGTTCTGTCGTTGCACCTATAAGAAAATTCTTAAACTGGTAATAGAGACGAGCTGGACATGCTTGACAAAGCGTCAGTCAATTCCTCATTTGTAGTTGCCAAAAAAATGTTCAATTGTGTGTGTAAAATCTTATGGGACTTAACTGCTAAGGTCATCAGTCCCTAAGCTTACACACTCCTTAACCAAAATTATCTTAAGGACAAACACACAACCATGCCCGAGGGAGGCCTCGAACCTCCGCCGGGACCAGCCGCACAGTCCTTGACTGCAGCGCCGTAGACAGCTCGGCTAATCCCGCGCGGCTTGTACTTGCAACGACAGAACGAAAATACCCTCAGGAAGACAAAATAAGTGTTTTAATTTTGCTAAGTAGAAGAGACAGCCTTTAGATGACGTTATGTTTACTTCATTATCAGCAGACGAGTCAGTTCTATTTTGTAAAAAAGTATCGTTTGTGGTGTTTTTGTTTCCTTGGTTTTCCTATAATATACACATGCCTGTCTCTGCTTACACGTCAACGGTAGCAGGTGCCTATGGTCTAATGTTGCTTCGCCTACAACCTTCTGTGTACTTTTCTTCGGGTGTAGTAAGTTTTCATTTGCGATAAATAATGGACCACAGGCTTTGTATCTGTCAAATAGAAAAAACATTCAATTATAAGAAAAATAAAACACTACTCAAACCATTTTGGCACAATAAAGGCAAGTAAACGGAGAGGATAATGGTAACCAAAATCAATTACTTATACACAGTTTTCTGTTCCACGTTATTTCTAGGAATGATTGTGGTAATCTTGCAAAACGCAGAGATTACACAGGGTTTGAAGCAGTGTCATGGTTGTAGTATTGTTCAAAGCTATAAGAGCAGTTCATGTAATGCTATGTCCGGAAACCAATACTGGTTGAGATATAGACCAGTCTGTCCTCTCATTTCCATTTGAGTGTTATTTAAAAGTAGACACTATAGGCAGTGCTGCATGTCGGTCGTCCACATTTGGCACGGAAAACAGCGGCGACACGTCGTGGTATGGACGAAATGAGGCCTTGGCAGGTCGCTGGAGAGAGTGGGCACCATACTGCACAAACAAGTCACCTAATTACCGTAAATTCCCGGGAGGAGGACGATGAGCTCTGACGCCACTTTCAATCACATCCCAGATGTGTTCGATCGTGTCCAGATCTGGCGAGTTGGAAGGGGGGAGGGGAGGAGAGAGGGGCAGCACATCAATTGTAACTCATCACTGTGTTCCTCGAGCCACTCTATCATACTCCAGGCCTTGTGACATGGCACATTATCTTGTTTAAAATGTCACTGCCGTCGGGAAACATGATCGTCATGAATGGGTGTACGTGGTCTGTAACCAGCGTACGAAACTCCTTGGCCATCATGGTGGCTTGCACGAGTTCCACTGGACCCACGGATGCCCACGTGATGCTCCCCAGAGCATAATGTAGCCGCAGCCATTTTTTTTCCTTCCCGCAGTACACGTGTCAAGGAGCTGTTCCTCTGGAAGGCGACGGATCCACGCCCTGCCATCGACATGATGAAGTAGGTATCGGGATTCATCAGACAATGACATGTTCTGCCACTGCATCGATTTCCAGTGCCTATGGTCACTACCCCTTTCATTCGTAGTTGCTGATGTCCTGCTAACACTGGCACAGGCATGGGTTGTCTGCTGCAGACGTTCATCGTTAGGAGTTTTCGGTGCACTGAGTATTCCGACACACTTTTACTCTTCTCGGCATTAAAGTCTGATGTTAGCTCTGCTGGAATTCGCCGCCTGTCCGGTTTTACCAGCCTGCCCAGCATACGACGTCCGACATCCGTAACGACGGGTGGCCGCCCAACCCCACGTCGTCTGGATGTGGTTTCACCTTTATATCGCCATGTACTGAAGACACTCACCACAGCACTCCTCGAACACCCGACAAGTCGCGCAGTTTCCGAAATGCTTGTGTTGAGCCTCTGGTCCATCACAATCTGCCCTCTGTGTAACTCAGATAAATATCGCGCCTTCCCCATTCTACACACGAACAGTACGCTCACTGATACTACATGTACCGTGCCTGTGTCCGACTAGTATTCATTCTTCACCAGGTGACAGTGCTATCCCCTGGACGGTTTTATATCAATAGAAGGTCGGTCGTAATCACTGTACAACTGACTCCATTCGGATGGCATCATATGTTTTGTTCACACGCTCTGTAACGTCTGCATATTATCGATGGGTTTGACATACACCAATGCCTCTTAATGTCCCCACAGTCGCAAATCCAGCAGATTCAGTTCCGGTGAATGGGGAGGCCATGCTACCGAAACTCCTCGACCAATTCCGCTTCTGATACTAGCCGTTTTACTTGTCCCGAGCAGTGACCTTTTTCAAAATCATAAATAAATAGTTATACCCACCTACTGATTCTGTTAACTGACGTAAAGCACACAGGGTCTCATTAGGACAATGTAATAAAAAACGTATGCTGACAGTCGCAGCAACAGTATATGAAGATAGCCTTTCATAAACGACTGAAGATAGGGAAATAATATTAACAGTAAGCTATAATAAACCCACAGGATAATAATTTGTCGCTGTCGTTGGTGTTCTGGTATTCAGTCGGAATACTTGTTTGACACAGCTCTCGATGCTACTCTATCCTGTGCAAGCCTCTTCATCTCCGAATACCTACTGCAACCCACATCTATTAGAATTTCTTTACTGTATTTCCTTTGCCTCTGTACAACTTTTTACGCGCCCCAATCCTTGCATTACCAAACTGACGATACCTCTATGCCACAGTATATATTCTATCAACTGATCTCTTCTTTTAGTCAAGTTTTCCCATAAGTTCCCTTTTTCTCCATTTCTATGCAGTATCTCCCCATTAGTTAATCGATACACTCATCTAATTTTCAGCATTCTTCTCTAGCACCACATTTTAAAAGTTTCTGTTCTCTTCTTGTCTCAACTGCTTATTGCCCACTATTCATTTCTGTACACAGCTAAACTCAACACAATTACCTTCAGGAATAACTTCCTGGTACTTAAATTTACATTAGATTCGAATAAATTCCTTTTTCCCATAAATCTTTCTCGTGCTATTGCCAATCTATACTCTATAACATCCTCACTTCTGCTAGTGTCAGTTATTTTCTATCCAAATACACTGCACAAAAGAATTAAAGTAGCACTTTTTCGAAGACCCGTCCATCCTCACGTTTCGTACCTTAGTGTGGTGTAATCACAAATGGATATGACATTCACACATGAGTGAATAAAATAGCAAACAGTCTTTCTAAGAACTCCTAGTTCGGCTACACCCTCAGTGCCAAACAACTGCCTTTGTTGAACACCTAAAAACTTAACCTGCACATACAGAATCAATGACGAAGGCCTAGGCGCTTGCAGACTGAAAACCCTTCAGCACCCTCTGATTTGCGTGGTCTACTAGCAGGTGCTAGGGTAACAGTGAAGCCTTCCTGCAGGCGCCTTGGACCCATATCACAGGTTATCTCTGTACAGGTACATTTTAAGGTGCTTAACAAAGGTGAGTGTTTGGCACCGAAAGTGTTTCCAAACTGGGAGGTCTTAGAAGGATCCTTTGTCGTTTCATTCACACTTTTTTCAGTTTCGCACCCCTCTGCAGCCACTCAAAAGGAGGGCGCGAAATATAAGGACTAAGAAAGCAGAAGCACCCTTAGCTGCTTCAGATCACGTACAAATCTCGTCAAATTATTCTGAACAGCCTTAGTGGTTCCATCCTATACAACAGAGAAAAAATTGCAGTCGTACTACGCCCCAATGAGGTACGATCATATTCAGTGTGGTTACTGGCCCATGATACCCTTACAGAAGCGTTGAATGTTGCCAAACCCACTAAGAGGTGTCGTTTTCATCTACGAAATACGTGGGACTCAACGCCTCAATACAAGGGATGGTTTCATTGACTTCCCTTATGCCACCCTCTAAGGCCTTTTCAAGTCTATTCTGAGGGATGGTGTGTCTGAAATTCTTTCCTTGGCCATCCATAGCAGAACCGCTTGATTTCACCACTGGGCGTCGCGTTTGTCATGTCCTTGCAGAAACATCAAACGAAGGGGTGAAATGTGAATAAGTGGGGGTTTAACGACCTTCCCATCGAGTGACACATCGCGTTGGGCAGAAATGTGGCGAAATATAGGACCAATGTGGCGTCATTAACACAACTTACACCTCACGTGAACTCTGCCCTATTTTTCGCATGTGGCGACATCTTGTAGTTTCAAGATTCCACGAGCCCGAGGGTGACGTCGCAGGGCACCACGCTTTTTTACCATTACAGAGGAAGATTGAAGGTACGTTTGAGCCAAATTTCAAACTTATGGGTCGCAATGGAATAAAGTTATAGGGCTTCGGAAAAGTGGTCGCTTAATTGTGTTAATTAAGTGGGACTGCATAGGTTTGTACCTTAAAAAGCAGTCCATAGTATCATACCTGGTTATGGGATATCAAGATAAACAAATATGACGTATTTTTGTTTATGTAGGTGATGGCTGATAAGCTACGTAACGTAAAAGAAGTGCGTCGTCGATGAAATAGTTGAGATGAAATCCCCGAAGGGTATTGTAGATTGGTACGAGGGTTGCAATATGCTGGTCGATTCGTTGGGTAAGGATGGCTTCAAGATCTTGGCTGAAAACTGTGGAGCCGATAGGCCAGTCGAATGATCACTGTAAGGGCGGCTTGTCAGGTTTCAGGACGAGCATGACTTTGGATGTTTTCCACACCTGGCTAGTAATCTGTGTATAGGATAGATTTGTAGAAGATGGCAAGGGTTTTGTAGTAAACTATGGGGCTCTCTCTGAGGTGTCGGTAGGTAATTGTATTCTGACTGAGAGCAGTGTACCGCTATTTAGCGACTATTTCTGTAATGCCTTCAGCTGTTATGGGCGTGATTAGTACTGTTCGTGGACTGCCGAGTACGTTCCCAACGTTTGGTGCAAGGGGTGGTATATCTATGTTTGTGTGTTCATGCAGGTGGGGATACATAGAGTAATCATAGTTGGGATAATGTTGAATGGTGAAACCGTCTTCCAGGTAGGATACGAAGGGGTTGGCTTTAGTGAGATTGTCAGGAATGGGTCTGTTATTGTGTAGCACAGGTTAAGTTAGAGATGGGTTGTTTCTGGAGATTATGCAAAGCTTTCCAATAGTTTGTAAACTCTGTAGGTGTTTCGTTTAGTTTAGTGCATGTCATGTGATAGTGGCGACGTCGTTCAGCTTGTAAGTAATTGTGAAAATGTCGCTGGAGCTGTGGTTGGCACGTGAGCGTGTTCCAGTTACAAGTAAGAAGGAATTCTCTATAGACATGACGGGATTCCTATAGCATGACAACAGAGCATGGAGGGAGAGTGGGATGGCAGTAGCTGACAGTTCAGAATGAGATGTAGTTGTAACTGGCATCTGAGGAGGAGTATTGCAGGAAATCAGCCTCACGCTGAATGTCATTAGATTGTTGAATGGTGGAGGCATGGCTTTCTGTTATGTTATGTATTTAGGCACGGTATTCATTCTAATCTTCATGGAAACAGTCCTGGATATCCTGGGGAGTGTGATTAGGGGCGGGTTTAGTAGATGGCATGAGATGTGGAGAACAGAGATATTATCATTCCCAGTTGGATCTAGGGTAACTACTATGGTATGCCTCAGGAGGAGAGGGTAAGAAGTAATAGCTCTAAGGCAGTATCTATATCCTGCCACGCGGGCGGAGGGATGTTAATTTCGTGCTCATTGAGAATGTTGATGAACTGACATCAACGCTGTTTTTCAGCAAGTGTATAGGAGTGCAGTTTAAGACTGGCAGAGTTATGTATTTGTTAAAGGTTTGGTCTACGTGGGTTACGAAAGCGTGAGTGATGAGATATTTAAAGTTGTAAAGGCCAACGGCCTTGCCACAGTGATAACACCAACTCCTGACAGAGCGTCGAAGTTAAGCACCGTCGGGCTTGGCTAGCACTTGGACGGGAGACCATCCAGGTCTACCGAGCACTATTGGCAAAAGGGTAAACTCAGTTCATGTGAGAGCACTTGAGGCTCTACTTGACTCAGGAGTAGTGGTTCCGGTCACAAATACCGACAGTGACCGGGACAGTGGTGCGGTGTCACATTCCCCTCCATATTTGAATCCGTTGACGCCTGTCAGCTGAGTACGGAACTGCAGTGCGTTGGTACCACTGGACTTACTAAGATCTATTCGGACGTAGTTCAGAGTAGGATGTAAGGACACATGCGTGTCTAATAGTGAGGCTGTAGGAAGGTTTCGTTGAGCAGAACATGGAGGGTATGGGTAAGACGGTGTTTATTGGAGCAGACGGAACGGATATAAGATATTTCTGCGAATGTTTACCCGCAGGTACCAGTATATGGGTTGTTGCTGGCGTTACTGGCGGCATTGTGGCTGCTCCTGGTGATGGTGTGGCTACTACTACTGCTGGTAATACTGCGGCTGATGACATTTCTGGTGAGGTTGCGGCTGGCCTAGTGATGTCTTGTGATTGCTGGCGGTGATGGTGCTATTCCCTGGGCTGTCTGTGGAACCGTTGGAGGTTATGGAGTGTCATGGAAGGATCTGTGAACGTCCGACTGGTAGTCGTTTCCATGTTGTTATCCTAGTATTAGGCGGTGTCACGTAGAGTGGAGCTGTTGTTGTCGTAACAGTGGTTTCCTGCGATGTCCTTATTTTGATGGCCTCCATCGCCATCATGGCGATGGAGGTAGCGTCCTTCAGTGCAGGAGAAGCCAACCTCTCGGCGTCGATGTGGTGAACGCAACTGGCAATGAATGTAATGGCGGCGGTAATAATACGATGCGAAGAGAGAGTGGTTCTAAGTGTGAGATTTCTACGCTAGAAGAGTACTTTCTAGCACTTCGATGAATGAGAGTTAAGGGACTACAACCATTGCTGTCGCACCTACAGCACTCGCTCTGTCCTTTAAAGATCTCGGGCAGTGCTACTGCGCAGGCGGCCATAGATACACAAGCGCCAGAAATGTTGATTGGAGCCAAAGAAGTATGCATAAACCGAATCTGTGGCTACACGATCGATCCACGTTGGGATATCCATTATGAGCTACGCTGCAGCGATGTCTCTGCGAGTTAATGAAAGAAAGCACTGGATTCCGTAAGTACTCCAGGTTGTAACCGCTATCTCTGTTAATTAAGTTGTTCACTATACGAATTTCAACAGCTTCCTTCACCAATCAGTTTGATAAATCGTACTATCAACGAGTCCAGATACACATTAAATATGAACCGCGCAACAGCGAATAGGGCTCACCTTCTCAGGGTTTGGTACCTAGTTAATTATGTATATACAAGTAGATGGTTCATATACAGTATTTTATGAGTGAGTTGGTATTAAAATGTGATATAAATGGCGCTACCTTTTGATTTCATTGACTCAGAAGCTTAAATTTTTTAAACTGCCAAGGGAGCAGATACCTTAGTATCCGCACATATTGCAAAATTGGATATACTATCATTTTCGAAAGTATCCTAATGATCTGAATTGTGCTTCTCTTGATTTGCGTTCAGCCCATTTAACGTAACTGTCCAACAGGACCTCTAACCTCCTTTTGGTACAGTCGTTTAACTATACAACATGGTTACCGTAAATGACCACTAGAAAACACTGCTCTTTATGGTGATAACTTAAGATATAAACCAATACCATAGCACTACAAATATCAGGGAACACCTGAGACAGTCCTTAACGCTTTTAAACTCAAATTTATTTCACGAAGTGACATTTTTAAAGTGTTACCACTCTCGTTAGTAAATGACACAAGTAATGACCGTAATTGTAACACATCAGTCATTCTTGAAATCTTGTTTTCCAAAACATTTTCCATCGTTCACTTGGCGAGTGCTTTTGCAGAAACTGATTAATGAACCAATCACTTACAAAAGTAATGATTAACAATCTCAAGCTCACTGTCAATACCTCACTGTCAACAACGTATCACTGTATTCATGTAGCACGTCGATCCATGTTCAGTTAGGAAACCACCTATTGTACTTGTTATCTAACTCAAAGTGACATAAAAAATGTAAGTTATCTATTTGCTGTGAGTCTCGACCAAAAAAGTTATTGCTGACTAACCATAAAAAGACGAGATATAATTACTTTTAGGACGGTATGAGGTAAGAAATGAAAACTTTAAATTACATGACGAAAATTTTTGTACTGAATCGGGACAGCTATCCAGAAACCGTTGTCCGTCCTCACAAATCACGAAAAATGTTAAATATGCTATGATTCTCAAGTAATAAACTCTAAATGCCGTAATGTATAAATTGTACTTAGATTCGAGCTCTGCACATAATCCGGGTATTATGTAATCGCATTCAAATTCCAAATATAGAATTTTCTCATCAGTTACGAGATGTTTGGAACTACGGTAACCAGATAAATAATAATTTCTGCCTTCCAGGGATTTTAACCCGGCACCTATGCCATTGTTTTCTAAGCAAGACTGGACATTAAATATAGGTTTCTTTCACCGGAGGCGAGATGTGCGCAGTTTAAACTAGAAGTGACGTGACGAAGAGTACAGTGATGACTCGGAATCGAACCCGGCACATATCGTTGTTGTCTACATAAGAAGATACGTCAGCTATAGAATTCTTTTTCATCAGTAGCTTGACGTGGCAGCTGTGAACCTGGAACGATGTGACGAAAAGATTTGTATCTCTCTTTTGAGTCGAAACGATCACATAACATTATTGACAATGGATGTAGAGATGCTAAAAATCAAAATAAATATGCATCAGTAATTAGGTGCGCTCATGCTAACGCTCGAAAGGACATTACGAAAAATTTTGTGCCAAGTCACTATTCAAACCCTGACACGCCACTTGCGTGGAGAGCTTGAGAAGTTTGGAACCTCGAACCAAAAAACGAACTAATGACATTGTGTCAACACGAAGGGATCAAATCCCGTGAAGCCAGAACCATTATACTTCACATTTCAAACTGAAAAAAAGATAGAACAACTGCTCTGTGACCTTACATGGCGTTTGATTCTTTAACAAAAATGAATGTACTAGTGTGCGAAAGGTTACTATGTGCTGCCCCTTACGTCTCTGTCATTGCCCAACCTAACATGTAGTCCATATGGAAGAGACATCACGTTTAAAGTGAATCTTGAACCACCGTGGAATCGTTTGTTCTTCATTTGGTATAATCGTGGGTAAATAAAATATACCAGTGCCTATTAAAAACGTTCACCTGAAGTAGAATTTAAACGCTGACCATAAAAATACTAACTTTGTATAAATCCCCCAGACCACTGAACCCCACAAGTGGCTGGGTCATGATGCGGTCGTAGCACGGATGTGCTGCACCACATGCGAACTCCGAAAATTCATAAAGCGAAAGACAAGAAAAATTATAGCAATTTACGAGGCAAATGACTTTCCTGGAGGCACAATTGTCGCTTTCTACGTTCAGAAAGTTTCATCAAAATTACCAGAAAATATCCAATGGATTTGGCAAGACAATTTAGCTCTAGTTTCGAAAGTAGGTCGACGATCACAGACTTGCCAAAAAAAATCTTGTGTTAATTCCAAGTGTCATTTTTCCCAACAGTAGAAATTTCGTTTCGGATGGCTCTCAGAATCTTGCTCTGGTGCTTCTACCCAAATCTTGTTAGGCGTCTGAACTACCAGACATCAACTTGAGGACAGATTTCATTCAATGCACGTACAGAACACTTGACTGAGTTTACATCGATTCTACCTTATAATTACAATTATCTGAGTATATGTAATACCATAGAACATTTCAAATCTAAGGGAAGTGTCCTGTGACTTAACTAATTGTGTTATTGTGTGATTATATGTGTAATTGTGCAATGGAGATATAATTGTGTCATGATAATTGGCAAAGATGACTTACCTAATTTTTTTAGAATAAGCTGTTCCTATGATGAAAATAATTTAGCCATATTTCTAGGATTGCAAAACACTGAAATCGGCCAGCACCCCGGCTTTCGGCCGTTTTGCAAAGAAACACATCATGAAAAGTGGAGCCAATGTTTCGCAAGTGACCCGCAGACATAAAGTAATCTGAAGAATTACATTATATTACGGGAAAAGTTCATAGAGGGTTAACTAATAGTAAGAAGTAAATATCAACACGACAGTTACCGTAGACACATCGGTATTGAAGAATTACTTGGGATACATATCCGCTGTCATTTTACTTACCCATTTTAGCAGAAGCGGATAGACTTGTAATCCACCAAACACCACAACTTTTCACTTTTTGAGACAATACAATAATGATACGGAAGTTGCGTACTTTTGTAAAATTCTGCTAGAAATGTAATCCACCAACTGACTTAATTTATTTGTTCTTTAAGACAGTATAAATGATTTCCGAACGTTAGTTTTGACGTCAGTGTGATAGGACATCAATTTCATCATATCTTCACTCATTAATTTGTGACGGCACTACCTCAGGTAAAAATAAACGTGAATCAAAGTGCAACGCCTATTAATTCAAAATAATGGTCAGTAGCATTCAGAGCAGTGTAAAAATATCGCAATGAACTGGCTGCTTATTCAAACAACTTCTGGTCATTAAAATACAAAACAGCGAAAAAAATTGCAATAAAATGAAGAAACACTTATCGTAACACACAGAAGCTGAACAGTGACCCCAAAATTACATCTCATTGTCAATGTTGCAGGAGGCGATCTTTAAATAGTGTTGCAGTCTTCTTTTGAGAACTTATTTCTATTTATAAGATCGCAGGGAAGCACACTTGGACATCTAATTTCGGCCACTTAAACGGTCATCTTCAAATCTCGTAACTGAAAGCTGTTTCACAATCGAATCTCAAATTCAAAAGTAGTTGTATTAAATTTTCGAGTTCATAATTGTAAATTTGATAATATAGAGACGGCAATGTTTAAATGCAGGCGAGCTAAAACTTTTTACGTGATTCTAACCAGCTTAACTACATGCCTACAAAAAAAATCCGAAGATTCTAAATTAATACGCAACAGTGCTATAAAATATTATGTGTCCGAGAAAGTGGCCGTTTAGAGGCTGCTACCGTGCGCATAGTGCGGATAACAGCAGGTGTTCCCTTGGCCGTCCGCTTGTAACGTCCCCCTTCCCTTCTATTGACAATGTTAGAAATATATGACCGTGTAAGCATGTGCCTAAACAATAGGAATAAAATTTTGAAAAGGCTGTCGTTCAGAAGATTCAATATAAAGTTGATAAATGAGGGAGAGGTTAACAACAAGATGCCTTCTAGGACAACTTATTCCGCCTACTTAATTACTGTAAAATTGAGTATGGTTGGTCGAAAGGTTTGTGCTATCATTCACGTACAGTGCCAACGAGAAGGGGTACCACGTGGATCGGAACAGAATAATAAGAGTTACTGAAATAATTATAGCTGAAAGAAATACGGTCGCCAGCCCTATTGGGCAAAATTTCTGTTCGGTAGGTTAATTAATGAGCAGAACAGTCAATGTCAAGGATTACTCGAACACGCGCGGCAACAGAGGGCTGCACGCACGTTAGCAAAAACAATTGAAACATTTACGTAATAAAGCGAGAAAGAAAATAGTTTGCACTCGAAATATCATTAACTAATAGAGCTGAAATTTTGAAAACATACAAGATAACACCTAGATTAATGGTTACTTACTGTTGTGAGTGACAATGGCGCTACCTCCCAATAACGTCTACTATTTTCATATGAATTTTGGAAAATGGCAAAAAATAATTAAAAGGAACTCTATTGACTTCTGAACAGGGAAGTAGAAATTGATAATTACTGTACCAAAAGCTAATTATTATACTTTAGCACGACTGCAAGTCAAATTGTGAACCAGAACTTTAGTAACAACAAATTACTATAATCACTGATATTTGCACTCACTCATTATTCTAGTTAGTGCTTTTGTTCGTAGTGCCAGGAATCATTTTAATCTGATTAGTTGATTTACTATTTGCAACAATTAGTTCGCCTCAGATTAAAGTTCTAATTTAAAGTCAGTGAGACTGAAATTACTGAATGCTTTAAGTTCAAATCTTTAATGTATATGAATCATTTAGTTCAAAAAGCAAAATTAACTGGCACTGCAATTTTCATTTTTCGTAAACGGTACCCGGATTATTGTAACAACAGGATAGGACAGGAACCTACTTGCTGAATGATTTTAGGAGAATCACAGGTAAACAGTTTTGATTAAACTATAGTAATTACTCACTCGCAAAACGCCAGAAAGCTGAGTAACGCCGTTACAAAACTAGTAGACAATAAGCTGTGATGCAGCAATCTTACTTCAGTCCATTATCGCCGTGACGAAGTTGCTGACGACGATTCTGCTGCTGGCTCCTTTCCATGATAATTAGCGAGCACTGGAGTTATTGGCAATGATATTGGCGTGGCGGGTTCTTGATGTTGAAGCAGCCAATATTTCCACCGCCCACGCTCATCACTTGCCACGTGCCGCTAAACAATCACTCCTCCAGAACAGTGCACGCCATCCATGCGTCCGCACTTCACCAAGTCTCACACCAGAGTTCTCTTTCTGTGTAGCGCGCGCTCTGACGTAACATCCTCCCTCGTCCAGAGACACCACTACTCCAACGATACTTATTCGTTGACAAAACCCTAACGTTTCCCTAACATTCCCTCAGCGATTACTCACGATATTTACATAATATACATAATTGATTGTACAGCAAAATAAACAAATTAATCCATACATCATTTACATATAAATTTACATAAGGATAAAAGTAAGTATATATACAATAATAAATTGTCAAAGAGCACATCGGCATGAAAGTGTTACACGCCCCGCCACATATATAAATACAGCCCGAGAGGCAAGACTAGGCTTCACTTCGCACCTAGCCACTGTACGATACACATCAGGCAAACGCCGGAGTGCGCTCTGCTTCGGATGATGTTAGACACAGGCTCTTACTAAACGCTTATTTTCGGTAATAATAGAAAGCGAACTCGCAAGGATTGTACACGGTCCTGGATCGCTTAGTTTTCGCAGAAGTGACTCAGTGTGCCTCCCGTAATGTTAACAAATCCGTGTGGCAAGTGGTGATTATTATTTTGCACTTTTGTGGCGAGCTATTATTTTTTAAGCAGAAGTCAGAGCGAAAGACAATTTAATAGGAACTTACGGTAGAGGTCGTCTCTGAACTGCTCATAGTGTTGTTTAGGATAGAGAGATTTATTGACGGTATTAACATAACGAATATTACAATGTTGAGCCGGTGAAACTTTATCAGATATATCTATGTATTAGAACTCAAAATCTTCATTTGTAATCATAGCCCTGATCCCGCTGAGCAAATAGAGAATAGAAACATTTCATTCAGTAGACTGGACAAAAATACGGAGCTGCAGACTGGGAACTATGGTCAGTATGTCCTCCATCGCTTTGTGGCTGACCACGGAAATAGTTTCAAGGCTCTCGTAAAAGACGGCGAACAATATTCCAATATTTACAGCAATTCCACAATATTGTAATACTTCAATTTTATATATATATATATATATATATATATATATATATATATATTATTAACCTGCCGCCCCACAAGGCCGACAAGTTGAAATCTCCTAAATTACGAAAGAATCGATTTCGAAACTTCCGCATCCTATAGTGTTGGCAGTTTGTGTAGATGGCCATTATGTGATTTTATTTCATAAATTACAAAAATGAAGTTGAATGTACGCATTGGGTAGCTGACGCAGTTGATTGACGGCGATTCCACTGATCAATTAATGACTGCATTAAACAGACTGCAATCCAGGGAGTAAGTAAGTATGAATTATTATCTGATGTGGCGCACCAGCTCTACGACAAAATCATGGCCCTCTCATATGTGGATCCAGTGGCCTGGGGGTTTGATACTTGGTTAGTATCGGTAGGATCGGGATTTCATTGCTACTTCAGGTGAAAGATTTAGTAGGCACTGGTAGATCCTAATTACCAACGATTGCACCAAATGAAGAACATATGAGAGACCACCGTAGTTCCATATTCACTTTAAACGGGATGTCCCTTCGGTACTGATTTGAGGTTAGGTTGGGTGATGGCGGAGGCGTATGTGGCAGCGTGTAGAAACTCTGTCACTATTAGTATTGATGCAAATTTATTTTGATTTTTAACATCTATTCCTTTATTGTCAATAATGTTATGTTACCGTTTCGACTCCCACAGAGACGCAGATCTTTTCCTCACATCGTTCCAAGTTCACACATGCCACATCTAGGTATTGTCGAAAAAGAATTCGATAGTTGACGTGTCTCCTTGCGAAGTCAACGCCGATATGTGTGGCCTTCGAGCCGGCCGCGGTGGCCCTGCGGTTCTAGGCACTCCAGTCCGGAGCCGCGCTGCTGCTACGGTCGCAGGTTCGAATCCTGCCTCGGGCATGGGTGTGTGTGATGTCCTTAGGTTAGTTAGGTTTAAGTAGTTCTAAGTTCTAGAGGACTGATGACCACAGCAGTTGAGTCCCATAGTGCTCAGAGCCATTTGAACCATTTTTGTGGCCTTCGATTCCGAATCATCACTGTACTTTCCGTCACGTCACTTCTCGTTTAAACATGCACACATCTGGCTTCTGGTGAAAGAAACCTATATTTAATATCCAGTCTTGCCTAGAAAACGACGGAATAGGTGTGGGGGTTTCAATCCAGGTAAGGCAGAAATTAATTTTCTTGTCAATGCCATTCCAAACGTCTCGCTACTGCTGAGAAAGTTCGATACCTGGAATTTCGACTGTGCTTACATAATAATCGGATTAGTTACTGGCTCCAAACGCCATCCACTACATACGTTACGTCATTTAGAGTTTGTTACTTGAGAATCATACCATATTTAAAATTTTTCGTGGTTAGTTAACAGGGACAACAGTTTCTGGATAACTGTCCCGATCCAGAACAAAAATTTTCGTCATATAAGTTAAAGTTCAGTTTTGCTAACTGATAATTGCTAAAAATGTGTTAAATTACGCCTCTTGAAAGCCAGTCAGGAATGTCGATCAATGCTGTGGTCGAATCTAGGTCAGACATGAATATTTTTACTTAGCACTGGGTCTCAATCCATTACCAGAACAAAACAGTTCGTCACATCATTTAAAGTTCAAACATATGGACAGCTACCTGCTCATTAATAACTTTCAGTTTTAATGACACTTCGTGTTACATGACAAGTGCAATGGGTGGTTTCCGAAATATGCACAGACCAATGTGTGATCATGAAAACGGTGAAATTGCTAGTGGTAGTTGATAGTTACGTTTCGATAGAGCCTTTGATGCTGTTAATGCTGATTTTTGCATGCAACTTAGTTGAGGAAAAAGCATTCGCTTAATGAACGACGGTTAACAGATGGTTGGGAAACCTTATTTATACTTCGGATAATCAAAGCGATTTGGGAGTCTATATATCCTTAAAATATCTTATTCGCAAGAATTGTAGTTTTGAGTAGGGATTACGGAATAATTGATGTGTTAAACTTCACAGAATTATTTGTGTCAAATATTAATGAGCATAGTAATTATTTAGAAATGTCAGATACATGAATAGGTTTGAGTTTAAATCGCTAAGGACTGTCTCAGGTACTCCCCGATATTTCTAGTATAGTGGTATTAATTTACACCTGGAGTTAATTGCCATGCAGATTAATGTTTTCTAGTGGTCACTTGTGATAACCATTTTGTATAATCAAGCGACTGAACCGAAACGAGATTAGAGGACCTGCAAGACAGTTACGTTATGTGGGCTGCATGTAAATAAGGCGAAACGCAATTCAGGCTATTCGGATTCTTCTGAATACGGTAGTACATACGAGGGTTGTCCAGAAAGTAAGTTGCGATCGGTCGCGAAATGGAAACCACAGTGAAAACCAGAAACGTTTTATTTGCAAGAGTTAGGTACACCTTCCACCTACTTCTCTACATAGTCGCCGCTCCTACTTCGAGTTTTGTATAGTGTTGTATCAACTATCCAATATCCTCGTCATAGAAAGCAGCAGCCTGTGATTTCGGCCAGTTATCTGCACTGGTCTGCAGCTCGTTGTCTGTGGAATAATTTTGTCTTCATAGCCAGCGGTTGTTGTGAGCAGAGATGAGACTCAGGGGAAGCCAATTACGGACTGTATTGTGGGTGATCAAACAGTTATCATCGGAAACGCTGCAGGACCGTCTTCATTGCCCCTGCAGTGTGCGGCCGAGAACTGGCATGAAGAAGGAACTGCTCGAGAGTTGTGTTATGTGGGCTGCATCAAACAGGCGAAATCTCTAACCAGGCCCTCATACCTGGCGGCAGACGCTATTCCCTGAGCATTTTTACGTGCTCGCTGTTCACTCAAAAGTGAAAAGAGCGACGCGACACGATCGACGGGCATACTAGAGACACTGCCCAATACATCGTTGCAAAGCGTTACCGAATTTTCCCAGTGGTTTCCATTACGCGACCGATCGAAACTTACTTTCTAGACAACCCTCGTATGTAGGCATGTAGATATGTGTATATGTATGTATGTCCCATATCTCCTCGTAAACCGCAGAACTGATTTCAACCGAACTTGCTACACACTGTTTTCAAATCATTGTTGTGGCAATGGAAACCCCTATCAAAGGCAGGGGGGTCCAAATGCACTGTAGCTACGACACACGAATACACATAATACTGTCACCCACTATTTGAAAATGAGGGTACTTAGAGACCTGAAACAAACTCTACACATAATTCCAAATCTTTACGAATCTTTTTTCACGTGACGACCCATACAAAATGATGAAAGAAAAAAGTGTATCGCTCACTACTTTTTCGCTGTTCACAGCGGATAACCGCCAAGTAAAGCATGACATCTCCATTTATTACTTCCTTACTACTAACAGTATTCACGACATATTTTGCAGATAGTAATCACATATACCACTGAATACACCAGAAAAATTAGATCATTGTACGACGCATAGTTCAGAGCTATGACATCGTAAACAAGGACACCTGAAAAACTGCCGAATCATGCTAGACGCTTACATTATTACTTCGTTGCTACTATCTCTGTTTGCAACATTTTTGACAGACAGTATTCGCATCTGTCGCCGAATATACCTACAAAAAGATATCATTGTACAATACATAGTTTAGGAGATGTGACCTCAAATACAGAGTTGCATGAAACACTGCCGTACGATCCAGGACGTTTTAATTTATTGCTTCTTTACTACTATCTCTATTCTCTACGCATCTCTTAGACAATATGCACTTATGTCGCTGAATTTATCTACAAAAATTTTTCTTTGTACGACACATAATTTAGGAGGAACACGAAAAACTGTGGCATAATACACTACTGGCCATTAACATTGTAACACCAAGAAGAAACGCAGATGATACACGGGTATTCATTGGACAAATATATTATACTACAACTGACATGTGATTACATTTTCACGCATTTAGGCTGCATAGATCCTGAGAAATCAGTACCCAGAACAACCACCTCTGGCCGTAATAACGGCCTTGATACGCCTGGGCATTGAGTCAAACAGAGCTTGGATGGCGTGTACAAGTACAGTTGCCCACGCAGCTTCAACACGATACCACAGTTCGTCAACAGTAGTGACTGACGTATTGTGACGAGCCAGTTGCTCGGCCACCATTGACCAGACGTTTTCAATTGGTGAGAGATCTGGAGAATGTGCTGGCCAGGGCAGCAGTCGAACATTTTCTGTATCCAGAAAGGCCCGTACAGGACCTGCAACATGCGGTCTTGCATTATCCTGCTGAAATGTAGGGTTTCGCAGGGATCGACTGAAGGGTAGAGCCACGGGTCGTAACAGATTTGGAATGTAACGTCCACTGTTCAAAGTGCCGTCAATGTGAACAACAGGTGAACGAGACGTGTAACCAGTGACACCCCATACCATCACGCCGGGTGATACGCCAGTATGGCGATGACGAATACACGCTTCCAATGTGCGTTCACTGCGATGTCGCCAAAGACGGATGCGACCATCATGATGCTGTAAACAGAACCTGAATTCATCCGAAAAAACGACGTTTTGCCATTCGTGCACCCATGTTCGTCGTTGAGTACACCATCGCAGGCGCTCCTGTCTGTAATGATGCGTCAAGGGTAATCGCAGCCAACGAGGCCGTTGGGATCCAGCACGGCGCTCCGTATTACCCCCTTAACCCACCGATTCCATATTCTGCTAACAGTCATTGGATCTCGACCAACGCGAGCAGCATTGTCGCGATACGATAAACCTCAATCGTGATAGGATACAATCCGACCTTTATCAAAGTCGGCAACTTGATGGTACGCATTTCTCCTCCTTACACGAGGCATCACAACAACGTTTCACCAGGCAACGCCGGTCAACTGCTGTTTGTGTATGAGAAATCGGTTGGAAACTTTCCTGATGTCAGTACGTTGTAGGTGTCGCCACCGGCGCCAACCTTGTGTGAATGCTCTGAAAAGCTAATCATTTGCATATCACAGTATCTTCTTCGTGTCGGTTAAATTTCGCGTCTGTAGCACGTCATCTTCGTGGTGTAACAATTTTAATGGCCAGTAGTGTACATGACGTTTCAATCTGTCACTCCTTCACTACTAAGTCCATTCGGAGAACATTTTGCAGACAGTGATCACATATGTTTCTGAATGTATTGTTATGCGGCAAATTAACAAGGAAATAGGAGATCGCATTGTTTTAAGATCAAACGGTTGGCATTACGCAACCACGCGAAAGTATCAACAGCCACATGCTCTAAAGTGTAACCGTTACGACACTATTACTCGTTCAGGAAGACAGCAACCTCGACTTCCTTGGGTGTTAACGTGAGTGAGCTCAGTAGAAAATGGTTTAAAGTACACAAACAAGACTGCCTTCGTTACTCTCGTGCCGTTATGTAGAAGACACTAGGTATATGGAATATCACCTAGCAGGAGTCGGACTAAGCTGTAAAGAAACTGTAACAGATTCCTTAAGCAAATGTAGCAGAACTGAAGACAGCTGACAACACGAGAAGAACAGAACCAATTCGCTCATTACGAATGATATAGAGGAGAGCCTCGCCTCAGTGACATAAATACTCCACCCTCCCTGGCTTCTAGCACTCGATCAGTAGCATCAATGGCGTTCGTGACATTCGCACTCAATTCTCTAGTTCTGGTATGGTAACATCTTGTGTATGAGACTGTTCTAGTGTCGGTTTAAGATATCTTACCTCACGAGATCATCAGTGAGCTGTAGCCGCAGTTAATGAAGTACAGCATCCAATACTGATCAGCACAGCAACTATCAACACGACTCCGAGCCACGGCAGAGGCTGCCGTACAACTGTACTGGCGGACCTGGTTCCGCATTCAACACGATAGCACAGCATGAGACATCGTGGTCCATCTGAGGGTATAACATGGGCAATGATCTGGGAGGGACTGAGTAATTGCCAAAACGACGTGTGAATCACATACACATCACAGTCACCACCATCTCCAAGTACGGCTACGAACAGGGCGTGCCTACCTTGACAGCAGGTGGAAAACCACCACACGAGGACGTCATCGACTTCCACTCCGAGCTCATCCAGAGTCCTTGGCAGCCATGAGTCGGCTGTTGCATTCAGCGGATGCCTCTGCATATTACATAACCATCAACCGTCGCAGAAGATACAGCAACGAAATATATTCCGAGCAATAAATGGAATAACCTTGAAAACTGTTTATTGTGTCTAACACCACCACACAGGTCCTCGATTTACATCCTGACAAAACCGTAGGGAAACTGTAGGACTAAATTCACTACAGTTAGAGGTAAATTATGAGAGATAGGGGGAGGAGGAAATGAACAAGGAAAGGGAAGAGGAGGCGTCTGACAAAGAGTGTGGAGGCAAGAAGATGGACAAAGAAAGGAAAGAGCCAGAGATAGACAGAGACAGCAGAGGGAGGAGATAGAGATCGAGAGGGGAAGGAGGAGACTGACTAAGTGAGGAGGGAGGAGAATATGGGGAGGGAGAGAGGGTGGAGGAGACGATGAACAGAGAGTAGTGGGAGTAGGAGACAGGCAAAGAGAAGAAGGAGGAGGAGATAGGCTTATAGGGGGTGAGGAGGAGATAGATGGGGCGGAGGAGATTGACTTAGTGGGGTGAGGAAGAAATGGACACAGTGGGAAGGTGCAGATGGATAGAGAGAGGGTGGAGGAGGTGCCGGTCGGATGGTGGGGTGACGGGGGGGGGGGGGGGGGGAGAGATGGACGGAACGTGGGGGAAAATGGAAATGAACTAGAAGAAGATTGGAATAATTACATACCTAACTAACGCCAGGTACTCAGTTAGTTGTATTCTGAACTGATGTCAGCAGACCAATATATCTTTACAGGGCTTCCAAACGAAGTATTGATAGTAATGATGTTGAGCTACTTTCGGGTGTGTATGGGCGATTATTAGCAGTAGCAGTGTTGAGATAATAGTGGGAACCAACCCCTAGTTACAACAGGCCAAGTGCGCTGACGAAACTGTAGCAGTCTAGCGCTCCTATTATTTCTCTTGACAAGAACAGACCAAGTAACAAGTAATGTTGTTTAACTAAACTATTACAATTTGCACATTTAATAATTTTTTTAATGAGATGACTTCTTTTTGACATCATTTAAGCCCCTATTCAGTTCCGTGGAAGAATTATTGGCAATCATAATTTAACTTTCCGTTATAAAATAGCACGGAATAGTTTACATGTCTCGCTGTGGGAAAAATTGTATCTCTTCGTATTTAAATAGCGTAAATCAGTTAAAGCTACAAAACAAGACACATCTAACGTGAAAAAAACAGTTACGAGAAAATGAGAGATGGTCCTAAGTAATCTCTGATATATTACAAACACTCAGACCTACTGAATAGTGTTAGTGATATGCGATGCAACGGTGTGGCTTCCTACAGAGAAATTTACTGCGCATCGGTTATTCGAGAAAGAACTTCCTTCTTCAAGATTTAGGAAATCGCCTCCGTGTTCAAGTGCTATGTGGTGTTTTTTAAACGAATGACATCGGGGTAAGAGTATTACCCAGCTGTAATGGCTTCAGCGAGAGAAAGCAGATTGGAAGTCAGAAAAAAAAGTGGAACAGAATGGAGGGAAAAGTTGTAGTAACGCGTCTCTCGGTCTCTCGACTTAGGGAATTGAGTTTTCGACTTATTGACAGCGTGTTAACTTGTCGCGCCTCCGCGAGAAGGCAGCCTTGCGAGTGACGCCAAGGTTCCTTTTTACTTGATTTTTGCAGTGTCACCAGTCGTTCCACTGAAAAGCCTGAGTCGTCCTGAAACAGACAACGTCGCGACACGTCTGTCAAGCAGTCTTCCTGCCATATAAGCTGAAATTCCTAGCCATTTCTTTTAAATCATTCTCCCTTTACTGTTTGGCATCTCTAGTGACATTATCGCTTTTTTTATCAGTTCCACCTGTTAACTAACGGTATTTTTCAAAACAACACAATTTATTATGCGTTATTGCAATTCAAAGCCATGGAGTGCTGCATTTTATACACTAATCTGGAAAAATATTATCAATTAAAGGGTTAATCGTAAATCGTCTTGCGGCGTGTTTGCCTCATGTTTTACTCTGAAAATTCTGACAAAGCAAAGGCTTCTCAAGTTTGTGACTGATTTTAATCTTCGTTGGTTATGTTGTCGTTTATGGGATGGTCGCATCGCTGTCGCATCTTCCAATTAGTTTTACTATCTCCTTATTAATGAATGATTTCAGGCAAGCGTGTGGACAGTCGAGTATGTTGATAATGTTCTTATCACCACGTTTATAAATGAAAAAGGTTTATGAACTATTTAAGTTATAGAACTAACACTGCTGATTGAGTCTCCTGCAGTTACAAAAATGAGGCACGCCACATTACTGTCCAACACTGAAGCTCTTGTGGCAGACTGTCGGAAAAAATTTACAAGTCCACGGCTTTTGGACAAGTTTTAAAGTTCTCCAGCTTACTGATGCGAAAATATTACAAGAACAGCACGTCTGCTTGTACGTTAGTGTCCAAGTGACGTTTCTGAGAAATGCTACTTAAAATTTTTACAATCCACGAAATCATCCTTCGAAAAACGTCAATGAATTGTATTATAATATTGTAATGCGCCGACTGCAGACAACCACAGTGTGAGACAACTGCTTTCTGTCTATAAAACCAGCTCCCTCCAGTTGTATTTAAAGACACCGTTATTAAAATTAGAATATGATTACGTCCGCTATCCGATCACAAGTATCCGTACATCCCTATATATTGTGTAATTGATCACTAGATGTCATGAGGCAGACCTGAAGGTATACAAAGGGTCGATGAGTGTTATGTTGCCTTTAGAGAAGCGATAACACCAGAATGGGTCGGTCAAGAGACCTCATAAACTGGGAATGTGACCTAATCATTTGATGTTACTTGAGGGGATATTTAAACTCTTCTAAAACTGCCCAAGTCGACAGTTGGTGATGTGATTGTGAAGTGGAAACGCGAAAGAACAACCAAAACTAAACGAATACAAGGGAGACCTCATCTACTGATGGACAGGGACCGTCAACCGCTGCAGACGGCGGTCGTAAGACGTTGCATGAAATCCGTGGAAGAAATCGCTCGTGAACTCCATAGTGCTGCCAATAACCCAGGTACCATAAAGACAACGCGTAGGGTGTTCAAAGGAGGGCGTACGGTGGTCGAGCAGCTCCTCAAAGCCACACATTTCTGTTGTCAATGTTAAGCGACTATTGAGATGATGTAAAGATCGAAGCCCCTGGACAGTTGATGACTGAAACCGAGTGATATGGACAGGTGAATCATGCTATAACCTGTGAAAAACCGCCGTAAGGGTTCGGGGTTTGGTGAACGCCTGGGGAACGTTGCCTGCCATCATGTGTAGTGTCAACAGTGAAGTACGGACGAGGGAATATTAAAGTACGGGGGTGTTTTTTGTGGTTAGACTGTGACCCCCTTATTGTGCTCAAGAAAATGCTAAACCTGGAAGGATATGAACACATTTTGGAGCATTATGTTCTGTGTACAGAAGGATAACAGTTCGGAGACGATGTTTGCGGCCGGCCGATGTGGCCGATCGGTTCTAGGCACTTCAGTCTGAAACCGCGCGACCTATACGGTCGCAGGTTCGAATCCTACCTCGGGCATGGATGTGTGTGATGTCAGTTAGGTTTAAGTAGTTCTACGTTCTAGGGGACTGATGACCGCAGATGTTAAGTCTCATAGTGCACAGAGGCATTAGAATCCTTTGAACGATGTTTGCATGAACATGACAATGCTGTCATAGAGCAGATTCTGCGTGGCAATTGTTTGTGGACAATACCATCCCCGAAATGGACTGGCGTGCCCAGAGATCCCACCTGACCCCGATGTAACACCTTTGGGATAAGTCAGAACGTTGAATTCGCTCCAGATCCCCACGTTCAACATCACTACCATCTCCACTTTCTGCTCTTGAGGACGAATGTGCTGCCATTTCTTCACAGATATTCAGACACATCATTTAAAGTGGGGTCCATCCAGCAATCATATAGGCGGAGGGTGGATACATCCCATATTATGTGCAGCAATAGTGACTGAATACATTGATCAAATAGTATGTTTGTTGTTGTCGTGATCACATTAACTTCTAAGGCTCAAAATGGCTCCGAGCACTATGGGACTTAACTTCTGAGGTCATCAGTCCCCTAGAACTTAGAACTACTTAAACCTAACCAACCTAACGACATCACACACATCCATGCCCGAGGCAGGATTCGAACCTGCGACCGTAGCGGTCGCGCGGTACCAGACTGTAGCGCCCAGAACCGCTCGGCCACCTCAGCCAGCCTAACTTCTAAGGCTTATTCCACAGTATCCTCACACCAAGCGACATAGTGCAATGGTTAACACACTGGAATCGCATTCGGGAGGAGGATGGTTCAAACCCGTATCTGGCCATCTAGATTTAGGTTTCCTGTCATTTCCCTCAATCGTTTAAGGTAAATGCCGGGATAATTTCTTTGAAAGTACGCAGCCGATTTCCTCCGCCGTCCTCCCCTAAACCAAGCTTTTGTTCCATCTCTAATGACCTCGTTGTCGAAGGGGCGTTAAACACTAATCTCCTCCTCCTCCGGTAACATCACGGCGATGATTTCCACGAACCCTTGAGCGAAATAAAGCTTTTGTTTTGTTGAAAACATACTTGTAACCATGAGCAAAATCACAAATTAAATCCTTGTGTGCAATGAAAGCCACCTGCTAAGAAAATGGGTCACAATTACTTTTCTTCAGACACATAAACGGCTCTTAATACCTGAGGTGGCTAACTATCAGTTACACAGTGTACTGCGTGCGCAATTTTCAGCGGTTAAATCAGTTGATGAATCAATTTCTAGTTTTACAAGCGATTTAGTTACATTTCCTGAGTACAATGTCTAACGAACTATATTGTCAAAGGCACCAGACATTTTCACAGTGATAATTACCTGCTGATAATAAAACAGTACCTCCGTTCTTCTCAAATTTTACAGGTACCTCCAAATTAAATTGCACCTATTGACTTGAATTCAATTCAGGACGAATTCAAAGCATAAAAAAACAATGATTCGGACACTACTGTACAACTGAACGATTGTTTCTAAATAAAATACAGATTTCTATGAAACTATTCTTATTAACTTTGTTTCCACCTTACAATAACTTTCGTAGAGAGAAAGGATCAATTAATAACAATAACACAGACACAGTAAGTTAACTCATACTTTACCGTCAGAAATGATTTTATTTTCGTAACAGTAACTGATCAACTTTAAAATATTTACAGCAGCAGAGATACGTTATACTAAAATGATTTTTTTCGTTTGCAGTATTTACAGAATATAGGGACAAGCAGCAGCAGGTGAAGAACCACGCAAATGCAAAAAACAAAATTACATATACAATAATTTTTCAAGCACATTTAGGGTACAGTCGTGTACATGCTACACTTAATAATACACACACACACACACACAACTATGACAAACTGTTCATCTATCTATTCCACACCCCTAGCCCATCTCTGGGTGGCACCTACATTTCTACGGTATTCATACATCTTCGATCTGATCGATACAAACTCCACAACCTGCGAACCATTCTCCTCTTCTTTCATAGACCGTTATCCTTCTTGTTCTAAGTTGTTATGCCATAAGGATTATTGGCTGCATATCCAAACGTGTCGAATTTCTTGAGACTGAACCTAGTTACGTCATATGGATCGCAGTCTATCACCCAGTAGATGAAATTTGGTTTTGAAAACTTGTAGTGAAATTGGTACATGTGCAGCTAGGAGAGGTCCAGAGCACACATAACAGGCTTCATGAACTCTACTGAAACCTTCGTCATCTCTACAGCGATAGTGATCCATAGAAGATTGTGGCCCGCTTAAAACTTTGCTTTGTGACATAATCTCTAGCGCCATAATGCAGATCTCAACGGTAAAGTAAATGAATTTCGGGACGGGTGATTCTAAGAAGTTGCATCACCAATCTGAGACACTGCTCAAGGTTTCTATAGTGTATAATGCATCTCTGCTTCTTCCTGAGCGTTGTCGGTAGCTTGGGAACGGAAGTATTTCGCAGAACTAGGCACTTCGGACGCTCGTCATGCAGTTTGGTGGGATACTTCAGGTTTACTTCCAGGACACATTCCTTACCAGCATCAGCAGGCACATCGGGGCATTTTCCTTGAATCCGACTATTTTATCTTTGGGCAGGCAATGGAACCATCCAAAAGGCAGAGTTTGTTGCGTGGCATGTCCATAAGGATGATGTACTTCCAAGTAAAGGATGTACCTCAAATTTTCAGATGACTCGTACTCCCCACCCAGTCGTCGGCTATACAGGGTGTTTCACTAAATGTGTTTGCCTCTGTAACTTACGAAGTACTAGGCGACGGAAATATTTATTGCAGTAGGTCACCATAAGAAACGTTACGCTGTCTGGCGAGCTATGAACATAGTTTTTTGTGATATTATCCAAAGAATTGCCGAAAAAAGATACATTTTTTAAAATGGAACAATAGTTGTTTCTATCATGCACTGGAATCAGTAACACCAGCTGCGTATACATCAATTTAACTTATATTCCTACCACTTTTGGTTTGGAAGCTG
Source organism: Schistocerca piceifrons (assembly GCF_021461385.2). Classification (NCBI taxonomy): domain Eukaryota; kingdom Metazoa; phylum Arthropoda; class Insecta; order Orthoptera; family Acrididae; genus Schistocerca; species Schistocerca piceifrons. Next base: position 701,861,058 of record NC_060149.1, read on the forward strand.
CAACCCTTCAAAGTTTCAGGGGCAGATACCACACGTTGTACATAATACATGCCTGTGTGGTGGGTGATGGATGTTCTGGCCGTGGGAAGTTGATTTAAATGAGACCACCCAAACTGTCGAATATAAACGCGTGATATAACTCACATGTCAGTGTACCTGGGAAGTAGTGTGGACCGATGATTTCATCCCCAAGCATTCCACACCATACATTAATACACCACCTACGTTGACAGTCGACAGGTCGTACCCACCGAGAATTGTCTGCGGCCCAGTAGTGCACGTTATGGTGATTCACTGCACCATAATTTGTGAACGTGGACTCATCAGAGACCATAACACCTTGTAAAGACTCCAGCGTGAAATTACGCACGGTCCATTCACAGAAAGTAACTCTCGCACGGAAATCGTTCCCATGCAGCTCCTGGGTCAGTGACAGGCGGTACGGGTGAAACCTGTGGCCATGTATTATACGCCACACAGATGTGAGACTGACACCAGCGACTGCAGCAACGGCTCGTACGCTGGCATGAGGATCGTGGTGTACTGCAGCTAAAACCAACATCTCCGTCTCCTCACTTCTTGCAGTTCTTCGTCTGTTACTGAGGCGCATTACCAAGCTGCCTGTTTCCAGAAGTCGTTGTTCGGAACGTAAGAACGCAATGGCTGGCGGAGCTCTTCGCCTAGGATATTTCACGGCATACGCCATGGCTGCGTCGGTGGCATCGTGTCGGCACTCGCAAAGCATCAGCACCATGTAAACATACTCGTTGTTCGTGTATGCCATCTTCATACGATGTCAGTAACTGTGCTATATTGAGCCCCGCTTGTTTGTGTGGCTCGAACTGACAGGTTTACGGCCGTGTGCGGCGACAGTCTCCAGTCTAACAGCGCATCGAGGAAGCTTCTCGCTCCGTGACACCGGCGACGTTACGACTCGGCCGCACCTCATTTAGAAGGCGCATTGGTTTATGCGCAGCGTGTGTGGTATCTGCCCCTGAAACTTTGAGGGGATTTAGCTCCTAAACTAGAAGTGATATAAATGTAATTTAAATTGATGTATACACAGCTGGTGTTACTGATTCTAGCTGCATGATAGAAACAACTATTTTTCCATTTAAAAAATTGTATATTTTTGCTGTAACTCTTTGGATAATAACACAATAAACTGCTTTCATACCTCCGCAGACAGTGTAACGTTTCTTATGGTGACCTACTGCAATAAATATTTCCGGCGCCTATTATTTCATAGCTTACAGGGGGAAACACATTTAGTGAAACACCCTCTATGCATTAGTGTTCAAATGGTTCAAATGGCTCTGAGCACTATGCGACTCAACTGCTGAGCTCATCAGTCGCCTAGAACGTAGAACTAATTAAACCTAACTAACCTAAGGACATCACACACATCCATGCCCGAGGCAGGATTCGAACCTGCGACCGTAGCGGTCACGCGGTTCCAGACTGAAGCGCCTTTAACCGCACGGCCACACCGGCTGGCGTAAGCATTAGTGTACCTGTGGATGCACTGGCAAAGTCCCTAGCAAATTTTGCATTCGGAGAAAAGCAACATATCAACATCAGTCAATAGTTCAATGTTGATACGCGTCTCTTCCGACATTGCGTTCAACGAAAACTACGGTGTAGTGTAATGAAAGACAGGATCCACAGTCTATGTGCCCACGTACATCTTCGATCTGATCGCTACAAACTCCACAATCTGCGAGCCTTTCTCCTCGTCTTTTACAGACCGTTAACCTTCTTTCCATAAGAATTATTGACTGCATATCCAGACGTGTCGAATATCCCTCTAAATCAGAGATGCTGAACTCCTGCCAAACATTCACCGCATGCCTATAGCCCACATCTAAAATAGACAGTGCCTGCGAGTTTGGTGGTGAATGTGGTTATATCGAGCAACCTGGTTTCACAAAGTCTCTCCATCAAATGAAGGTAATCTTATGGGAAGACCCCTTCTTCGTTACAAAGTGAAACTTGGAATCGTTGGGAAATGCAGCTCGGGTGATATGGATACCCTCCTGACGCTTTGTCTCAGCAATCTTCAGCAGACGTTCCTGCAAAAATCATAACGGAGCGACATACCTGCCGTAATTTATTTCAGAATGAAATGTACTTTTCCACATAATCGGGTATGATTCAGACGTTATCATTCTGCAACATGAAATCCCACAAGTACTCAACAAGGAAGTGAGCACCATATCCACTCAACTTATGGAAGAAGACGGGTATGTGTCATGGCAGTTTATACATCAAGTTGCGCACGTTGTAAACTGGAGTGCAGAATGTCCCTGTTAGATGACGATGGTCTCTACATGGACTTTCCGCTTTTCTTTTGAAAGGCAGGTCACAAATCTGACATTTAATTGCCTGAGGCATCATTCTCCTGTGAGTTGGTTGTTGGAAAGTTTTTTTTATAAAGTCCATCAACATCCCATGCTAGTTGACCGAGGTGAGAGAATCCATCTCACAGGACTATCCCCAACACAGTCACATTTTTTGCAACTTGAATAATACGAGCATACCACTTGATTGGCTTCCAAGTGAGATTCTTGTCGCTTTGTGAACGTAGCGTGAGAGGCACTGCGATCATCCACACAATACGTCACAGGAAATAGTAAGCTCTTGGAGTCAGTGTACAAAACAAAGGCACCTAGTTTCTGCTCAGTCAGAAGTCTCTTTAAGTACTCATTCACTGTAAAAATGTCGAGGCATCTACGGCAAAAATGTCTCGCTCCGTGATGTTTCAACGTTTTGGTGAAAAGTAGGTGGGTCATATTTTTGATCCAGACGCAGTGTTGCTTCTCGCCTTCGGTGAATAGCAATAAATCTACTCGTTTACGATACTGACTGGCTACTTCGCAGAAATAGAGGGATCCAACTACTTTATGCTCTAAATCTCCTGGCTGGCTCCTTTCCTCATCTGCATCCAAACCATAAACGTGAACTGAGTAATTAGGGTTCTGCAGCCAAAATGGTGGCTGGTATGGGATGAGATGCCTTCGAAGTTACAGTGTTCGCAGACGTTAGATGTCTTGTATACATATGTAAGATGTGAATGATTTGAATAATTTCTATTGCAAGGCAGAGGCGACCATATAAGGCAATATTTATCCATCTCATCTAGATTCTGGAGATCATTACATGCCTTTAGCGGCAGTATCTGGAGCAAGAGGGATGAAATGGACCCATCCCTATTAACTGGACCAAAAACGTGCGCGTACACATCAAGGTGGTGTACGCTGTTGATCTCCTTACCAGACCCTCTTCCCTTCATACCGGAAAAATTCTTCAGTATGACGCTCTCGGTAAAAGTTCCATATCACTATGCAATCGATATGTTGTGCAATATCATGCCAATCCAATCTTCTTCCAAAGTTTGACCATACTTTTCTCTGTAGTAGCATTACCACCGTCCTTTGGGGGGGAGGGGGGGGGGAGTCAGCTAGCAGTAGAGAACTACCTTGTACCTTCCCGCGCTAGGGGTTGATGGTTTCAGGAAACTCCCTTTCCGACACTGCTTGGCGTGCACAAAGGAAGGTTGCTGGATCTCGAAATCCAGCATTGACGTGATCAATAAGGGACTGCAGGTTCCTATCTCCGAAAGCATCAGCAACCATAGAGGAATCTAATGTGGCTGCGTGTTGATAAATTGCCGGACTGCAGGATCTTATCTCTGAAAGTACCAGCAACCATAGAGTAGTCTAACGGGGCTGCTTGTTGATAAATTAGATGGGCTGTGGGTCTGCTACTGCTGCACCAGGGGCAGGGTGGTACTGGCGTCACCCTGCTTCCGCTATGCTGGGGACGTTAGCTAGACAGTCCCGGACGAATTGATGCAGACGTTGAGGCGTCCGCCATGGTACCACTAGGCTGCGGACGGTAGCCTGACGATCCTGCACGAGTTGAGGCAGATGTTCAGTAATACTGAATCGTCCAGTAATTCTGAAACACATGCATCACAACAGTCCGTAAGAATCGTATCATATTTAGACAGATACTTGCTAAAAGCCAAAGCTCGGCCCTGTCAGCAGGTGATGAAATTTCAAGGTGGGCTCTGACCTCTTTAATGCGTTTGCAGAATCGAAATCGAGAATTTCCGTCCGCTATCCAAAGAATGCGTCAACCTATGTTGGCAACTGCAGAGCAGCAGGCTAAATCTAACGAGTGGGCACTGCAAATCACTCATCAAAGAGATGAGACGATCGGGGAAGCGTTGGTGCAAGAGAGTGATTGACGTTCCTGCTGTGTGAGCCTACTCGCCGTCCTGTTGAAATCAGACAACGCCTACATTCATGTCTTCAAGTTCAGGCAAAAAAATCTTCAGTTTTGTAGTTATGACGCTCAGAAGTGGCTGTAACTGACTTATAATTCTCTTCAAAACAAAATGGGTCAATAACGTCAATTTTATATAACACACACCAGGGGCTGCTCACCAAGTTCTTGGGGGCTCGTGCCACTCCATTACAACATGTTTTATTTATTCACTCATTCAGATAAATGAAAATGTAACCTCTCACTGAAGAGTACATGAGCGTCATGAGGCAGGTTTTCGTTCAAGGCTTCGCATGAAATGTTTCGCGAAATAAAATCGCATGGATTAAGCGTGTGCACCACTGTCACTTTGTAAGAAACAAATTAGCCTGGATTAAATGTGTGCACCACTGCCAGTTTGTATGAATGAAATTTAACGTCTTCATGAAGAGTTCGCCTGACTAATCAAGAACTGCAAGAGCAGCTGCTTGTTTCATGCAGATCGCTTGAGGAAATTCAAAATCGCCGGTCTTACTTTCTCTCAGTGATTGTTGATGGTTTTGGTTTCTTTCTCTGCACACTACCAGTATCCATAAACGTGTGCACCTATATAACACTCGATTTTAAATCAGAAACACGACTTGCAGAATCGATATTAAACTGTTATATGAATACATGATGGGTTGCGACGACTGAACGGCCATAGGAAAAATAAGTCGCCACAGCAAACGCGTCCTCCTCTCTCATCCCCTGCAAGATCGCTGCTAAAATAACCTTATAAAACATTAAGTCCCGCTCTTTCGCATGCACTCAATCCCACAATAGAAAGCGCAATGGTCGCAGCGTGGCGCACGTTTCAAATAAGGGAGTCCCGCGCCGCACCCTGTACAATACTGAAACATAACTAAAAACCCTTTAATAATGACATAAATCCTATACTCCTGTACCCTAACATTATAATGCAGTACACGTTGTAGAACAAACAACTACCGAAATTGATATAAGCAGTGTTCGTTCATCGTATAACATTACGAAAATTTGTACAGTAATTGCAGCATCACTTGGAAGCGCCAAAAATTGCTCAGAAGATCTCTTCATGATTTATACAGGGTGGCCCACTTAAACGTTTCATCGCAAATATGTCTGGAACAACAATAGACATTGAAAAACGACCTTCTCGGGTATGAATGTGAGGCAGGGGCGCATGAAAGTAAATTCCAAAAAGTAAGCCAACATTATTTCCAAGACAAACTTTTTTTAATGGATGCACCGTATCATTTGTTACTCAATCAATAACGTGAAAAATCACAGAAATAATGGCGTTGGTTGCATCGCACCACGTGAATTACAGCCTGAGAAATTGCAAAAGGGAGTTGACGCTTGAAAGAAACGAAACACGCGTCTATTGCACATCCCGAGATACAAACGTGAGCTCCACGTTGCCCGTAATAGCTATGTGACTGACGTACTACGATGCGACAAACGCTCTACCTATTGCTATTTACTGGAAACAATGAAATTTCCAGTCACACACAATGAAAAATAAGAAAAAGGTTTACTCTTTGGTGCTTTATTGAGCTTTACTGTAGTACCAGAATGGATATAACGATAATCATAGGTCAGAGAAAACATAGTTGATGACTGACCAAGGATCTAATGCAGGTGTAAGTGCAAGTTTTACGTAGTTGTACATCAATTACATGATGCTAAATGATACATACAGGATATATCACTGGGCATTTTTGATGATTACCTTAGAATTGAAGTTTTTAATATGTTGAAACAGTTACACAAATGTACAGAACCTACAAAACAAAAATAGCTATCCTTAGAAATTCACAAAATTTATGCCGGTATGCAATCACATTTCTCACAGCTGAAAAGCTACAACGTACGTTCGAAGATATCGCCATTTACATGGCAACGTCGCTGTGCACGCTCCTGCACTGATCGACTTACTGCTGTCAGAGTTTCTGTTGTTATCGCGGCACGTGCACAGGTACTATGGGCATTCAGGTTGCCCATTGTTGTTTGAAATTTGTGATATACTACATTTTTCACATGTACCCAGGCAAAAATTTCGTGACGATGAGGTCCGGCAGCCCGCTGGAAATCTCGGAACAGGACTGTGCCGTCCTTTCCTGAGATTTAGGAATTATTGATTTTGTACTGTGACCGGTACTGTTTCATAGTGTGTACGTAGATAAATAACACACGCAGGATGAAAACTGTTGAGTACATCTCAATGTTCGTCGCAGGAAATCCAATTATTTCTTTAGGCCCTAATGACAAAAAACGTTCAAATGTGTGTGAATGCCTAAGGGATCAAAATGCTGAGGTCATCGGCCCATAGACTTACACACTACCTAAACTAACTTATGCTAAGAACAACATGTACCCCCACGCCGGAGGGAGGACTCGAACCTCCGGCGGGAGGGGTCGCGCAATTCGTGCATGGCGCCTCAAATCGCGCGGTCATTCCCGGCGGCCACTCATGATAAGAGTGAAAGTAAGATTACGTACGGCAATTGCATCGCGATTACGAGCGACGTGCTATTCACACTCGCATCTCGGGATGCGCACTAGCGGCGCGTTTCGTTTATTTCGAGCGTCAACTTCGCTTTGCAATTTCTCGTGGTGTATTTGGCGTATTGCATTGCAACTAACGTCATTCTCCGCGTAATTTTTCACCTTATTGATTGCGTGAGAATTAATATGGTGTGTCCATTTAAAGAAACTCATTTTGTGTTGAAGATATTACTGGCTTACGTCTTAGAATGTCTCATAGTAGCTGGCCGCGGTGGCCAGTCGGTTCTAGGCACTTCAGTCCGGAACCACGCGGCTGCTACGATCGGAGGTTTGAATCCTGCCTCGTGCATGGATGTGTGTGACGTCCTTAGGTTAGTTGGGTTTAAGTATTTCTAAGTTTAGGGGACTGATGACCTGAGCTGTTAAGTCCCATAGTGCTTAGAGCCATCTGAACCATCTGTCTCATAGTATTTATTTTCACAAGCCTCTTCCTTTCATTCATATCAACGAAAGTCGTTCTTCCATATCTGTTTGCGCTGAAACGTTTAAGTGGGCCACGCTGTGTATAATAAAGTTAATAGTGTGTCAATTGCAGCTAAATCCTGCATGAATATTCATTAGTGGTTATCCTCAGTGACGTACCATTTGTTACATGTGTCGTTTAGTCATTTATTCTTTTGGTGTTGTGCATCTGCTTGTTTTCTTTTTGCCGGCCGGTGTGGCCGAGCGGTTCTAGGCGCTCCAGTCTGGAACCGCATGACCGCTATGGGCTACGGTCGCAGCTTCGAATCCTGTCTTGGGCATGGATGTCTGTGGTGTCCTTAGGTTAGTTAGATTTAAGTAGTTCTAAGTTCTAGGGAACTGATGACCTCAGATGTTAAGTCCCATAGTGCTCAGAGCCATTTGAACCACTTTTTTTTATTTTTTTTTCATAATTTCACATGTTGTTTTCACAAGGAATATTAAGTTATTATAGCACAATAAATCACAGCAAACTGTAAGAAATTCCGATACTTAACCATTTTATATCTGATTATAGGTAATCATTGCCGCATATTCGGGCTGGGTTAGCACTTGGACAGTTGACCATCCGGTCTGCCAAGCACTGCTGGCAAGCGGGGGGCAGACAGATCTAGTGAGACAAACTGAGGAGCTAATTGATACTTGATTGAGAAGTAGCGGCTTCGATCTCGGAAAGTGACATACGGGCGGGAGAGCGATGTGCTGACCATTTTCTCCTCCATATCCGCATCCAGTGACGTTATGGGTTGAGGATAACACGGAGGCCGGTCGGTACCGTTGGGCCTTCATTGTCTGTTTGGAAGGAGTTTAGTTTCGTTTTTATTGCCCCATATGTTGGCTTTGTTGTCGTCTTACAGAAAAATTGCAACATTGTAAAATTAGTATAGTATGTTTGGACCCTTCTCCTTTGTGATGGTCTGAACTCAGCTATTGATGCTTTCAATGAGGTTTCTGAATGTCTGCAGAGGAATGACAGTAAATTCTTCCTCATGACCCGAAATCAGAGAAGGTGTTGTTGTTGGAGGTTGGGGTCTGGCACGAAGTCGGCGTTTTAACTTATTCCAAAAGTGTACCATAGGGTTCAGTTCATGACTCTGATCAGGCCTATAGTTTTCAGGAATCTTACTGTCAACAAAACATTGCCTCACCGTTGAGGACAACTTTCTACAATTTTGTTGAAACATGGGGCAATTTCATACAGTTTTGTTGTAATATGGAGCAGCTTGCTAAAGTTTTGCTGTTATTTGTGACAAATTGCTACAGTTTCAATTCAGCTTACAGCTTGCGGGGCAATGATACGGAAGTCTTATTATATAGCCAAATTAGACCTTAACAACAAATTTACCTGCCTGCCTAGCATATTATTTCTATCCACAAGTGCTTAGACAAGAATGTAGTATTGGGCACTTAATTTCAGAGTTAACATTCATGTTTTTGTCACAAATTTTGATGAATATGCATGTGTGTTTGTGGTGTGTGTGTGTGTGTGTGTGTGTGTGTGTGTGTGTGTGTGTGTGTGTGTTGCGAGCCCGCGCGCGTGCGCAAGTGGAGATACTTGATAAGAATACTGCATTTTTTATGATCCTGGTGAATTTTTAAAGACATTTTAGATGTGTAAAGAACATTGTGCCACATAACAAGCACTATAGAGCAGTGGAAAATGATGAATGCTTGCTTCGCTATGACACTGTGTTGTTGTTGGCTGTTTCGTTTTAATGCTACAGTGATATTGTCTGGAGAGGAAATGGGGAAGGTGTTGGGAAGGGTGGATTTGGAGTGTGTGAATGGCATGTAACATAATAGATGAGGAAGGTATGGTTTTTAATGCGGTAGATAAGGAGGGCGTGGCTGCCGGCATCATGGACTTTTAAATTTCTTCTGATCACCAGATACTGCAGCAGCACACCATCGGCGCCAACTGGCAGTGGAACTTGGACTATGGACCAAAGAGTTGGTAGCCATGTACTCCTGCACAGTACTATCACTTTTAGAGCCAGAACAAGGTTTGTTGACATCACATGAATTTACCACCTCCAGCTATGTCTTACATCGCCGGCCGCTGTGGCCGAGTGGCTCTAGGCACTGCTGCTACAGTTGCAGGTTGGAATCCTGCCTCGGGCACGGATGTGTGTGATGTCCTTAGATTAGTTAGGTTGAAGTAATTCTAAGTCTAGGGGACTGATGACCTCAGATGTTAAGTCCCATAATGCTTAGAGCCATTTATGTCTTTCATTTTTGTTCAAATATGGCAGCTATGTCCAATAACAGATTCAGCAGTTTCTATCGTTATACAGTAATAATTCCCTACAAAGAGCACACTTTCCTCACATTATAGCTATAAAGAATGGAAAATATGGAAGATAATTAGGACTAATTGTATCGCCTAATACGTGGTCATAGGAGCACAGTGTCCGATCGGACAAGGCAAGGGGAAGAAGCTGGATTTGTCTTTTCCGAGAAGAAGATCCCCGGTTTTGTCTTAATCGATGCAAAGAAAGAATGAAAAATTTTGATCCAGACGGATAAACGGATGTCTGGACTCCACGTCTCTTGAATGAGAAGCCAGGGCCTGGACCACTGCATATCTGTTCTCTGTTAACAGTTGGTATTGAAACGGAAAATTTCTATATATCAAGTGCCACAAGTGACATATAAAGCAAGACATTTGTGCTTTCTAGCAATCTGCTGTTCAATGCTAGAGTGCTCACATCAACTCCCACATCTCTCGTTATCTTGATGCCCAACTCCATTAGAGAAATGGAAGAAAAGTTTTGTAGAAATTTACCAGCAAGAAAGATCTCACTCACGCCTTGATATACCTTTACAATTTTTACACTTCGTTCGCTGTCTCATTGACTGTTCCTTGATGTCTCAGGATGTGTCCTATTTGTTTATTCCTGCTTTTGGTCAAACCTACCATAAAAACCTTTCTCCTCGATTTCATTCGGTGCCCTATGAATTAAACTTATCTTCAATAACCTTCTGTAATATTGCACTTCGAAAGATAATATTCTCTTATTTTATGTACCGATTAATTTCCACGTTTCACTTCCACATAAAGCTACACTCTGGACAAATTCTTTCGGAAAAGACTTCTCATAACTGAAATTTGTATTTCATGTAAACATATTTTCTTTCTCTCGGTAAGGCTTTTCGTATTATTGAGAGCCTAAATTTTAGAGCGTATTTACTTTTACCATCGTCAGTTATTTGATTGTCTAAATACAAAAACTGCACTCCTGCATTGAGTGTCTAATTCCCTCATAATTCCGCCAGGATCCCCCAGTAGTCTCCTTCGACTTTTATTACTTCAGTCTGCCTTAAGTACAAGTTCTAGGTAACATTCCACTCACTGTTTTTTTATAGTTCATAACTTCATAGTTTCCAGTAAAAATTTTCGAAGGTATTATCTACAATTTGTAGATTTTTCTTCCTTGACATATCTTCTAAGATATGTCGTGGGGTAAGTATTATCCATTGTGTCTCTACAATTTTCTGGAATGCAAGCCGGTCGCCGGTCTTCTCCAAGCTTCTGCAAGTCACTCCATTCTTTCTTAGACAATCCTTGTTACCATACTGCAACAATGAGAACCATTAGTTAATAAACTAATGGTTTATCGTATGTCCCCACTGCACTTGAGATTGTTGCACTGTTCTTGATCTCTAAATTTATTTCATCCCTCTATTCTATTCCACTTACCAGATGGAATGATTTGGCTACGGTTGGTTGGTTCTTTCAAGGAAATTAAGAGTTCTCAGGGAATATCATCTACTTCATGTATCTTGCTCCGACGAATGTTTCTCTGCACACTGCCAGATTCTTTTCACAGTATCGCATCGGCCATCTCACTTTCAACTGTTTTTCATCCTGTTCTATAACACTGTCTTCAAGATTCCCAAATTTACAAAGTTTTTTAAATATTCCTTTCACCTTTCAGCCTTCTCTCCCGTGTTTAGTACTGTCTAATCAGCTGAGGTGTTGATGTCCATAGGGCTGTTTCTCTTTTCTCTAATAGTGTCTTTGTCTTTCCGTGTACCTTAACAGTTCCCGCTTTGCCAACTTGTACTTTCTGTCAACCAAGACGTTTAGATGCCCTTATTCCCTGGCAAATGACATCGTATGGCTCTGAAGCTAGACTCAATAAGCACCCATATACGAGCTGAACCAGAACTCTACCGACAAACTTTCAGATGTTGTCCCTGGATACCTTCCGAATATTGTGATATACGTTACCCACGGTCCCCGAGGGCTTGTTAATAATGTAATTATAGTTTATTCGGTTTAATACTGCAGTCACACTTGTTTATTTGGAAATACCTCCACAACAGTGAAAATCATGTAACATGCAATAACCAACACACACTTATGCAACAACCCTCAGACGAAACAGGTACACTTATATCACAGTGTGTTCAGTCTTTGCTGTCAGTGTACAGTACAGCACGTAAAAAACGCCGAACTGTTCCCTTAAAGGTGTTCTGGATTTCGATTGCCATTATCACGGCAGAATGTACAACGACAAACCATCGACTCTCTTACAGGCTCAGGAGTTCCAGGAGTTCGACGTACTACTTCCGAAGTTACGATAATGCTAACAGTCAGACCCATGCGATTACTGACCGGAGTCTCCTAAACTAGTCTCTTCACTTGTCCCAAAAGAAAAAGTCCATTGCTGTCATGTCTAGTGACCGAGTTGGCCATGGAACTGGACCACCGCAGACATTCATTGTTGTCCAAATAGAACATCAGTGTGGTTCCAAATGCATAGTGCAAGGTGAGTGAATGGAACACACTTATTTCCAAAAACGATATACAAAAATACCATAGAAATTTGTATTTTTGTGCATTATTTTCAGTACAATACAGATACAAAGCTAACTGAAACAATAAACAAAACGAAATGCTATAACACCGTAGTTAGTCTCCGAAGATCTCAAGTCCCTTATAATAAATTGGTCAGAAGGCACCAATCGCTGAACAACCCCTAGAAGTTTATCGGTGTTCTGGTTCACCCTGTACGCTGATTAACACAGTATAAACCTATACAGAAACACCATAAACGCAGTAGCCACAAAAGTTCTGTAAAACTGTCCATAAAATAATCAAAAATAAAGAAAAACGCGAAAGTACTGAGGACAGACATAATTATGAAGCAAACGCATGTTATCGCTTTCGATACAGTATGCCGCCTTGTCACTGACAGAGAGTTAAATTAAGGTGAATGATTAAAACAGTAAATTAGGAGGAAGCGAGACCGAGTGAGAAACTGAATAAAATTGGCATTGGCAGATATGAAGAGATTATCTGGCCATTTGCAAATTTGCTACAGCTGGATGCCAGATTTGGTGACAGACGTCATATAGTCGCAATTGTTGTAGGTGCGTGGATGTAATTAAAATACTGCGAACTGATAGAAGTGATTTCACAGCTTCAGTCAACGTAATCGTGCCTATAATGTGCTGATTCTCTATCTACATGATCACCCAGCAATTCACACATAATAATTGGGCAAAAATCGTCCGCATAAATTCTTTCAAGGAGGGGCAAGTCCCTAACGGAGCCAACAGAATTGCAGTGGCAACATTAGATTAAATCTACGAGACGAGCACTCTCTTCCCCTGTTCCCTTTCCCTGCAGACCTCTCCCCTCCTATCCAAGACACTTTCTTGGAAATAGACCAGTCCGAGAGCAACTAGGCAACACATACGTATTTCGCTCTCTTTATCACAATCCAGCATTTTCCTACAATATGAAATGAAGCAGCCACTCAGTATGAATCCGAGATATGACATGTTCTAATAATTCAGTCTCTGTACCACACAAACACCATTTTCTTCTCATGGAGAAATCTCTGTACGCCACTTGGTACCAAAAACGTGCAAGTCTGATCTCAGATGTGTGCATGACAGTTCAGCCATTCCAACAAAAGTAATGTGTCACTCCAAACGAAATAAAATTGGTTTGTATTATTTGTCAAAATGTGTAAAGATTTGTACTGGAAGAGCACAAAACACACGTGACTCACTTATTGTTTACTGTGTTTGTCCTAAAGAAAATATCCAGCAACCTTATGGCGATTTCTTCTTTAGCAACCCAGTCCACACGCCTGCCCTGTTAGAGATCGGACAATGTATCTCGACTGAGAAAGATGTAGTAGAACCAGTTGCACTATCCTTGTCTACAAGGTGCAACATATATTTTCTGTTTCAGGATTACTGAGCTACTAACTGAAAGGTAGTCTGTGAATGAAAACTTAAAGTCTGTGCTAGGCTTTAGTTACAGGTTCGACATTCGCATGCAATCAGACTCAGTCGTAATATCCAGCTTACGGCATTCAATCTGACCTGTTACCGAAAAGACTACGAAGAGGACTGTCTGTCACGGAATGTTCGCTCAAATATTCCACACCTCGGTCAATTTGAACGTTCACTTCTGCATGCCAACAGGTACAATACGCCACGTGGATCTTAGATCAAAAGTCACAGTTTACATATAAATATCGCATTTTTGGGTGTTCGTCTTTCTCATACATTCGTGTTCACTTTGCGACACTCCCTGATCAAGTTTGACTCATTATTCCGTAAAATTATTATTTCTAATCATTACTCCTTAAACAAGCGTATGTACATGATGATGGCAGAGCTCCGAGCTTAACGGCCTTTACGAGTAATTTATTAAATGAACAAATTTAGAACATCTACAAATATCAAAACTATTCCCGCTTTAAATAACTTAATTACCATAAAATGTTTCTTGCTTCCTCAGCCGGTCATTATGGCCGAGCGGTTCTAGGCGCTTCAGCCCGGAACCTCCCTGCTGCTACGGTCGCATGTCCGAATCCTGCCTCGGGCATGGATGTGTGTGATGTCCTTAGATTAGTTAGGTTTAAGTAGTTCTAAGTCTAGGGGACTGATGATCTCAGATGTTAAGTCCCATAGTGCTTAGAGCCATTTCAAACACTTCTTTTTTCCTTCTTAAATACCATATACTGGCGAATTGCACTTTACAAATTTCCTCTGACAGTCTGATTCACTCTCTTTAGACAACCATAAACTGCCGAATTGCACTTACATGGATGAAATACAAAAAACGTTTTCCATATAAAGATCGATAAGTATATTTAACGTTCTTGAAATCTGTATAATCAACTTCTGTAATAACTCATAATTTTGCAAAATATCCCACCATCATTAACACATTTTGAAAAATGAATTTTTTCTTATAACATAAATGAAAGAACTTTAAAGTCACTTGCACACCTGTGTAGTAAAGCTGGGTTCTGAAATGCCGTTTTTTGGAAAATAAGCTGTACACAATGTGCTATCGGATTATTTTGAACATACCTAACTAAAATATCAAATGGTTCAAATCGCTCTGAGCACTATGAGACTCAGCTTCTGAGGTCCTCAGTCCTCTAGAACTTAGAACTAACTAAACCTAACTAACCTAAGGACATCAGACACATCCATGCCCGAGGCATGGATGTGTGTGCCTGCGAACGTTGCGGTGGCGCGGTTCCAGACTGTAGCGCCTAGAACCGATCGGCCAACACGAACGGCAAGTAAAGTATCTAAACATTCATTAATATCCTAATTTTGTATGTTACTTAAAATGTTTGATGTCTTAAAATGTTATTTTACGTTTTACCTTCACTGTTCCTTTTTATCATTCCATGTACGTGTATTTTGTTAAATGAAAAAAAGTGGGTAACGCACTATTATGATAGAAAATAATTACAATAATGACAATGCTGCTAATGTCGGTGCTGGACTCTCCTAAACTCCAATAACGATAATCTGTAAGGAAATATTGAAAACAGCGATCTTTCTACACCATGCACATAAAATGAACAAAATTTCGTCACGTAATATACCCGACGGAGAAGCGAATATAAAAAAAAAAAGATTCACCAAAATTTAAAACATTCACTGCTGGTCCTCTAATATCGTGAATTGTATCAAGCATATTTCAGTACGTTGTTAAGCCTTGGCAGCTTATTTTCCAAAAATTGTATTTCAAACACCAGCTTCATTACACAGAGATGTATGTGGCTTGAAAGCTTCTTAAATTTATTTTGTAACAAAAGTTTTCATTTTTCAGAATGAAGTTGTTACAAAAGTTGATTATACTGGTTTCAAGAACATTGATTATAGATGTCCACTTTGCATGGAAAACTTTTTTTGTACATCATCCCTTCTGTTACGTACCAACACTATATCTGACAACTGGCTGCAGAATTTCGTAATTGCGAGAGCTCGTCACTTTGTGTTCCGTGCGGGAGTGTCAACAAGTGCGACACGAAACGACAGCGTTTTATCACGTTGGCAGGTCAGGAGGAAAGCAGGACGTCAGCGCTTTGAGTGAACTGGGTAGCTAATATCAGCAGGAGCTTTCTAAAGCAATACGACTGAGAAGTATCACGTCACCTTCTTATGTGAAGTAAGAAGCCGCGTCGCTAACGTAAGAAGGCGTACTGAATATTGTTACGGACCAGTCTGCTGGTGTAACAAATGTGTTAAGCAAATAATGTGTGATATGAATTGCTGATACATTCGTATTAGGAAAGCCTATGTGGTCACTACAAGTGGCGTTCGGTCAACACCAGTCGATATTTCACACTATAAATACTCGAGCATTTGAGTTCAGGAGGTTGGTCAGAAGAATCGATGACGTACAGAACGCGCGTACTCGATTCCCTGACATAGTATTAACGCTGGGTGTAAGTCTGTTGTAGGTGTCCTGCTCGTACTCAACACCACCAACAGCCGTCGGAGAGACGTCTTCCTCTCCGTAAGCACCAGTCACGAATCCGGTGCTATTGACAGCTCGAACGCAGATGGGAAGGCCTAGGGGTCTTCCGTGTCTACTTGGGCCAGGACACCAGCATGCCTGACACTTCAGCGGAGCCGCGGGGCTTACCTGCGCGGCTCCCTTCTCGAACACACGACAACCGTCATCGCGGTTCAGAGAACAGATATCAGCCACAGTTACGGGAGGAGATTGAGGAGGACGTCCTAGGCCGGCGTCTGTAAGCCACATACGCACGCGCCACCTTCGTTGAGTGCGGGGGGTGGAGACGCAGCATCCAATTCCCCAGTAGCTGCTAGGCGCTCGCAGCGCACCCGGACAAGCAGCGGCAGAGGCCCACCGTAGAATCGCTAAGTAGAGATGTATTTGCAAAAATTAATGGTTAAAAGTCACTCCTTTTTTCCTGCGCCTACCGGCGTACACAGGTTACAACCACATCCTCTTCCCGGAGGAACCGGCAAGTGACGAACTGGGAGAGTGCCTCCTGACACACCATCCATCTGCTACGCCTTGCAATACTCACCACCTGCACTTCGAAGATATTCCCTCTACACATGAAATGTTAAAATAACTTCTGGGGTGTGTCTTACCCCTTAAAAGTAAAACTGGGCACAAACAAAAAGAATACAAAAAATGGTTCAAGTGGCTCTGAGCACTATGGGACTTAACTTCTGAGGTCATCAGTCCCCTAGAACTTAGAACTACTTAAACCTAACTAACCTAAGGACATCACACACATCCATGCCCGAGGCAAGATTCGAACCTGCGACCGTAGTGGTGGCGCGGTTCCAGACTGTAGCGCCTAGAACCGATCGGACACCCCGGCCAGCAAAAAGAATACATATTGGACTACTTTTGCCCTCTTTATACACCGGTCAAGTTTCATCTACATCGTTTATTGGCAATTTGGGGCGTTCTCTCGTCAGTTAATAAAGCTAATACACTACTGGCCATTAAAATTGCTACACCAAGAAGAAATGCAGATGATAAACGGGTATTCATTGGACTAGTATATTATACTAGAACTGACATGTGATTACATTTTCACGCAATTTGGATGCATAGATCCTGAGAAATCAGTGCCCAGAACTACCACTTCTGGCCGTAATAACGGCAATGATACGCCTGGGCATTGAGTCAAATAGAGCTTGGATGGCGTGTACAAGTACAGCTGCCCACGCAGCTTCAACACGATGCCACAGTTCGTCAAGAGTAGTGACTGGCGTATTGACGAGCCACCATTGCTCGATCACCATTGACCAGACGTTTTCAATTGGTGAGAGATCTGGAGAATGTGCTGGCCAGGGCAGCAGTCGAACATTTTCTGTATCCAGAAAGGCCGGTACAGGGCCTGCCACATGGGGTCGAGCATTATCCTGCTGATATGTAGGGTTTCGCAGGGATCGAATGAAGGGTAGAGCCACGAATCAAATGGTTCAAATGGTTCTGAGCACTATGGGACTTAACTTCTAAGGTCATCAGTCCCCTAGAACTTAAAACTAATTAAACCTAACTAACCTAAGGACATCACACACATCCATGCCCGAGGCAGGATTCGAACCTGTGACAGTAGCGGTCGCGTGGTTCCAGACTGTAGCGCCTAGTACCGCTCCTCCAGCCCGGTCGGCAGCCACGGATCGAAATACATCTGAAATGTAACGTCCACTGTTCAAAGTGCCGTAATGCGAACAAGAGGTGTCCGAGACGTGTAACCAATGGCACTCCATACCATCACGCCGCGTGGTACGCCAGTATGGCGATGACGAATACACGCTTCCAATGTGCGTTCACCGGGATGTCGCCAAACACGGATGCGACCATCATGATGCTGTAAACGGTACCTGTATTCATCCGAAAAAATTACGTTTTTCCATTCGTGCACCCAGTTTCGTCGTTGAGTACCCAATCGCAGGCGCTTCTGTCTGTGATTCAGCGTCAAGGGTAACCGCAGCTATGGTCTCCGAGCTGATAGACCATGCTGCTGCAAACGTCGTCGAACTGTTCGTTCAGATGGTTGTTGTCTTGCAGATGTCCCCTTCTGTTTACTCAGGGATCGAGACGTGGCTCCACGATCCGTTACAGCCATGCGGATAAGATGCCTGTCATCTCGACTGATAGTGATATGAGGCCGTTGGGATCCTGCACGGCGCTCCGTATTACCCTCCTGAACCCACCGATTTCATATTCTGCTAACAGTCATTGGATCTCGACCCACGCGAGCAGCATTGTCGCGATACGATAAACCTCAATCGTGATAGGATACAATCCAACCTTTATCAAAGTCCGAAACTTGATGGTACGCATTTCTCCTCCTTACACGAGGCATCACAACAACGTTTCACCAGGCAACGCCGGTCAACTGATGTTTGTTCATGAGAAATCGGTTAGAAACTTTCCTCATTTAGATACGTTATAGTCGTCGCCATCGTCGCCAACCTAGTGTGAATGCTCTGAAAAAGCTAATCACTTGCATATCACAGCATCTTCATCCTGTCGGTTAAATTTTGCGTCTGTAGCACGTCATCTTCGTGGTGTAGCAATTTTAATGGCCAGTAGTGTAACATTCATTTATTATGTTACTCCGCATTTCCACCTTCATTCACAGTACTAACGAAACATACTGAATCGACGATAATAACTAGAAGACGTAATATTGGCAGAAGATATAAGTTTGTTTCCAAAGTACACTGGTTTAACTATGTATGATTTAAGATGCTCCACAACCGGAACTACAAAGAACCACTGCTGGAAGAGCGCACATCTGCCATGCTAGAATCATGACTCATCTATGAATCTGTCTGGTTTCTACTGTCCGACTTACATATGCACGATACAAGACGCTACACCTCACACTCCCTATAATACAAAAAATTTTAATAGTTTCCCAAAAGCAAACTTAGTAAACAAAAATATATAATTGTTACTTAGAACTTGGCGGCTCTAATACTAATCAAGCCAACTGTTTTACAAAAGCGTATTTTTCTCTGACGTTCTTTACAAAATCATAAAACACAAAACTTCTTTTCCAAAAGAAAGAATTTACTACTCTTTTAAGATTACTTCAAATTAATCATCACTTCATTTCAGTTTCATCACTTTAAATCATTTCTAGACATTTCGCTTTATAGTGCGTCTACTTAAATTTGTATTTTGTAGGTCCATCCCATTCGGCACTGTTTGGTGTCCCTATGCACTTTGAAAAATTTTTCGCTCATCGTCATGGCACTTTATTTGTGTGGGGTCTGTTGCACTCCACCTCCACTTACAATATAGTCCAGCCTTCAGTTACATCGCGACTTCCTTGAAACAGTTTTTCTAAGATTATTATTGTATACAATATCTTCCTGAAAGGTAAATATTAATACATATTCCTTTCTTAAAATTATTGTATTTTTCTTTACATAGTGAACCTTAAATTTAACTGCTTAAACAGTTTTACTGAATAGTCTCCATAAAAGTAATTTAACAGAGAATTTCCGCTAATTACATTATATGAATTCGAAATTGCGAATACGGATAACCATAAGCTGTAGAACGGAATGACGACAGTGAAAATATGTGCTGGACAGGGACTTGAGCCTGGATTTCCCGCTTATCGCGAGCGATCGCCTTACAATTTGGCTATTCGTGCACGGCTAACGTCCACATCCAATGTCTCACATGTACGGGAATATACATAATGAATGTACGAATACAGGTTGTAGGGGTATGGTTGATGACATACGAAGTTCGGGTCTGACTGGGAGAGGTGCACGACTAGCCGCCGGCACGGTTCTACATCTATCTACATTGATACTCCGCAAGCCACCCAACGGTGTGTGGCGGTGTTCGGTAAGAGAGATTAGCTGTCCTCTGTAATAAAACAAACTGAGTGAACGCAAAACCTGACTGGGTGTCATCGAACGTCCGCGCCGAACAAATTCAACGAACAATATAGAACACAATGAGATTTTTAAAAAATCGTATGGCGAACGCCCGCGATATGCGGGTAATCCAGGTTCGAGGCCCTTGTGGCACAAATTTTTTCTGTCGTCATTCCATTCTACGGCTGATGTTTATCCATATTCTAAACTGTGGATATATGTAATATATTTCATAATGGCTGTAGTCGCCACAGTGCCTGTTCCTTTGGCCATGCATGCATATCCAAAGGTACTTTGCATCGTAATTCAGAATAGCACAGGCACTGCAACACATTTCCCCTGATTCTCTCAAGTGGCACAATGTTAAACCACGAGGGTTGGAACTTACATAGTGGCAACTATTTATTCACAACCGATACAAAGGAGTTACATGTTTGCACCGGTTATTGCCCTCCAAAGTAGTCATCAGCGTTGTGTAGAACCCGATGCCAGCGATGTCGAAGGCGTAGTATACCGTTAGCAGAGCCTGTTCTGTTGATGGTGCGAATGGAGCGGTCTACTGCCTGTCGAATCTCTGGAACAGTTCTGAAGCGAATGCGACGAAGTAGTTCCTTCATCTTCGGAATCTAATCAAAGCCACAAGGACTTAAGTCCGGGGAATATGGTGGATGGTACAGTATTTCCCAGTCCCATCGATTGAACAGAGTAGCCACAGCTTGGGCTGTATGCTCCCGCGCATTGTCGCGCAAAATGATGGATGGGCTGCGCAGAATGTGTCGACGCTTCTTTCGCAAAGCTGTCCGTAGGTGATGCTCTAAAAACGAACAGTAATACTGTGCATTGACGATCTACCGTGGAGGAACGTAATGCTTTAGAATAACATCATCACAGTCGTACACGAGAATCACCATAACTTCCACCATACTGGGGCTCTGACGCACTTTCGACTTTCACGGGGACCCATACTGACGCCATTCGTTGGACTGGCGTTTCACCTTTGGCTCGTACGATATGGCCCATGTCTCATCCATTGTTACGATACGGTGTAAGAAGGCCTCTCCTCCGCGCTCATAGCGCTCCCAGTGTGACTGGGCAGTGTCGTAACGCGTCCATTTCTGCATTTCCGTCAAGTCATGCGGAACCCATCGTGATGCAATTTTTCGCATGCTCAGATGTCCCTTCAGAATGTGAAGCACAGTCGTATGCGCTAATCCGGTTTTGTGGGCAAGCTCACGAATCGTATGGCGTCGATCACTGTCCACTAACGCGGCAACAGCATGCACTTCTTCTTCCGAGACGCAAGGATTACCTGCCCGATTTACATCTGCCACAGTTTGCCGACCTTCGTTGAAGGCTTTTACCCATTGTGCCACTTTTCTGTACGGCAATGCCGATTCCCCGCACGCCTCTTGAAGACCTTATGACACTGTCGTGCTGTACGACCTCTGGCACATTCAATCATCATCCAACTCCGTTGGTCCTGTTTCGAAAACATAATGACACCGTTACGTTAGACAGCTCGCCCACAAGTGACCGTGTTTCTCTTGATTATGTGCATCCCGGTGACGTGGGACGGGCGAGTCCATTCGCTCGGACGTAAGGTAGGTATGTCAACAACCTGTGCTATCAATGACAATAGTAGATTCCATTGCATAGTGTCTCCACAGCAGTGTTGCCACTATTCAAGTCCCAACCTACATATTTAAAATAATAGTACTCTTCAAAGAGAGAACCAGTCAGTTCCACTAGCAAAATAGATTGCTAGTGAAAACATTTTCTAGATATACTTAACTGATTCAGTAAATTTTATTGAAATAGTTCGACGCATTTACTTTACACTGCTTTGCAAATTCTTTCAAAAATATTAAAATGAACACAAATCATTGTTTTACAAAACTTACAACATAACATAGTTAGTACTGTTTTTACCAGTTTCTCTTCACAGTATATATGCAGTCCCATATTTTGTAGGTAGGCCCCAACGCCTCTCAAAATTTGACAATAAAAACATTGACCTAACACAGGACAATCAAAATATCATGAAATTTTTTACAGAAATTCCTCATATTACTCTTGCCGTCACTTAACCTCTTTTACACTTTGTGATTAGTGAGATCAAGATTAATAGACCCATTCCATATTCCCACTAAAGTTCTGTAACCATAGTACTCAGTTTATTTCAACAGTCAAGGCCGGGAATTTTTTGTCACTAATCCAAAACCTATTAATCATTTTTCTTCACGTCAATATCTTTCCTCAACAAGTCAGCTTATTTCGTTACTATTATCTACGTACCAGTTAGTTTAATGTTTAACCACATCAGGTAAGCTTGACTTTAATGTTCCACAAAGTACTGTCTACTTTTCAACTCAACAACACACCTCTGTACTAATAGTCATATCATCCCATCTTTAATTTCCTCGTTCTAATCGTTTCACTTACATTTTACCTCTGGTAATCTTCACACCACCGCTTCAATATCTTCTATTTATTTTTCAGCACGTATCACCTTTTTATGCTACAAGTCACCTTATTTCACCATTAATTACTTATAAACCACAGACATTGTTTAAACTCTTCAATATTAATTAATATCTTTTTTTTTCTTTCTCTCTCTCTAAATACCTTTTACGTCTTCAATAGCTAACTTCAACATGACGACACGCCCTGGTAATTCTAACTTTCTATCAACAGCAAATAAGGCTAAAGATGGTAGATAACGTTCAGAAAGGCAGAAGAGGAAGACTGATAATACGAAAGGAAAAATAAATAATCCCGCCAATAACTCGAGTATCATACCTGGCGGCCTTCAGTTACCTAGCATTGCGGGGAGTGCTATGCCCTTTGAGATATTTACTCTCAACTCGCATCTAATACATTCAAATCCTATATCTATAACTGTGCTTTATTACGGCTCGTTTCTAATTCCTCAGGATACATCTCTATTTCTTCACGACAGTCATTATAATCGTCCATGTCTTCCTTTATCTTCCAAAACCTTACAGGAATATTGCCACTTTCGTCATTTGTCGGTTTCGTTTACTTGGGAAATGGTATAGTAATATTTCTTTCTTTTCTTTCCAAAATCACAGAAATTTCATTAAAATCCTTTGTATTTGTTAAAGAAGTCTACCCCGGTCAAACCGGAAATTGTCAGTGAGTTGTGATAAACTGTGTACCTTTTACTTTTATAGGCAAGATAACTTCGTATTTAACAGGCTTCTTTACTTTTCCAGTGACTACAGTTATTTGGATCGCCATTACAGGAATTGTTACCAATTCCATCTTATTAGGTAAAGCACCTAACCGTTTCTGACTATGAACACTAAGATCACTGCCATTGTCAGCGAAACACAAAACCTTCCCTGTGCCTAGAGATTTCACACACAATTTTAATATTCCACTCACAAATCGCCTTTTCAGCATTTGTCAATCTGTCGACTAATGGCAGAGCAAAACACTTCTCCACGTCACCTCCTCTCCTTCCACAGTAATTAATTATTTTTTTTTACTAACTGTCCATATTCAATATCATCTTCACCCAACCTTAAATTCTCGCTAACTGACTGACAACCATTATGCACATCGCCTGCCAGCACATTTCTCATTACTACACATAAATCTACATTCATTAATTTCAATATTTCCTTCAGTCTTTCCTCACCTAACTCCTGTAATCCTCGTTGTCTGTGTTTTTCCCTTTTTCATGACAAGATTCGTCATGAATTTCGCTGTAACATTTTTCTGTGTATCAAATGCTTCGTCATTTTTCCTTAAACCGTTAATCATGTTGTCTCAGGAGCAGTTTTCACTTCGTACTTTCCTACCGAAAACCTCTTCTGCATCACCATTAAATATGCATATCCTGACTTCATTAATCACGTTTGATTCAGTTGTATAACACATGTCATTACTTTGAACTTGTTACTGTATACAAAAGGGCATGGCTAGCGGGTTGAAATTACTGTTACACATTCTGCACATTCACTTCACGGACGGGATCTAGTTTCCTGCATTCTGTGATTATTGTTCATTTCCCACTCTTAATGCCGTTTGCTGTCTTCTACGAAAATGATAATCGTCGCGACTTGGATAACGCGATCTATACACAAGTCCTTGTTCTCTGTTATTGGTTGTTTGCCGTAGCACGACGTCAGCCTCTATCAGCTCTCCCACTACCATTATTCCGCAACACACCCATTTCTGTTTACATTTACGTTCTGACAATTAACCACATTACTTTGGGACCTAAAGTTCCGACTAGTTTTCTGTTCCTTTTGCAGCAATTTTTCGATCCTTTCTATATAACTAATAAACTTGTTAAAATCGTCTCTATGATCACCAATAATTTTATTACGTCAATTCATAGGTAATTTCCCGTGTAAACCCATTTTACTCTGCTCAAACTCCAATCTATTTGTCAAGTATATTAGATTAGTAACCCACTTTCACACAAATCTTTTTACGTTTTTCTTCCTGGAATTAAAAGTTCCACCTGCCCAGAAACTATTTTGCAACTCCATTTGTTTCTCTTTATCCCTTTATTTTTCAAACATGCTTCCTTAAACTTTTGTAAAATTTCATACTGCTCAGTAGTCACATCATATGTTCTAGCTTATCTCAAGCATTTCAACGTAATAAAACCAATTTTTACCGATCAGTCCACAAAGCAGGCAAAATTTTCAAAATCATTCCAAAATTCTTTGGGTTTTCATTTTCAGACGGATAAAACCGTAAAAGCTGTCTATTTGTGATATACGCCACTTCAGATGGTTCAACAAATAACACTCTACACTGTTAGTGCCCATTCTTATGTTAGGTTCTACTTTAGACAAATAGTTGTCATGCTCATGGAATTTAGTTTCCACATTCTCAACCTAGTTAGTCAGCTGACCTGTATTAGATTCCACCGCTTCCACGCCATCAGACACAGCCTTAACGAACCTCAAACATTTTTCACTTTCAGCATTAATTTTACTGTCGAAAGCTTTGTGATCATTTTCACAAACAAATTCTACAGCCTCAACTTCCTGTTCAGTTTTATGCACATCCTCTTTAGCTAGTTCTACTGTTTTCTCGCTGCAAATAGCTACCTTTTTCACAATCTCTGATAAGTGACGTGTGATGCTTTCGGAGCATTTCCTATAACATTTCTCAGATTGAGATATTCTTTCGTCATCTTTAGTGTCAAACAAATGGAAAATCTCTGTCCCATATTTTTTTTAACTCAACGGCCTGGTTCTCCAGTTTCATAATAATTTCAGGTTTACACTTTTTAAGCTCCACATCTAAAATGCTAATACTACCAGATTCCAAAAAAATTGTTCAAGTGGCTCTGAGCACTATGGGACATAACTGCTGAGGTCATCAGTCCCCTAGACTACTTAAACCTAACTAACCTCAGGACATCACACACATCCATGTCCGAGCCAGGATTCGAACCTGCGACCGTAGCGGTCGCTCGGTTCCAGACTGTAGCGCCTAGAACCGCTCGGCCACACCGGCCGGCTACCAGATTCCAGTTCAAGTTTCTTATCAGGATTAACCGCTCATTGTTTAAGCTCACTAGACTACCGTTCAATCTTCTTACGAAGATTGTTAATCTGTTGTTTGAGTACATTAGTCTAACTTTTGTTTGGTTCCATTAAATTTTTGATCACCCCCATTAAATTGGTTTTCTCAGTACCTGTCAGTACAGCAAACATTTCCTGCATACTTCCTAAACTACCGTCTTTACACGCGACTTCCTGTTTTCTACTTTCAGCATGCATCACACCAAATCTGGCATCTGGTCCCACACTCTCCTGGTCATTTACATTAAATGGACTAACATCGAACAAATGAGTATCACTGAAATCATACAACTGATTACTGCCAAAATTTAAGCTCCCAATTGCTATCATGACAGTACGGAGGTACATCATCAACAGAAACATCATTATTTAATGAATCATCTTCTTGTTTTTGGTCAGGAGTGGTTCTCGGACTGGAACTACCATTAAACTGAATCTCGTCATTCCCTCTCATAATTACAGAACCATCATTGTCTCCCGTCCTTGCAAGTCTCTTCACGCAAGCATAAAATATATAAAATACGTTTAAATTATCTCCAGTTTAATGCTGTGGTCGTGGCGTGTCGTCTCTGCCGGCCCAATCTTCACCTTCAGTCATTTCTGTTTCAGGACTCACGTTTCATGCATACTTCGCCGTCAGCGCTACTCTGCTGCACCGGCTTCTAACTCCATCTTTCGCTATCTTCTCCAATTCTATACTGCGTCTTCTGCCGTTTTGATGATGATGATGACAATCCAGCTTTCGTCGCATTTCATCTTCTTTTTCAATTTCCCATACATGGTGTCATTCGGTCACTTCCTTGTAGTGCTACGTTACTTTTTTTTTGTTGTGCATGAGCCGGCCGGGGTGGCCGAGCGGTTCTAGGCGCTACAGTCTGGAATCGTGTGACCGCTACGGTCGCAGGTTCGAATGCTGCCTCAGGCATGGGTGTGTGTGATGTCCTTAGGTTAGTTAGGTTTGAGTAGTTCTAAGTTCTAGGGGACTGATGACCTCAGAAGTTAAGTCCCATAGTGCTCAGAGCCATTTTTGTTGTGCATGATTTCATAAACAATGGTAAGGAGAGGTGTGTTACAGAGTGGTGGGGCAACTGTCGTCGTAGGAAAGCTGGACAGTATCAGAAACGATCAGCGAACAAATTAACGCAGTAAAGATAAGATTTACTTAACTTGTATTTCTCCAAGTGTACGAAGATTCGTTACAAATAATGCAGCAAGAATTAGAGTCTAGATAATATAATAGCAACAAAGAAGAAGGTCTTAACTAAAGCATGAATGATGATGTGGGAGCCGCTAATATGGTGTTTGCATAGAGTCACGTAGCGGAGAAGCTCCAAGTGCAACAAGTGGCTATCTGGCTGCCGCCAGTCGTCCTATATCGCGGCGGCACGGGGCGTGGTAACAGGCCGCTGGAAGTGTCTCAATGGTCGTACACCATTGGGTTCGATGTACCCAACACAACTGCTGTGAGCGTCTGACGGAAATCTGTAGTTCCGTTGCCAACTTTCAGACACCAATAGAGTAGTACCGATACGTGATACTACACTTTCAAAAGTGTCTCCTATCGTGGTTTTGAACTATTACAATTTTACCACTCCTGGACAGAATGCACCAAGAACAGCGGAGTGGTTGATATGTAAAATCTACAGGAAACATCCACCCACCTTGTGTTGCCTAGTCTTCACACATGTCAAGTTAGAGAATGACATATGTATCTCGACTGGAAAAACTGTAGTAGAACCAGTTACACAATCCGTATCTACAGGGTGCAACTAATATTCTGTGTTTCAGGATTACTTAGCTGTCAACTGAAAGGCAGTCTGTGAATGAAAATTTAGATATACTGCTACTTCCTTTATACAAAACACCGCCAAGTCCCTGCTGGGCTTCAGTTATAGTTTCGACATTCACACGCAATCAGTCTCAGTCGTAATAGTCAACTTACGGCATTTCATTTAACCCTTTACAAAAAGATTATAAAACGTATTGTCTGGACAGAAGGTTCTCTCTTGTATTGCACAACTCGATCCCTTTTCTCCGTTCAGTTCCAGGACCCGACTTGTACAATAGCCACGTGGATTTTAGTTAGTTCAAAAGTTACAGTTCACATATAAAAATCGGAATTTCGCATGTTCATCTCTCTCACGTGTTCGCGTTCACTTTGCGACACTCTACGGTCAAGTTTTACTCATTACTTCGCAAAATTATTACATCTAATCAGAGCTTCTTATACAAGCATCTGTACATGATCATGGCTGAGCTCCAAACTTTATTGTCTTTACGAGCAATTTATTAAATCAATAAATTTAGAACATACACAGATATCAAAATAAATCCCTCTTTAAACAACTTAATTATCGTAACATGTTTCTTGTTTCCGCAATACCTTGTCAGATCCATGCTCAGTACAACCAAAGTTCTCACGTTAGTGTATACTCAGTTAATAAACGTAATAATATTCATTTATTTCATTACTGCCGGCCGGAGTAGCCGAGCGGTTCTAGGCGCTTCAGTCGGGAACCGCGCGACCGCTACGGTCGCAGGTTCGAATCCTGCCTCGGGCATGGATGTGTGTGTTGTCCTTAGGTTAGTTAGGTTTAAGTAGTTCTAAGTTCTAGGGGACTGATGACCTGAGATGTTAAGTCCCATAGTGCTCAGAGCTATTTGAACCATTTTTTAAATTACTTCGGATTCCCACCTCAATTCGCACTACTAACTAAACTTAAATCAGTATTAAATACAAGGAGACGTAATATTCACGGAAGATACAGGTCTGTTTCCAAAATATACTGGTTGAACTGCGTACGGCTTAAGTCATGAGACGTCTACACATTTCGGCCACAGCCGAAGCTACTTAGAACTGCTGCTGGATCA
This sequence comes from Schistocerca piceifrons, assembly GCF_021461385.2. NCBI lineage: Eukaryota > Metazoa > Arthropoda > Insecta > Orthoptera > Acrididae > Schistocerca > Schistocerca piceifrons. The sequence continues at coordinate 701,889,494 of NC_060149.1, forward strand.
GAGTACAGATTTGTCATGCTGGAACCATGACCCATGTATGAATCTGCTACGACCGATTCATACAGGTGCGATGCAAGACAGTGCACCTCAATTGGAAGCTCAAATTAAATGCCGCAATATTATTTCCACGTCTCACACACGAACATACCGGCATTCACGATCTCCAGTACACATTATAAGGAAACAACTGCAGTCAGCGGATGAAAGATTTACTGCAGTACTATAATTCCCAGGAGTAGTAATGTCTGTGGATAAGGTTCCAGACAGAGTTCCATCTCTGTACCGCGCAAGAAACTTTTCCGTCTAAGCAGCAAATGGAACTTTGTCTTTGAACCAAAATTAAAACTGCACTTTAAACAAAGCAAAAAAGTACTGTATTATTTGCCAAACCACTTAAACGTTTTTCTGTAACCGTACAAAACACAAATGGCTGAGATATTGGCACTACTGGTGTAACTTGACGTATAAGGCATACGTCGGGCCAATATCTGACTGCGGTTTCATCTTTGTGCCCACTGGTACAACGCACAAGGGGGCATCAGAATTAGTGTCACGATATTATATCCACGTCTCTCACACTAACACACCGTGACTCATTATCTCCAAGACTTGAGTAAATTTAGTTGTGGTGTACACTGCATATTTTCCTAATACTCCAGTATAATTACAATGAGCATCAGATACGATGCATAAGGACATTATGCAGGGAAGTGGAAAACCGTGTGCTACCTGATACTTTGTTTTAGTATATAAGCTTATTTCTTCTTCATTATCTTCATCAGTACATGTCCTGATGTTGTTGTAAATGGACAAATGTCAACTTTGAGTAAACCATGATTGCTTTCTGTAGGTGTTGGTTAAAACATTATTTTCAGCAACGTTTTAAAGTTATTCGATAATTTGCTGTTTCATCTAGCTTGCAATACGTTTTTTACTACCTGACACTTGTAGAAATGCAAGTTGGACAGATAGTTGTTTACCCAATTAGATCGACATGATGACATTCAATTTGCTTCAGTCAACCACTGACAGAACAATATATCCAACGTCATATAAAATCACCGTTTTGTCCACAAAAACACCGCCGACTTTTCCCCATATAATAGTGGTATTTGCGTAAAGAGCTTTATGTTTTTCACAAACAAATAGCCTTTATACGTAGTATTCCATCGGTTTTAAACTTTGCATATGGGTTTTCTGTTTTAGGAACGCACTGCACAGTCTGTGGTATTCAGATACAACGTAAACATCGTTTTTAAGCAGACTCAGATGGGAAATGTGGTTCATAAACAGGTTTTTTATATCTCCTCTTGCGCAGTAAATGTCTTTGGACCATTACTTTCTGCAAGCAGTCCAACAAATGGTCTCTTACCATGGTATTAACAGTAAATCTTGATTCTTGTATTTCCCAGTCGTATCCAGATTTTTCCATATAATGTGTTTAAGGGGCTCCAGGAACCCTTGTCTTTCCAATCTTAAAATAGCGCTTATAAATTACATGTTTTCTTAGAAAGTATTTGAGCTAGGAAATTGAAATTTCTACTGGTTATTTATTGGAGTATTGGCTATAACTAAACACAGGTATTTTTAAAATTTTGAATTCAGTTGTTACAGATTAATTTTTGCTATTGTAATGAAAATTCACTATTTTTATACCATTTTTGTTCATAAGTTCAACAATATTCACGTTAAGGCAATGTTAAGTTACGCAGAGGGGATTGTGCAACATTTCCCGATAATTTGAAGCAAATTAGTTTCGTAGACCCTGAGAAAACATGTAATTTTATAAAAAAATAAAACTTTCGGGAATGGCTCGACGGTATTTGAATTACCATTTTCATTCATTCCAGGTCCATAGGATGGATTATCTTCATCTTCTGCAAACTCCTCCTCCAGCTTCTTCTTTGTCCTCCTGCTGTTTACTCTTGCTTGTATTTCTAGCCTATTTACAAAAATGGTTCAAATGGCTCTGAGCACTATGGGACTCAACTGCTGATGTCATTAGTCCCCTAGAACTTAGAACTAGTTAAACCTAACTAACCTAAGGACATCACAAACGTCCATGCCCGAGGCAGGATTCGAACCTGCGACCGTAGCGGTCTTGCGGTTCCAGACTGCAGCGCCTTTAACCGCACGGCCACTTCGGCCGGCGCCTATTTACAGCCCTGTCAGCAATCCGAAGACGTTCCTTGTCTAAAGCAAGCGTTGTTTGTACTGTAACAGTTCTGATACTAACTGTAACACTTCTGTCACTAAATGTAACTGGGTTTTCTCTTTTGATGCTGTCATTTGTCAGGATGAGCATTCTAAAGCATTCTGCCAGGGTGAAAATATTAAATAAATTAACTTTTCTCTCTTAACAACATGTGGGCAGGGTGGGTTCTTCCTTGGCTCGGGTATGAGGTCGAATGAAACATCATTTTTACATAAGATAACTTTTATTGAAGATTTGTAAAACTGTATCTTACTGAATGTTCTGGTTCGGAGAGCGGCAGCTGTGTCGTTTGTGAAGTCTTCTGCTGCGGCAGCGGCGGCGGCGGCGTCTGGTTACGCGTAGCGGTGTGTATCTCGTGTCGCCGTCTCGCCCAGCTGACTGGAGACGCGCAGCGCGAGGTGGCCCGTTTAATTATTGCGAGCGAAGTCGTGCATCGGATGGTGATACCTAGGATGTGGAGTCCCAGTGTTTCTCTCCTCTAAGCGGCCGCGTGTGTTGTGCGTCGGCCAGCGGAGCGGCGCGGCGGGGGAAGGCCAGTGTCGCGGACTCGAACCACGGACTCCCGCTTGCCAGTCTTCGGCTGTCAGGTCTTCATCCCAGCTCACAGGTGACTACTGATGTGAGGCCGTCTCCTTCGCGTCCTCACGAGTCACCCGGGTACGTAAAGATCAGACTTCTAATACCTTTTAACTTCTGTCTTCTGGCGCCGAGGCTGCTGCTTGCTGTTCCATTACAGCGGCGGACTTGATGCGTCTGTACATGATGTAGTCTCTTCTTGCATGACGGTCTTCAGCACCGAAACTGGCTTAAAACAACTGCTACGCTTCTTCACTTCTTCGTCTCTCGTCTCGTCTCTCGTCCCCGTCTCTCGTCTCCGTCTCCGTCTCCGTCTTCGTCTTCGTCTTCGTCTCCCGGGCCCACTGCGTCTCGCGTATTTATTCACTTCAGTTTACTGGAGGTGAACGACTTCACGGTCATTGCCTCTTCTGTCACGTTGAAAAGCTTCTCGAAGAATCTTCTTAACGTCGGTCATTGGCTCTTGGGATGTAGGCGAGGGCCTTTGCTCACATGTGACAACTGAGAAACACGTGAGCCGGTCATTGCCTCTTCTGTCACGTTGAAAAGCTTCTCGAAGAATCTTCTTAACGTCGGTCATTGGCTCCTGGGATGTAGGCGAGGGCCTTTGCTCACATGCGACAACTGAGAAACACGTGAGCCGGTCGGGCGATGACCTGACGGCTGAATCGACAGTGCCCGCTTATGTGGAATTTGCTGACTTCACGGTCATTGTCTCTTCTGTTCTGCTGTTTTGCCCGCTGTTTGCCAGTATGTAACTCTCTAAACTAAACCAAGTTTTTCATTTATATTCTAATTTCTACTTTACTTTGATTTCACTAATTTTTTACTTAAGTACCACTCAACAGTACCGTGTTGAAACTTATCTCCATTCCCACATTTCCAAATACTATGTCCTCATTGAAAGTAGCAACAGCATCATAAATACTAAAATGAAGTGTATCTGTTCCAATAAATACAGTCTTGGGGATTCTTGACCATATAATACTATTTAGACTTTCATGGGGGTTTTCAATTCTTCCATGAAAACACTTTTTCAGCAGTTCGGGTGCTGCTAAGTCTCTCAAAATATGTTTTATCACCTCCATTACTGCATCAGGCAGACCTTGTTTATGAGTATACACTTCACCAGTTAGCTATCCCTTGTTGTAATTACACCAACTGTTCTCATCTTTGGGACACAGGTAATCATGGGGACTTTCATTGGTGGAAAAAGTATGGTAAAAAGAACCCAAAAAGCCTTCTTCATTACACTGACACTGTGTGTTTTGTTCAATAGCCATTCCATAATTGTTCTGTATTTTGTCAATCACTGTCACTAAGTTTTTGCTTTTTGTACGAAGCTTTCAATCACCGAAGTCTTTATCCCATTCGTCTCTGTACAAATCCAATTCACTCAATTTCTGCACTACAGCATAATCACCTTAGGGCTTCAGTTCTTGACTATGTTCGAAAATTTCAGAATCACTGTCACCAAGGTGATTCACATGTCGCACCTTACCACACGCAACATAACGTTGAAATATACTAGCAACACCAGCCACTTCTATTGCCCCACTACTGCCACTATTGTTAGCTATCAAATTATTTTCATGTGTACATTTATTTTTTTTGTGGACACCTATAATATTTAGATATTACTGCTACACTTAAAACTTTACCTGTATACATGATGATGACATATACTACACCATGAAGAGATGTGTGTCCCTGTTTATGCCAAGTACCATCGCATGCTGGAGTCAAGTCTCTTTTTAGCACTGTTTTCTGTTACTATCTATTCCACAGATTTCTTCATAGATTCTCTACAGAAGTCTTCTACTTTAGACCTTATAAATCTATTATAGTTTTAAATTTTTTTGGAGGATATGAAGGATTCATCAAGCTACAGAAAACTGCACTAGAAGTACCACCCTTATCAGTTGTACGCAAGGCATAAACAAATCTAACGTTGTCTTCATAGACTTTGGTACCATTTTTTCATTTGGAGTTACTGCAACACTGTCCCATAGGTGGTCATGTATGAGCACTTACCACACTTCAGTCCCATTTCATTGGCAAGTCCTACCTGATTTTTATAGAGAATTCCAGACCGACTTCACTACATTGAATAACTCTTAGACTGTTTGCAAAAATTCCTCTCGGCCACCAGCGGCCGGCAGTTGCGCATCATGCAGCCTATTGCTCACAGTTTGAGTCATAACATGACGACCTGTGGCTGTACGAAAAGAATAATTATTCAACATGGTGGCGTTGCTGTCAGGGTTCCTCCGAGCCATAATCCGTAGGGAGCGGTCATCCACTGCAGTAGTAGCCCTTGGGTGGCCTGAGGCATGTCATCGACAGTTCCTGTCTCTCTATATCTCCTCCATGTCCAAATAACATCGCTTTGGTTCACTCTGTGGCACCTGGACACTTCCCTTCTTAAGAGCCCTTCATGGCAGAAAGTAACAACGTGAACGTAATCGAACCGCGGTATTGACCGTATAGACATGGCTGAACTACAGACAACACGAGCTGTGTACCTCCTTCCTGGTGGAATTACTGAAACTGATCGACTGTCGGACCCCCTCCGTGTAATAGGCTCTGCTCATGCATGGTTGTTTACATCTTTGGGAGAGTTTATTGAATTCTCTGAACAGTCAAAGGGACTGTGTCTGTGATACAACATCCACAGTCAATCTCCATGTTGGGGAGTTCTGGGAGCTGGGGTGATCCAAGACTTTCTTTTTTATGTGTGTATCTTTATTCACATCCGATTCGCCCATAAAACATTCATACTTTTCACTAACTGAACCAAGCTTCCTCTGAGAAGTATTTTCTTTCTCACTTTCATTGCAATGAACAGGTGTAGAAGCAAGTTTAGGTTCACACACTTGGTTCTCGTCTTTATTTTTTACGGTAATAACACCTGCCTTTGGGTTTTCAACATGTCTCCTTTTCTTAAAAGCCTTCACAGGATTTCTAGTCCCTTTGCATTTACCCATAATTATCCTTCAATGAAACAAAGACATCAAAAAAATTGTTCAAATGGCTCTGAGCTCTATGGGACTTAACTGCTGTGGTCATCAGTCCCCTAGACCTTAGAACTACTTAAACCTAACTAACCTAAGGACATCACACACATCCATGCCCGAAGCAGGATTCGAACCTGCGACCGTAGCGGTCACGCGGTTCCAGACTGTAGCGCCTAGAACCGCACGGCCACACCGACCGGCAAGAGAGACTTCAATGAACAGAATTCACAACGAATATTTTCAGGATTACAAAAGAGTAAATAAACATGAAACACACGACAATCAAGCGAACGATATACAGAGTGGAGAAAAATTGTGTCACTAAATTTTAACCCTGGATAGCTCATGTTAGTAGGAAGCAAAATTATTTATGTTGTGTAGGTCGACAAGGCACAATTTTTAAACTACGGAAACTTGACGCCATGCGTTCCTATTAGCCGCGGAATTGCCCTGTTTCCGGATGCTCCGGACAACTCGTGACCGCGAATGCTTTGCCTGCTGTATATCACGATGTATGCAAGGCGGCCCGCATGCTTGGTGGTAGCGCGCCAGCATTCTACTCTGGGGGCCTGGGGGAGAATCCGCCGGGGTCCCGACACATCCATTGTAGTTTCATGATAAGACGTGCCGGGAACGAACCCATCAACAGCTGTTAGTTCGTGCACAGAAAGTCTTTTACATATTGTGTCGCCCCTGAAAAGGACCTTTTTTGTAGCTCGGACATTGTTTACTTAATTCAGGTTCTCGAAATGGCGACACACTCACGTGACACAAGCTTCGTAACGTCAAACGGTGTTTTGCCGAACTCTTTCCACGAGTTCTGGCATTTCTCAGGCGTGACTGGAGGTATGGTGAATGCGATCCATTAATTTCTCTTCGTTTCTAGGTGGATCGCGTCCGGGTGAGTAAACTAGAACCTTGAAGAATCCCCACAGGAAATAGTCCGGTGGCATGAGGTCTGGTGATCGCGGGGGCCATGTCCTACGAGCATCTCTGCCGATTACCCGGCGGTCAAAGAGTTCATTTAAATATCCACTCGTAGTACAACTGTTATTCGCGGGCACTCCGTCATGCTGCAACCACATGCGTAGCTGTGAGTCCAGGTGAACATCTTCCAGCAGGCCGGATGGAGTTTCTTGCGAAAATTGAAGGTAATTTGACCCAGTAAGTCGAGGAGGTAGACGGACCAGCCCAGTCACATAGTCACCCACAATTCTTGGCCGAATGTTAAGCGAAAATCGTTCCTGGTGTCCATGGACGTACGTGACGTGAGGATTTCCCCTTGCCCGCTGATGAACTTTCCGAGTGTTGTAAAGGTGACCCCGATGGAAGGTGCACTCATCGCTAAACAACACAATGACGGGGAAATCGGGATCTCGGGCAACACGTCGCAGACACCACCGGCAAAACCTTTGCTTGTGTTCATAGTCCGCCACAGGATTTGGATCTCGGACAGGGTGGAAACTAAATGGATGCTGGCCGTCATCCCTTAAAATCTCCCAGACTAACCGATGAGTGACCACCATGTCGTGTCTAACTGCTCGATTACTTGTCGTAGGTGCTTGCTCGAAGCACTCGAGAATAATCTCTTCAAATGCAGCATCACGTCGTGTTCGAGGTCTTCCAACATCACCATGATATCCCGCTAACGAGCCTGTTTCGCCAAATAACAGGTGAATTGCTGTAAATGTTTGCAGGTGTAGGTGGCGTCATGCTGGGTACCGTTCCTCATACAACGTCGAGCTTCATGGGCATTACCGACGGCTAGTCCATAGAAAGACCAGATCTCGTTGTTCTTCAAACGAATACTGTTCCGCCATGCTTACTGTATGACTAAATCGCTGGTGACGTGTGTGTGCTCCTAAGCAAAGCTTACGTGTGAATGCCTCTGATGTGAGGTGGAGACAAACAGCAATACCTATTCGACAAGAGTGCGTGTCACATTGGGGCAGTGACGGAGCGAGGTACGTTAGTATGTGTGAATCGAACACCATAGTGCTGCCTGTCAACCTGCGAACGGCAACAGAACAATCCCATTGCCAATGGGAGAGCGTGGCGCAAAGTTTCCGTAGCCTAAAAACGGTGCGTTCTCGACCTACACGACATTAGTAATTTTGGTTCCTTCTGCCATCAGCTATCCAGGGTTAGAATTTCGTGACACAATTTTTCTCCATCCAGTATATCAAACTATCGCAGGTTAGCCATAAAACTTACTTTTTTAACACTTATTTTCTCTCCCATCACTAAATGTCCATGATGAGCATACATGAGTACAACATTTGACAGCAGTTTAACAGGACCACAGTGGTTCACGCCTATGGAGAACACATTTCAAAAATGTTTAAAAAATCGTTGTAGTCTTCAGAACTACATAAATTACATATCAATTGAAAGGGGACAGTATGTAGATTTTTAAAATGCAGAAAAGCAAAAATTGAACATTTCACGATTTTGAACCTTTCCGGATCCGCTTAAAGTAATTTATAAGTCTTGTTCTCATATCTGCAATGCCTTGTTCTTTTTACGGTAGCAGTTTATATTCTTCCTTCATGGTAGTTGTTTTTACCAAATACTCCAGTCTGCATTGTTTGACTTCATTCTCTTTCATTTCCAGTTTTCCTTCACGTACACATAGCTCATTTACTGTACTTAAATATGTAATTTCTTGAATAACTGTTCAGTACACTTCTTACTATGCTTAAGACTTGCAGAATACCATTATTTGTGGGAAGCAGTGCTGATATGGCAATGTCTATATTTGATAGTGTTATGGAGATCAGTGCCCTGGATTAAGAAAAAATATTTTCTCCTGGTTTCGTATAATACTTGTGTCGTCTTTGTTACAATCTGAGTTAACAATTTATGTGTAGTTTACAGGTACATAGTCAAAACTATAGGCGAAAACAACTTAGTTTAATCTTTTATTAGGCTTCAAAGTCTAGAAGTTTTACTTTTACAATAGTCAACTGTCTTATTGCCTCATTCGACACCCTGCAGAACATTGTAAAACACAAAATTGCAAATGTTCTGTAAGATGTCCGACAGTTTACACCACATAGAACAAAGACATATATTGTTATCAGTATCTCTTTCACTGACTGCAGAACCCACTAACTTAACTAGGAATCATATTAATGATTGCCTGTCGGTTAGCGTTCGTGGCACAGTGGCAGGGACGAACAACGGTACATTCCTGGGAGGTCTATGTTACCCGCATTGTATGTACAGATGGATAAACGGTCCTTCCCACTAAATGCTTGGATGACGTGTTTCATTGGCTCTTGAGATTTCTCAGAAGAAGTTCTTCAAAGCGTCTCGCAGCTTTCTCTTCGGGCAAGGGCTCCAAAATGATGTATTCCTGGACTCGACCATAACATAGAAAAACATGACAGGGGATTGGTCAGTTAGGATTTCGAGAAACGTGGGCATGGAGCAGTAACCTAACTAACCTAAGGACGTCACACACATCAATGCACCAAGCAGGATTCGAACCTGAGACCGTAGCAGCAGGGCGATTCCGGACTGAAGCGCCTAGAACCGCTCGACCACGCGCCCGGCAATTTTGGTAATGTAAATAAATGACGTCGTAAATGGTAGGAGTACTGGTAGTATTGATTGCATTGGTATGGAAAAAAACATAAATGAATATGTGAGAGAGGGACTGTTTTTTGTTTGTTTCTTTGTTGCTTCTGCACATATTTAGAACCGCACATCATTCAGTGTTAGTCCATTTTGTATTTTCTATCCTTACAAAATATAAATTGCACTTCCTGCTCGATAAATCAATGACGAAACGAAATGAAAAAAGGCAGTGGGAAGGTAGTTGAAAATCTAGAAAACCGAATTTCAGCTATCGAAGGTAATGAAGGAATACGTGCTGTTAACTTCGCCATTGATCTGCCCATTGTATAGGAAATACTGAGGGTAGTCTACAAGGGGTTGGATTGTTTGGGGGGAAGAGACCAAACAGCGAGGTCATCGGTCTCATCGGATTAGGGAAGGAAGTCGGCCGTGCCCTTTCAGAGGAACGATCCCGGCATTTGCCTGGAGCGATTTAGGGAAATCACGGAAAACCTAAATCAGGATGGCCGGACGCGGGATTGAACCGTCGTCCTCCCGAATGCGAGTCCAGTCTGCTAACCACTGCGCCACCTAGCTCGGTTGTCAACAAGGGACAAAATGAAATGTTACTCAATGCCTGTCAGATAGCATCGAGACATGAGCATGTCTTAAACCTACGTGATGGTGAAGTATGCAAGGTAACAAACCAAACTGTAGATCTTCCAGTTGCTGTTGAACAATTATATGCCCTTGACAGGAATAATTATGACGGGACTCGTCTGGTAGATATAGCAGAAACAGAAGAGATGGAGTCTCTGCTTTGTATTAAGGTAAATCAGGTGAAATTAATAGGAGACACCACCAAGCTTTCAATAAATTCCATAAATTAGCCGTACTTGGTGAGGAATTGTGGGACCCGCAGGGAGTAGTGTAAATGACAAGGGCGCTACAAACTGATCGACTGATGAATTTGAAGACGAAGAAAACAGGGGACATTTCCTGACAATTCAAAGGTATAGTCAGTATGTTTAGTGATCGATTCAAGGGATCGTTTCCATTAACATGGAGTTCGTCATTACAGATGAACTTCATGGGTGTGCATCTGAGAAGTGAAGTAGCGACGCGGATGCTCATACTCATACAAGATTGTAAATCATACACAGGGTTTCGAACATCATTCTTGGCCGAATAGAAGTCGAGAAGCACCCAGGGTTAAGTCATATCTCACATCCTGATGACTGACGCATATCATGATGCCAGACACCGGAATTCGCTGCTTTATTTAAATGATATGGTGAAGCGAAACCAGTATCTCGATAGGCATATGACCTTCCAGAATTAATCAGAGCCTGTTAGACCAAGTTACCTCAGAGGCTGAAAAGAGAAACCATGATTGCTGGCAGGAATGTAAGAGATAATCGAGGTTTTCAATCTGTGTAACAAGAATTAGGCTAGGATCGTAACGCAGTACTGTGCTCACCATTACTTCTCAGATGCACACCCATGAAGTTCATCCGTAATGACGAACTCCATGTTAATGGAAACGATCTTTTGAATCTTGGTGTGGTGTCATAAGCGAGTGACTGCGTTTGAGATCGCTCTCTAAGTTTTCATATATTCTTATGTTTCAGATACATATTTTAACGGTTTTTGTGATAATATTTACTATATAAGTGACGTATTAGTGGTTTCTTCATTCACCTCTGCCTTTCTTGTGTTGTGACCTGATATTTGTGAGTGTTTCGTATCGAGCAACTTAACCTCTTGCCTGTGTTTACATTCCGCGCTGACCAGTTGTAGCTGTAGCGGTGCATCGAAAGCTAAGTACTAATTAATTGTTTCTGTATAGTGGTTTATTTAGGAACTTTAGTTCAACCGGTGTTCTTGGTGTTTTCTGGTGAAATAATTTCAGAAGAACCTGTTGGGAACTGTTTTCAGCTTCGTTACTGAGTCATTAGACGTTTGATTCTCTTTCTGTATTAGTCTTTTGTTATATTCACATTTGTTGTTTATTAATACTGTTAATAACAGTAGTTACTTCCCTTGCAGAGTAAGTTTGTGATTATTGTAGTCAGGTTTTTAACATCTTCTTATTGTAGTAGCGGAACTTAGAAAAAATAAAATTTTACCATTAGTGATAAGTGTGGGCTTTGCCCTAGGTTCGTGAGTAGTGGATTGCGGTGTATGACTTGTTCGAAGTATTTTCACTGGGGGGAATGCAGTGGGGAAGCCAGTGGGCATTCTGGTGAGATCCTCTCCTGGAACTGCAGGTTATGAACCAAGAGTAAGTTGATAGAGGAGCAGGATCGTAAGATCTGTGCCCTTCAGGTGCAGTTGAAAAACGCACAGGAGGAGCTAGATAGGATGAGGAGGGAGAACGGGGTTGGGGAATGGGAGCTGGCTGTTGGCAAGAGATCTGCTAGGAGAAGAAGATTTTCAGATAGTTTTACTATTGGTGTTTACAATAGATATGACCAGCTGTCAGAGTCTAGTGGAGAGGAGTCTCTAGTAGTTGTAGGTGTAGGAAGTATGCAGCAGACCTCAGTAGTTACTGTGCCTAGAACAGTTGCAAAGTCGAAGAAGAAGAAGAAGGTTCTGCTGTTAGGTAGTTCTCATGGCAGAGGTGTAGGCCAGCAGTTGCAGGAAGTGCTGGGGAGTGAGTACCAGGTCCCCAGCATTGTGAAGCCTAATGCAGGGTTGGCTCAGGTGACTGTTAACATAGGGGGGTTATGTAGGGATTTTACTAAAGAGGATCAGGTAGTGATTGTGGGTGGGGCTGGTAATAGTATTGATAGGGATGGGGAGTATAACATAAGATAGCCACTCAGACTGGCAACACGAATGTGCACTTCGTGGAACTGTTTCAGCGTCACGATCGGCCTCATCTTAATACAGCCGTCAGGCGTAATAACATGAGACTTGGGGGTGCGCTGATGACAGAAAGCATGGGTCACATTTCAATGGTGTCGGTGGAGTCTATCAGCAGGACGGGTTTCACTAGACATGGCATGCACCTCAACAGGTATGGGAAGGGGAGGTTGACAAAGCTTACAGGTGACAGCGTAGGTGGGGTTGGTGGGATCACTCATGGGAAAATTCCTGCAATAGTGGGTGTTAGAGCTGCACCTTTTTTAGATTGAAGTCAGCTGATAGGTATTCCTGCTTAAGGGAAGTCTCTCTAACAAGGGAATCACTTTTGACAAAGCTTAGGTATCCGAGTAATGAGGGCATTAGTATATTTCATCAAAATATACAAGGTATTAGAGATAAAGTTAGTGAACTGCTTATAGATGTTGATTCTGAAATTATTGGTATATCTGAACACTTCTTAAATAAGGAGATAATTCAGAGGCTTCCTTTACCAGGATACAGGTTGGCTGGCAGCTTTTCGAGGAGCTCTTTGCGGTGTCGGGGAGTAGCCACGTATGTGAAAAACGGCATCCCATTTGAGTCAATTGATGTTTCAAAGTACTGCACTGAAAAGATGTTTGAATGTTGTGCAGGTGTGGTTAAATTTAACTGAGCTAAACTTCTAACTGTTGTTATTTATAGATCCCCAGACTCCGATTTCACAACATTTTTGCTAAAGCTAGAGGAGGTTCTTGGTTCACTTTATAGGAAATACAAAAAGTTAGTTATATGTGGTGACTTCAACATTATTGTATAAGTGATTGTGCAAGGAAGAGGATGCTGGTAGACATCTTTAATTCATATAATCTTATGCAAACCGTATTCTTTCCAACGAGAGTCCAAGGTAACAGTAGAGCAACCATAGACAACATTTTTGTTCATTGCTCATTACTAGAAGGGCATTCTGTTAGCAAAAAGGTGAATGGCCTTTCAGATCATGATGCACAAATTTTAACTCTAAAAGATTTTTGTGCTGCAACACGTGTTAAATATAGTCATCAGCTGTTTAGGAAAGCTGATCCAGTTGCTGTAGAGACCTTCGTAAACCTTATAAAGGAACAAGAGTGGCAAGATGTTTATAGCGCTGATACAGTAGACGATAAATATAATGCTTTTCTCAAGACTCTTCTCATGCTCTTTGAAGGTTGCTTTCCGTTAGAACGTTTAAAACAGGGTACTAGCACAAACAGGCAGCCTGAGTGGCTGGCTAGAGGGATAAGAATATCTTGTAGAACAAAGTGGCAATTATATCAAAACGTTAGAAACAGTCAAATTCTAAATGCAGCAGCCCATTAAAAACAGCATTGTAAGGTGCTTAAAAATGTTATTAGGAAGGCAAAAAGTATGTGGTATGCAGATAGAATAGCTAAGTCTCAGGATAAAATTAAAACCATATGGTCAGTCGTAAAGGAAGTTGCTGGTCTGCAGAGACAGGTCGAGGATATAGAATCAGTGCGTAGTGGGAATTTCCGTGTTACTGATAAGTCGCATATATGTACAGTATTTAATAATCACTTTCTGAATATAGCAGGTGAACTAAATAGAAACCTAGTCCCAACAGGGAATCATATAGCGCTCTTAGAAAAAAGTGTTCTGAGACTGTTACCTGAAATGCTCCTCCATGATCCTGACAAGAGGGAGATTGAGTTAATAATTAAATCACTAAAGACCAAGAACTCTCATGGATATGACGGGGTATCTAGCAGTTTACTGAAGTATTGTTCTATGTATGTTAGCCCAGTTCTCAGCCATATCTGTAACTTTTCCTTTAGGAGTGGTCGGTTTCCTGACAGATTAAAGCACTCGGTAGTGAAGCCATTTTATAAAAAGGGAGACATTGATAATGTTGACAATTTTAGACCTATTTCTATGCCATCGGTGTTTGCTAAAGTTATCGAGAAGGTTGTATATACAAGGTTACTGGAGCATTTAAATTCACATAATTTGCTGTCAAATGTTCAGTTTGGTTTTAGAAATGGTTTAACAACTGAAAATGCTATATTCTCTTTTCTCTGTGAAGCTTTGGACGGATTAAATAAAAGGTTGCGAACGCTAGGTGTTTTCTTTGATTTAACGAAGGCTTTTGACTGTGTTGACCACAAAATATTACTGCAGAAGTTGGACCATTATGGAGTAAGGGGAATAGCTTACAATTGGTTCGCCTCTTTCTTTAAGAACAGAAAGCTGAGGGTAATTCTCCTCAATATTGAGAGTGGTAGTGATGTTCAGTCCCAATGGGGCACTGTTAAGTGGGGCATTCCACAAGGGTCGGTGCTGGGGCTACTGCTGTTTCTTATTTATGTAAATGATATGCCTTCTAGTATTACAGGTGATTCAAAAATATATCTGTTTGCTCATGACACCAGCTTGATAGTGAAGGATCTTGTGTGTAATATTGAAACAGTAACAAATAATGTAGTTCATGAAATAAGTTCGTGGCTTGTGGAAAATAATTTGATGCTAAATCACGGTAAGACTCAGGTTTTACAGTTCCTAACTCACAATTCAACAAGAACCGATATTTTGATCAGACAGAATAGGCATATTATAAGTGAGATGGAACAGTTTAAGTTCCTAGGCGTTCGGATAGATAGTAAGCTGTTGTGGAAAGCCCATGTCCAGGATCTTGTTCAGAAGCTAAATGCTGCTTTATTTACCATTAGAACAGTATCTGAAATAAGTGACACTTCAGTACGAAAAGTAGTCTACATCGCATATTTTCATACGCTTATGTCGTATGGTATTATTTTTTGGGGTAATTCTTCTGATTCAAAAAGGGTATTTTTGGCTCAAAAACGGGCTGTTCGAGCTATATGTAGTGTAAGTTCGAGAACCTCTTGTCGACCCCTATTAAAAAATCTAGGAGTTCTGACATTGCCCTCACAGTATATACTTTCTTTAATGTCATTTGTTGTTAGCAATATTAGCCTATTCCCAAGAGTTAGCAGCTTTCACTCAGTTAATAATAGGCAGAAATCAAATCTGCATGTAGAATGCACTTCCTTCTCTTGTGCAGAAAGGAGTGCAGTATTCTGCTGCATCCATTTTCAATAAGCTACCACAAGAACTCAAAAATCTTAGCAGTAGCCCAAATTCTTTTAAGTCTAAACTGAAGAGTTTCCTCACGGCTCACTCCTTCTATTCTGTCGAGGAGCTCCTGGAAGAGTTAAAAAATTAAGCAAATTCCAGTATTACATTGTTGATTTTCTTCATTTAAACTTACGACTTGTCACCTGAATATGTTTTTTTATATTTTATTTTATCTGTTTCTAATATCGTGTTATAATTTCATGTATTGACTCGTTCCATGACCATGGAGACTTCTCCTTAATTTGGTCCCACGGAACAATAAATAAATAAATAAATAAATAAAGAGAAATCAATTTGGCAACTCCCGTCAGTTCCACGGGACACAAGGCGGTTATCCGCCGTATTTTGCCAGACGCTACACTTAGCGAAGAAGTCGAAATGCATGGAGGGACTCAGGTCCGGCGAGGAACAGGTACAGTGAGCATAGAAACTTTGTCTGACCTGGTACGACGCCAATAGAGGAAGTTGGAGAGAGAAGGGCTGACATTCATGATGCAGAACCCTGTCGCTATGTCCCACGTGAGGGAGAGCCACATAATGGCAGAATTTGACTAGAAACATTAGGAGAGGAATTTAGTAGTTCTAAAGTGACGCAGTTTTTTGTTTTGCACATATACTTCGAAGACATAAGGGAAACGCTTTTGAGAGAGGACGAGAAAATTATCGAGAGTAGCTATTCGATCTTGTTTGTGCAAATACGAAAAAACTACCTTGAACAGCTGAAAAGGAGAACCGACTCGTGGCGATAACATATTAGACATTCTGGTGACAAACAGACCCGAACTATTTGAGACAGTTAACACGGAGCAGGGAATCAGCGATCATAAAGCGGTTACTGCATCGATGATTTCAACCGTAAATAGAAATATTAAAAAAGGCAGGAAGATTTTTCTGTTTAGCAAAAGTGACAAAAAGCAGATTTCAGAGTACTTGACGGCTCATCACAAAAGTTTTGTCTCAAGTACAGATAGTGCTGAGGATCACTGGACAAAGTTGAAAACCATCGTACAATATGCATTAGATGAGTATGTGCCAAGCAAGATCGTAAGAGATGGAAAACAGCCACCGTGGTAGAACAACCGAGTTAGAAAACTGCCGCGGAAGCAAAGGGAGCTTCACAGTAAACGTAAACATAGCCAAAGCCTTGCAGACATACAAAAGTTACATGAAGCTAAATGTAGTGTGAGGAAGGTTATGCGAGAGGCGTTCAGTGAATTCTAAAGTAATGTTCTATGTACTGACTTGGCAGAATATCCTAAGAAATTTTGGTCTTATGTCAAAGCGGTAGGTGGATCAAAACAAAATGTGCAGACACTCTGTGACCAAAATGGTACTGAAACAGAGGATGACAGACTAATGGCCGAAAAACTAAATGTCTTTTTCCAAAGCTGTTTCACAGATGAAGACTGCACTGTGGTTCCTTCTCTAGATTGTCACACAGATGAACAAATGGTTGATATCGAAATAGACGACAGAGGGATAGAGAAACAATTAAAATCGCTCAAAAGAGGAAAGGCCGCTGGACCTGATGGGATACCAGTTCGATTTTACACAGACTACGAGAAGGAACTTGCCCCCCTTCTTGCAGTGGTGTACCGTAGGTCTCTAGAAGAGCGTAGCGTTCCAAATTATTGGAAAAGGGCAAAGGTCATCCCCGTTTTCAAGAAGAGACGTCGAACAGATGTGCAGAACTATAGACCTATATCTGTAACGTCGATCAGTTGAAGAATTTTGGAACACGTATTATGTTCGAGTATAGTGACTTCTCTGGAGACTAGAAATCTACTCTGTAGGAATCAGCATGGGTTTCGAAAAAAACGATCGTGTGAAACCCAGCTCGCGCTATTCGTCCACGAGACTCAGAGGGCCATAGACACGGGTTCCCAGGTAGATGCCGTGTTTCTTGACTTCCGCAAGGCGTTCGATACAGTTCCCCACAGTCGTTTAATGAACTAAGTAAGAGCATATGGACTATCAGACCAACTGTGGGATTGGGATGAAGAGTTCCTAGATACAGAACGCAGCATGTCATTCTCAATGGAGAGAAGTCTTCCGAAGTAAGAGTGATTTCAGGTGTGCCGCAGGGGAGTGTCGTAGGACCGTTGCTATACACAATATACATAAATGAACTTGTGGATAACATCGGAAATTCACTGAGGCTTTTTGCGGATGATGCTGTGGTATATCGTGAGGTTGTAACAATGGAAAATTGTACGGAAATTCAGGAGGATCTGCAACGAATTGACACATGGTGCAGGGAATGGCAATTGAATCTCAATGTATACAAGTGTAATGTGCTGCGAATACATTGAAAGAAAGATCCTTTATCATTTAGCTACAATATATATGGTCAGCAACTGGAAGCAGTTAATTCCGTGAATTATCTGGGAGTAGGTATTAGGAGTGATTTAAAATGAAATGATCATATAAAGTTGATCGTCGGTAAAGCGGATGCCAGACTGAGATTCATTGGAAGAATCCTAAGGAAATGCAATCCGAAAACAAAGGAAGTACGTTACAGTACACTTGTTCGCCCACTGCTTGAATATTGCTCACCAGTGTGGGATCCGTGCCAGATAGGGTTGCTGGAAGAGATAGAGAAGATCCAATGGAGAGCAGCACGCTTCGTTACAGGAACATTTAGTAATCGCGAAAGCGTTACGGAGATGGTAGATAAACTCCAGTGGAAGACTCTGCGGAGAGACGCTCAGTAGCTCGGTACCGGCTTTTGTTGAAGTTTCGAGATCATACCTTCATCGAGGAGTCAAGCAGTATATTGCTCTCTCCTACGTATATCTCACGAAGAGACTATGAGCATAAAATCAGAGAGATTAGAGCCAACACAGAGGCATACCGACAATGATTCTTTCCACGAACAATACGAGACTGCAATAGAAGGGAGAACCGATAGAGGTACCCAAAGTACCGTCCGCCACACACCGTCAGGTGGCTTGCGGAGTATGGATGTAGATGTAGATGTAGAGGGGATTATAACCACTAATTCCCACGCTTCTGTAATGAGGGAGAAGCTATTTGAAGATTATGATATTGCAGGATCTGTGTTATTTCAAATTACAATGCAAGATGGAACGTCACATTGCGATTCGGAATAACACAGGCACTGCAATAACGTATTTATCCACCGCCACCAACGAAGTGACTTTCAAGTAAAATACCTCCTATGTACAGGAATATATATAATGGATACAGGTTGTAGTCGCACCTTTGACGAGATACGGAAGTTTAGGTCTGGCCGTGAGTATTTCTAGGATACCCTAATGGTAAGGCAACCGCTCGCGATAAGCGGGATATCCGGCTTCGAGTCCCAGTTCCATCACGAATTTTCACTGTCGTCATTCTGTTATACAGTTGATGCTTGTCCATATTCGCAAATACAAACACATTTCATGTATTATAAGAGTGTGGGACGAATATTCACTGATATTTGTTCCATATGCAAAACATGAGGATGAGAG
Organism: Schistocerca piceifrons; assembly: GCF_021461385.2. Taxonomy (NCBI): domain Eukaryota; kingdom Metazoa; phylum Arthropoda; class Insecta; order Orthoptera; family Acrididae; genus Schistocerca; species Schistocerca piceifrons. Next base: position 701,908,339 of record NC_060149.1, read on the forward strand.
GGGCAATGAATCCGTAATAATAAAGCTAAACAAAAAATTTGCAGGCGTTTATATAAATGACACTGCTAAAAGATTAAGGTCTAAAGACTACTATTAAATAGCGAAAGCAGGGGAGATGAGTAATTTAGTATTTGTATGCAGCGATAGAACAGAAGTTGAAAATATGATGATGAGTAGAACTGTGAAGCGGTTAGGGCAGTTACCGACGACAAAATTACTTATATTGTTGACACTGAACACAGGAAACACATGCGACACATTCATGGTCCGTCTTCTCCGAGACACCTCGGATGGTTTGCTACTCCTTCGTATAGATGTAAGGTGAGGGAACATTATAGGTTTTCCACTCGAACACAGCCATTCCCCAGCATTAGCGGAAAAGAGTAGAGGCAGAAACATAGGCTATGCTTGCTCAAGATGTAATAGACCCAGCTGCATCATCCTATAACATCCCCAGTATGAGTATCCAAGATGGCCGCCGAGTAAGTGACGCCAGAAACCATTTCCAGAAAGTTAAGTGATTTAGACAGGAATATAACTTAGTTTAACGCTGACAACAAATTAAATACGTGCATTAGTGTATCGTTTAGTCTTGCCGTTAAAGGTTTGACTTTTATTTGCGTATTTTTTCAGAAAACACGAAAAGATCGTAACTTCGCGAAGTCGTGCTTAGGCTTAAATTTTGTAAACGTGTTTGTTTCTTGTTTCAAGGTAATTTAACTAGTTTCTCGGTAACAAATAAGTAAACTACCGTAAATACCGTATAACTTCATTGTTTTAATACAGATTTCAGAAAAACAGCGTAACTTTATATCAGAAACTTGCCTATATACATTTGTTTATAGGCCTGTTCTCGTAACGTTTTTGGAGAATCAAAGTTAAAGTATCTCGTTTAATTCCTCTTTTTTCATTCCATCGAGTGAAATATATAATAAATAGCGTATACCTTCGTTGTTTTAATACAGATCTCAGAAAACCAGCGGAATTTTAAATCAGAAACTTGCTTATATACATTTGTGAATAGGCTTAATTCTTGTAACGCCTTTTTTGATTTTCGGTAATTTAATTGATTTATTCTAGCTAAAGTATTATTTTTGCCATGAGTGAGAAGTGCCTGACTTGCCGTAGAATTGTTAGTTCCGGGGTTTGGTGTGATGGATGCAGTAGTTTTTTTCACTGGGGGGACTGCAGTGGCGTGGGTGTTGGGAAAGTGGATCAGGCTCATCAGTGGTTATGTAGGATTTGCAGCAGAGATAGGAAGATAGTGGAACAGGAGGGGAAAATTGCTGCCCTTCAGGCTGAGCTAGATCAGGCTAGGGAAGATCTGGACAGGTTAAGGAGGGAGAAGGGCAAAGAGAGGTGGGAAGTGGCAACAGGTAGCAGAAGGAACAGGCCTAGAACTAAGTCTGACAGTTTTGTGGTGAATGTCAAAAATAAGTTTGACCTGTTGCTTCAGTTAGAAACTGATGAGCCTCAAGCAGAGGTAGGTGTAGACAGGACACAACAAACTTTCAATAGGAAATTGAAAAAGAATGTAGGAAAGTCATCGAAAAGGAAGAAAGTTTTGTTGTTAGGCAGTTCTCATGCCAGAGGTGTAGGCCAACTTCTGCAGGAGGAATTAGGACCAGAATACCAGGTCACAAATTTTTTCAAACCAAGTGCTAGTCTGGATCAGGTGACAGAGGATTTAGGTTCACTCTGTAAAGGATTTACCAGGGAAGACACCGTGGTTATTGTGGGAGGGCCAGGGAACAGCATCGACAGAGATCCTGGGTACAGTATAGAGTGTGACCTGGTAAAGATTGCGTCGGCATCGAGACACACCAATGTTGAATTTGTATCTGTCCTGAGACGCCATGACCGGCCTCATTTGAACTCTTCTGTTGGGAGAGTTAATTTGGAGTTGGAACGGCTGCTTGTGTCGGGTGCGGGGGCTCGTATTGATGTGGTTCCTGTTGATTATCTCAGTAGGTGGGACTATACCAGGCACGGCCTACATCTCAACAGGAAAGGGAAGGGGAAATTGGCTGGGGTAATAGCAGTAAATTTAAGGGTGGGAGGCACTGCCATGAATGGTAAAATACCAGTGGTTACAGGTGTTGGAGCAGCACCTTTTTTAGGATAGGTAAGACAGAAAGATGTCAAGTTCTACGAGAGGTCAGGATTGAAATAAATCTTCAGTTTAGGAAAGAAATTCAACAGCACAATTCTAGCACATTGGATCACCAATCACAGCTATCAATTATAAATTTTCACCAATCACCAGAAATTTTATCTCCACCAAGTTGTATCTCAGTCCTAGGTAATTGCATTGATGAACTAAAGTCACCCAACCCAATTGACATAATCTGCCTCTCTGAACACCATGTGACCACTGGTATAGGAACTAGGCCTAAGCACAATGAGAAACTCAGACAGGAGAGTACTGCAAATGTTAGAATAAGGAAAGGTTCTCATAAAAGTATAATTAAAAATAATGTAAGTATATTTCATCAAAATATTGGGAGTTTAAAGAAGAAAGTAGACGAGCTTCTGGTTTGTTTGGAAGATTTAGAAGCTGAGAATGAAATAGATATACTATGCCTGGCTGAGCATCACATTGTTACTGATATGGATAAGGTAAATGTAAGTGGTTATAAGCTCTCTGCACATGTAATGAGAGAAAATATGGAGAAAGGAGGAGTTGCCATATATGTCAAAAGTTATCATTGTGCAAAAAGTATAGAAACAAAAAAGTTTTGTGTAGAGAAACATATAGAAGCATGTGCCTGTGAGCTTAAATTAAATAAAGGCACATTTATAATTGTAACTGTATATAGGTCCCCATCAGGAAATTTTCATCTATTTCTGAAAAATTTGGACTCCTTGTTGAGCTATCTGTCAGACAGGGGGAAGCAAATTATTATTTGTGGGGACTTCAATGTAGATTCTCTGAAAGAGGGTAATAGGAAAAATGACCTTGAAGTATTACTTGGTTCTTTCAATTTGACACCCATTATTGATTTTCCTACTCGGGTGGTAAAGGATAGCAGCTCACTGATAGATAACTTCTTTATAGACCAAGATAAGTTTAACCAGATAAATGCTCAGCCTGTTGAGAATGGTCTTTCTGATCATGGTGCTCAGCTAGTTACAATGTATGACATAGCTCCATTCAGCAATACTAAACAGTCCTCCAAAGTAGTACGTTCAGTCAACAATTTAACAATTGCAAATTTCAGGGAAAGCCTACAGCAGTTAGACTGGGATGAGGTGTACCGTGAATCTGATGCCAATTTAAAATATAATTTATTTCTTGACATTTTTGTAAATGCATTTGAAAACTGCTTCCCCAAGAAAATAGTTAAATATACCCGTAAGAAACCTTGTAACAAACCATGGCTTACTAAGGGTATAAAAATATCTTGTAACCGGAAAAGGGAAATGTATCTGACAGCAAGGAAGAGTAGTGACCCAGAAACTATCAAAAATTATAAAAACTACTGTGTTATATTAAGAAAAGTTATTAAAAAATCCAGGAGTATGTGTATCATGTCTGAAATCAGCAACTCTGATAATAAAATTAAAACAATTTGGAATATTATTAAAAGAGAAACAGGTCAACCAAGAGCAGAGGAAGACAGTATTACCATCAAATTGAATGAAAACTTTATGAACAAAAAGTCAGAAGTTGAAAATATTTTTAATAATCATTTTCTAAATGTTGTGGATATAGTAGGATCCAGGTGTTCATTAGAAGATGCTAGGCTGTTAATGGAAGAGGCCATACCTATGCAATTTGATACAATTGAAATCTCACCCACTTCTCCCTCTGAAATTAGGAAAATAATAAACTTGCTTAAAAGCAAAAACTCACATGGAATTGATGGCATTTCCAGCAAAATACTAAAAGCTTGTTCTCAACAGATAAGTAAGATTCTCAGCCACCTGTGTAATAGCTCTCTGGAACAGGGCATTTTCCCTGATAGACTGAAATATGCTATTGTTATACCTTTGCATAAAAAGGGGGATAGATCTGATGTCAACAATTACCGTCCAATCTCCCTTCTAACAGCTTTATCCAAAATTTTTGAGAAAGTAATGTATTCAAGAGTAGCTTCACATATCTGTAAAAATGAAGTACTAACAAAATGTCAGTTTGGTTTCCAGAAAGGTTTTTCAACAGAAAATGCCATATATGCTTTCACCAGTCAAATTTTGAATGATCTGAATAACCGAACACCACCCATTGGGATTTTTTGTGATCTCTCAAAGGCTTTTGATTGTGTAAATCATGAAATTCTGCTAGACAAGCTCAAGTATTGTGGCATGAGTGGGACAGTGCACAAATGGTTTAATTCGTACCTAACTGGAAGAGTGCAGAAAGTTGAAATAAGTAGTTCTCGTAACATGCAAAGATCAGCACATTCCTCAAACTGGGGAACTATCAAGAATGGGGTTCCACAAGGGTCAGTATAGGGTCCTTTGTTGTTCTTATTATATATTAATGACTTGCCATTCTATATTCATGAAGAGGCAAAGTTAGTTCTCTTTGCTGATGATACAAGTATAGTAATCACACCTGAGAAACAAGAATTAACTGATGAAATTGTCAATACTGTCTTTCAGAAATTTACTAAGTGGTTCCTTGTAAACGGACTCTCACTGAATTTTGATAAGACACAGTACATACAGTTCCGTACAGTGAATGGTATGACGCCATTAATAAATATAGACCTTAATCAGAAGCATATAGCTAAGGTAGAATATTCCAAATTTTTAGGTATTTCCATTGATGAGAGATTAAATTGGAAGAAACACATTGATGATCTGCTGAAACGTTTGAGTTCAGCTACTTATGCAATAAGGGTCATTGCAAATTTTGGTGATAAACATCTTAGTAAATTAGCTTACTACGCCTATTTTCACTCATTGCTTTCATATGGCATCATATTTTGGGGTAATTCATCACTGAGGAATAAAGTATTTATTGCACAAAAGCGTGTAATCAGAATAATAGCTGGAGTCCACCCAAGATCATCCTGCAGACATTTATTTAAGGATCTAGGGATATTCACAGTAGCTTCTCAGTATATATACTCTCTTATGAAATTTGTTATTAACAACCAAACCCAATTCAAAAGTAATAGCAGTGTGCATAACTACAATACTAGGAGAAAGGACGATCTTCACTATTCATGATTAAATCTAACTTTGGCACAGAAAGGGGTGAATTATACTGGCACTAAAGTCTTTGGTCACTTACCAAATAGTATCAAAAGTCTGACAGATAACCAACAAGTATTTAAGAAGAAATTAAAAGAATTTCTGAATGACAACTCCTTCTACTCCATAGAGGAATTTTTAGATATAAATTAAGAAAAAAAAGAAAAAAAACAAAAATATTGAAAAAAATAAAGTTGTTATATTAACTTAAGTATGTTGTTAAATTAACCTAATTATGTCATGTATTGGAAAATTCGACTCGTTCCACATCATTACGAAATATCGTATTCATGATCCATGGAACTAGTATTAATCTAATCTAATCTAATCTAATCTAATCCAGAGGAGTGGAAGGGTCGTTAGATATGTTTAATCTTAGATTCGTGAGAGATTAACATTCTAACTGAGACAGAGACAAATGGATTTAGGACCACTGAGGAGCTACTCAAGTGCTTACATTTTGTGTAGGTGCTCACTCGTACTTCAGTAGATAACAGGGCCAGTTACTGGATGATGGAAATTAATCCTGAATGCCAAAATTATACTGCATTTCTCAGTTTTGGTCACTGTTATCATTTCTGCAAACTACCACTCAGTCCAAACGTTTCGTCTGCGGCCTTTATTAGAGGTGTGGGCAATGTCATTACGCAGAATCCTAAAAGGAAAGTAGCCTTTTATGCGGATGACGTGCTTATTCGTGAAAAGTCATTGAAAGCGTACAGTGAGACTTTGTACCAACTGCTGGATGTTTTCCGATAACATGGTTTCATTATAAAACTTTCAAAATCCAATTTTGGTTGTTCTGAGGTGAAAGTTTTGGGATACATCATGGGTCATGCAGGGGTCTGTCTGGACCCTCATAGCTTCATTTATTAATTGGACAGCCAGCTCATTGATCAAAATGACAAGTCCAGATGTATCTCGGTTTAATAAATTTTTATAAATGATTCGTAGTAAATGAGGTAAAGACCACTCCATAAGCCTATGGAGTGGCTATGATCAGCTAGAAGTAGCACTGGAGGAACAGCCAAAAATTGCATTTATTGTTCCTTCTAGATGTTACCCATAACATCATATGTTGCTTGGGGTTAATAATGTGACACATTTCAGCACTTGTGGGACACAGTTTTGTGAGAATTAAAAACAAAGTAAAGTACAGGGCACTTGGAATATGTAAAAATTGGCTTAGCATATGGAGGAGCATGTGCTACATTTAAATGAGGTACTTAAAAGGTTAAATGCGGTACTCTTAAATCTTAGCACCAAAATTATCACTTTACTCTACAGGAGATGCTCCATTTGTGACATGTAAATAGTCGTAATGGAGTATAAACAGATCCTAGGTTATTGAACGCTATACAATCTTTCCCAATACCTTAGACGCCAAGGCGGCGGGAGTCAGTCAGTTTTAGGGTTAGCAAATTACTATAGAATATTCATCTTCAATTTTGTAGCAATAACGTGACCATGCACACACTTCGGAAAAGTGGTGGAGCTCTGTTGGACATCAAACTATGGAGCATATCACACCATTGAAGCAATGGAACGAATTGGACAGTTACATGATATCCGTATTAGGAAATGCCAATAGAGGACTTAGATTTGTTGAAACGATTGTGTGAAAGCTAGACCCTTCTGCAACCAATTCTACAACATTTTTCCGAAATCTGGATCCCTTATTATGCAGACATGACAACAGAGATCATAGATGTTATATCCTAGCCAGTAATGCCACCCGAGCCCGCTGCCAAAAGGTTGGCAGCATCAAAGTCCGGACGCCGTCCGCATAAGCAGCGCCAGCGAGACAGGAAATCGCCGCAAGTCTGCGCGCGCCACCGCTGGCTTCTGGCTTCTTAAGCGCTGGAGTCGCGAGCGCTAGGACAGTTCTGTATTCGCCGCTCAGTTGTATACTCGCCACCGAATTGTGTACTTGCTAGTCAGTTGTGTGTTCATCGCAGCAGAGTTGTTGTTTGTCGTCAGCCGACGCTGACCTAGCCGCTCCGACTCGAACTAGACAGATTTCTGTAGACACGGAGTTCACTACTGTGTTTCTGTATCTTCGTCAATAAAGATAAGTACCGACTTTTATTTAATCAGAGTGTTTGGGTTTTCATCTTTCTGTTCACTGTTCCAGCGGACCGGTCGGCCCGCTATTAAAAGTGTGGCGGTGACTTCGTAAGCCGTTTCTACAGCGAATTGTTTGTTGCTACGAACGCCGCCACAAAACTGGCGACGAGGACTTCCGAACTCGTGTGCAGGGCTGGTTCAACTTGTTTCTGGTTATACTAATTATAGCGATAAAATTTTGGGGGCTGGTTTAATTTGTGTTCACTATGTCTGCCGAATTACAACAGTTGATCTTGTTACAGAGTCAGCAAATACAAAGTCTGGTGGAAGCAATCGCCAAACAAGCGGCTAATCCTCCAACACAAAAGGAACAAGCACAGGCAGCACCACCTTTCCGTGCTTTTGATGCATCACGAGAAGAATGGCGAGAATATTTCGCGCAGTTGCAGGCGCACATGACAGTCTACAAAATCGCAGGTACTGAGCGGCAGCTTTATTTAATTTCCACTGCAGGCGTGGAAGTCCATCGACTACTTTGTAAGTTGTTCCCGGAATCCCTGCCAGAAGCTTTAGACTATGACGTTGTTGTTAACAAGCTTGCTGAGTATTTCGAGTCGCGAGTTCATGTGGCAGCAGCCAGATTCAAGTTCTTCAGATTAAAGAAACTGCCACATCAATCTAATAAACAGTGGTTAACAGATTTACGGGGCCTCACCCGTCAGTGCCGATTTAATTGTGTGTGTGCAGCTTCCTACAGTGATGTCATGTTACGAGACGCTATTACTCAAAACATTGCAGATTCTCGTATTCGTGCTGCTATCTTAAAGTTGCCTGACCCGTCATTAGAGACTGTGATGAACATCATTGAAGCCCAAGATACTTTTGACTATGCTGAGTGTGAGTTAGATCAGCCATGTATTTCTCAAATTGCCTGTGCTAAGCAAGTTACGTCACGCCCGCGGCCCCACCGGCAGAGTCTGACTGTAAACACTAGCCGGCCGCGTCATGTTAAACACATTCGTCAGCCGCGTGTGCAAAATGATAGAGTTAAGTCTTGCCCTAAGTGTGTTCTTGCTCATCCTCGTGAACGTTGCCCGTTAAGAAACGCGGTTTGTCACTTTTGTCAAAGGAAAGGACACATCCAGACTGTTTGCGTAAACGCAAGAACAATTCTAGTGCTGCCCAGCCCATGAATATTCATGTTCTTCAAAGCCAGCCCGCCCAGAAGGTCGCGTTTAAAGACTCTTCCACGGTTCGTGTGGGTAATAAAGTTGTTCGCAATAAGCCACCCACCCAGCCCTCTGCTATGCGACCCAAGCGTAATTCAAACGCTGTAAAAAGTAATGTACAGACTGCAAGTGAAGCGGGAGTTGTTGTTCCACCCGCCCAACCCACGAGTTGTCGTAAGCAGCGAACACGCGCTAAACGCGCTGATTTTGTGTCTTCCGCCTCCACTGCACCGATCCAGAGACAGTGTAATAAACTATTTGTGAAGCTACGCATCCAGGATAAGACCTTCAATTTTCAATTAGACACTGGTGCGTCTGTGACTCTCATAAATAGTGCTACGTATGCGGCTATCGGCCGCCCTAAACTTTCAGCGGCAAAACATTCTTTGGTTACTTATAGTGGAGAACAAATTCCTGTGTTAGGTGTATGTAGCGTGCCAGCTACATTCCGTGGCAATACAAAAACAGTTTCATTCACAGTGCTCCGCGCTACAGACAGTGTAAACATTTTCGGATTAGACTGTTTTGACTTGTTTGGCCTGTCTATCCAAGACAATGTGTTGCAAATTAATTCTGTTGTTGTTCCTCAAGACAGCATAACCGATTTGTGTACACGATACAGTGACATATTTAAAGACGAACTAGGTTGTGCTGCGAACTTTGCCGCTCATATTACGTTAAAAGATAATGCTCAGCCTCGATTTTGTCGTGCTCGTCCAGTGCCTCACGCCCTCCGGGCACCTGTAGAAGATGAACTTCGTCGTTGGCAAAACAACGGTGTTATTCAACCCGTTTCAGCGAGCCAGTGGGCTTCTCCCTTAGTTATTATAAAGAAACCGTCTGGCAAGTTACGTTTGTGTGCTGATTTTAAGTCGACAGTTAATCCTCAGACTGTCATTGAATCTTTTCCTTTGCCCAGACCGGACGAGCTGATGGATAAGTTAGGGGAAGCTTGTTTCTTTTCCAAAATTGATCTCCGTGAAGCATATTTGCAATTACCCCTCGACGAGCAATCACAACAGTATTTGTCATAAACACGTCGTTGGGGTTGTTCCGTTTTCTGCGTTTGCCTTTTGGTTGTGCGTCAGCTCCAGCTGTTTTTCAGCGTTTTTTGTCACAACTTCTGGCTAATGTGCCATCGTGTTGCAACTATTTAGACGATATTGTTGTGTCCGGTCGGACGCTTGCTGAACATTTCCGTAATTTGGAGTGTTTGTTTACAGTGTTGTCTCAGGCAGGCCTACGTTGCAACATCGATAAATGTTCCTTACGGAGATGGAGTATCTGGGACATGTTATTAATGCTCAAGGCATTCATCCCTCCCAGTCACATTTAGCAGCTATTCGTGATTTGCCCGCCCCTCGCAATCTGCATGAATTGCAAGCAGTTCTTGGCAAATTGACGTATTATATTAGGTTTATCCCTAATGCATCACATATTGCTGCACCGCTGCATCCGTTTGTGTGGTCAGCTGATTGCCAGTCAGCCTTTCAGCAGCTTAAAGAGGCTTTATTGAATGATCGTTGTCTGGTCCATTACGACCCTAACAAGCCTCTGGTGTTAGCTTGTGATGCCTCTTCTTTCGGCCTCGGTGCTGTGTTGTCTCACCGAACGTCCTATTGCATTCGCATCTAAATTGCTAAACAAAGCTCAGTGTAATTATAGCCAATTGGACAAGGAAGCGTTGGCTATTGTGTTCGGTGTCACAAAATTCCATCACTACCTCTATGGTAGACCATTCTATTTAGTCACAGATCACAAGCCCCTGACGTCACTGTTTCATCCGTCTAAACCAGTTCCTCAGCGGACAGCTCAGAGACTACAACGTTGGGCTCTTCTGTTATCACAATACCAGTATGTGATACTGTATCGCCCTACAGCTCAGCATGCAAACTCAGACGCGCTTTCTAGATTGCCGATTGCTGCGGATGATGTCTTCGATTCCTCTGACGACTCTTGCCATCAGATTGACGCCGATGAGCATCAATCCCTCCGGGATTTTCCGATTGATTATCGTCAGGTGGCACGTGAGACAGCTACGGATCCTCATCTGAGTTTACTATTACGTTTTGTTCAACGTGGTTGGCCGTCCAAGGCAAAGGACATATCGGATCCTGTGGTTCGTCGCTATTATCCGCAACGTCATCTGTTGTCTGTTTCGCATGGAGTTTTGCTGTTACGCACCGAGAATGACCAGCTTCGTGTAGTGGTTCCCCAAGTGCTCCAATCCAAGGTCCTCGACTTGTTGCACCAATGTCATTGGGGAGTGGTCCGCACCAAGCAGCTTGCCCGCCGTCATTGTACATGGATCGGCATTGATAAGCAGATTACGCAGATGTCTACAGATTGTTCGACGTGTGCCGAACACCAAGCTGCTCCGCCTCAACGCTATTTTGAGTGGGCACGCCCTGCCGGTCCCTGGCAGCGAGTACATATTGATTTCGCTGGTCCATATTGGAATTCTCGTTGGCTCATCGTGATAGATGCATTTAGTAATTTTCCGTTTGTTGTGCCCATGCAGTCTACAACGTCTGCACAAACTATACAGGCGTTGACTTCAATTTTTTGTATTGAGGGTCTTCCAGAAGTTTTAGTGTCTGACAATGGTCCACAATTTACCTCTGCTGAATTTGAAGGTTTTTGTTCTGCCAATGGCATTCGCCATGTTCTTACTCCGCCGTTCCACCCTCAATCGAATGGTGCAACGGAACGTTTTGTACGCACATTCAAGCATCATATGGACCGCCTTCGTGCTACGCACTCTCGTCAGCAGGCCCTCATCACGTTCCTGTCGTCGTACCGGACCACGCCACGCGACGGCCCTTCGCCTGCGGAGCTTCTCCACGGCCGTCGTCATCGCACCCTACGGCGGTTGTTGCACCCCCCGGATCGACCCGCCGCTTCTGAGCATCGCACGCGTTTTCAGCGCAACGACGCCGTTTTTTTCAGAGTTTACCACGGTCGCCGTCGTTGGGAACGTGGTACCGTGATAAGTGTCCAGGGTCGCGGTTTTTATACTGTTCAAGGTGCTACTGGGGTGCACAGGAGGCATCAGAACCAGTTGCGCCGCGCTGGCCGCCCGGATTCTGCCGCTCGTTCTTTGTCCACAGATTTGGTCCGCGGCGGGTTCCAGCCGCGCCTTCCGACTTCCCTGCCGCCCCCAGGGCAGCAGCAGCAGCCGTCGCCGCTACCACGCCGACAGCCCGTCCCGTTGATGCCTCCCGCGCAGCTTCATCCGGGAGCGCCCCAGGTGGTCGCTCCGGCGCCTGCGGTCCCTCTTCAGTCGCCACCGCCTTCGGAGCTGATGGACGTCGACCCCTCAGCCGGGCCGCCTTCCCAAGCGGTGGCTGTGCAGCCTGTCCTGCAGCCGCTTTCCTTGGGCACCCCCAAGGAGTCTGACACCGCAGCGCCTTGTCCGGCGCCCACTCAGCAGCCGTCGACGCAGCGTCAGGAGATGCTGCCTCTCTTCGTGGGTCCCGACGCCCCGTCGCGTCCAGTACCAGAAGCTGCGCCCGTGGTCACAGGCGTGCACCCTGACCTCGGTTTTCAGTCGGTGTTTCCCGAGGCCCCGCACAGCCAATGTTGGGGTGCGGACCGGGGACTGCCACCGCCAACAGTCTCCGCCCCGGTCTCTTCTGCTACGCCTGCGGCCGGACCCCTCCCCCGCCGTCGACGCTCGCCACGTCATTATTCAACGACGGTGTGGCGATTTGGGGGGGAGGAGTGTTATATCCTAGCCAGTAATGCCACCCGAGCCCGCTGCCAAAAGGTTGGCAGCATCAAAGTCCGGACGCCGTCCGCATAAGCAGCGCCAGCGAGACAGGAAATCGCCGCAAGTCTGCGCGCGCCACCGCTGGCTTCTGGCTTCTTAAGCGCTGGAGTCGCGAGCGCTAGGACAGTTCTGTATTCACCGCTCAGTTGTATACTCGCCACCGAATTGTGTACTTGCTAGTCAGTTGTGTGTTCATCGCAGCAGAGTTGTTGTTTGTCGTCAGCCGACGCTGACCTAGCCGCTCCGACTCGAACTAGACAGATTTCTGTAGACACGGAGTTCACTACTGTGTTTCTGTATCTTCGTCAATAAAGATAAGTACCGACTTTTATTTAATCAGAGTGTTTGGGTTTTCATCTTTCTGTTCACTGTTCCAGCGGACCGGTCGGCCCGCTATTAAAAGTGTGGCGGTGACTTCGTAAGCCGTTTCTACAGCGAATTGTTTGTTGCTACGAACGCCGCCACAAAAATTCGAATTCAGAGAGTCTCTGCTAATTTAATAGTTTATAGGGGGTTTCACAGGTCATGTTACACGCTTCTCATCGTTGTGGAGGGGAATCAGTAGATCAAGTTTTACATAAGAACCCACGTCTGGAAACGGTTAATTTCTATGTTACAAGGAAAACAAGATGTACAGATTTCGCTCCTGTTTACTTTACAATTACAGAAGTTGTTCAGTATGACTACCTCCACGTTCGGTGCACACAGTGTAAGTTCGCTGTAAGTTGGCATAAACTCTGTCCAACATGCGTGATGTATGGTTAATCACTTCTGCCACAGCCATAATCCATGCAGTTAAATCTTCCTCCGTCTGGATGAGGTTCTTCATGTGGCCCCACAACATGGGTGTAATCTGGGGTTCTTGGTAGTAAAGCATTTGGTCCAACACAACCAATTCACATGTCCGGATAGACTACGTTCAGGTGGCTTCCTACGCGAGCTACAAAATGTACTGCCATCCTATCATGTTGGAACCGCAATTCGTGCCGAATGTCCAATGGCACATCTTCACAAACCTCTGCCAGCACTTTTTGCAGTAATATCAAGTACCCAGCACCCATTATGTAAAACTCTAAACTCCGTCCGAACAGGCCTTGGAAAGCCCAACGGCACCGTCCGGCCGTCGTGTCATCCTCAGCCTGCAGGCGTCACTGGATGTCGATATGGAGGGGCATGTGGTCAGCACACCTCGCTCCCGGCCGTATGTCAGTTTACGAGACTGGAGCTGTTACTTCTCAACTAAGTAGCTCTTCAGTTTGCCTCACAAGGGCTGAGTGCACCCCGTTGCCAACAGCGATCGGCAGACTGGATGGTCACCCATCCAAGTGCTAGCCCATCCCGACAGCGCTTAACGTCGGTGATCTGACGGGAAACGATGTTACCGCTGCTGCAAGGCCATTAGCGCACCCTTTATGTGCGGAAGAAGGACGTACGGGCGATCACAAGATCATCCCAGATACCTGCCCATACACCAATACCGAACGTATGATGAAACTTGCGTGTACACTTGGCTTTGGGTTTTTCTCGATTCTAAACGTGGCTATTTTTAGCGTTCAGAACACCTCCCCCGTTGAAATACGATTCGTCGGTAAACAAAATTCGGTTTGGAAACAGGAAAATCCACACAACGGTGTAAGAACCAAGTACAGAAAGAGATATGTGGCACAAAATCCGCTGGTAGGATGGCATGTACCTTCTGAGGGTGATCTGGGTGGAGTTTCTATTCACACAGAACACGATAGACAGACGACTGAGAGTCACGCAAGTCACATGCAACGGTTCAAGTAATCGTCGATGGACTTTCTTCAACTTGATGAAGCACTTCCTCTTCCAATATGACAGTGCGCCGCCTTCTTGGAGAACCACATTGTGCTCTATCGCTTATGAATTACCCACTTTCCCGCAGCTGTCGTTATACCCTGGGAAACATGGAATGCAATGGAGTCAAATGGTTCAAATGGCTCTGAGCACTATGGGATTTAACTTCTAAGGTCATCAGTCCCCTAGAACTTAGAGCTACTTAAACCTAACTAACCTAAGGACATCACACACATCCATGCCCGAGGCAGGATTCGAACCTGCGACCACAGCGGTCGCGCGGTTCCAGACTGTAGCGCCTAGAACCGCTTGGCCACCCCGGCCGGCGCAATGGAGTGCCACGATCTGAAAAGTACTCGTGATAAAGACGTTGAGCATCTTTTCCATTACAGTCAGCTTCACCATAAATTGACAATGTATCACTGTACTCTGCGTACGTATACTTACGCATCCTGTTACAGCTATAGTAGTCATATAATGTCAACTGACGCATCACCAGGAAGCATGAAAACAAGGCAGCTGGAAACAGAGGACATCACGTGGCATCATGTCACGTGATTTGTGAGTAGCCTAAAATAACAGGTGAGCGACGTAAGACACACCGAGCGCGCGATTAAGTAGTTCTTGTTTCCTTGTACCATGGAAACGAACCGTTTTCGGACTTGGGTTCCTGTGTAGAAAGTGATCTACTCTGGGTACTCTCCGACCTTTGGAAGTTTGTAACATGAGTTGTGAAACGCCCTGTCCATTACGAAGGTATGCCACAAAGATTGTGTAGCTATTCTTAGCCATCGTTATATACCTCTCATAGGTATGATGAGAATAATAAGGTAAGAGTATACATGATGCTTACTGAGATGTATATACAGTCGCTCTTCCATCTCTCAATATGCGAGGACAGAAAATAGCTAATATCGCCATGAACTACCCTCCACCACGCACTGTAGCGTGACAGATGCGGATTTGGTCAGAAGAAAGGCTTGCGACTTTAATTGGAAAATTCGTCGCCTTTAGAATGTAGGAAAGCTATAAGATTGTACTGAAGAGCTCTGCACCTTTAATCCATTATTTATAATTGCTATCGGAACACAAAGCTTGCTCTTGTGTCTTATGCTGCCGAATGGAAGTTGCTGTTTCCTTTTTGGAAAAAAAGGGAACATATCAATGAGTGAATCTTGAGCTTCTCAAATGGAAATTCGTAAAATTACGTTGATGGCAAGCTTTTGTGCTACTAATACTCATTATACCAGAAGAGAGTGGCCACAAAATACGATATTATACAACATAAGGAAATGGACGTTTGCAAAATAAAGAAGTTTTAGAGCATCAGTGGCTTTGGCCGAGGAAAACATATAAAAAGGAAATAGGAAGGAAGATTTCGTTTAACGTCCCGTCGACACCGAAGTCATTAGGGATGGTAAAATATATCGATCTTAACGGTAGCTAATGGCATTTAGATTCTGCTACTCCCCAAAAGATACACTCACCTACCCTCAATTCGAGAAATCTGGTGTCTAGTGCTTAAATAATCGTTCCTGTTAAAAATTTCGTATGACGTGTTAAGTTTTTGTCACAGATTAGCTTTATACCCGTACAGACGTCGTAAGAGAGTGAATACAATTCCTGATCTGGGGATTAACCTACTTTACATTTAAATATGTGAATGAAGTAATGTAGAGAAAATAAGTGAAATCTGTAAAAAAAAAGTATCAGACATCCTGTCGTCTTACCGAATACAACTGCAATTTATTACCTGCTAGATGACAATTTACATAAGTTTGGAGGAGCCTTGAATTAAACAGTCGTGATATTCCATATCTCTTGCACCTTCTCAGAATATTCAGTGGCTGGCGCGTTTTGACTGAAGTTGTGAACGCAGCTGACTTCTAGTGGCTCTTTGGATCCTCACTGCGTCGTTAAAAGCCAGCTTTAGGGTGGTCGGTTACAAGGCTGTCTTTGTGCGCGCGGCGGTATCACCTGCCAGCTACTTTGAAGAGATCGGAAGCTGGCTGAACGTTCAGGGAAAGGCCTTTGTTCTGCACGTAGGCGTCTGGTAGCGGGGTCAAACCCCACAAGCAGCTAACTGCCGCTGGAGCTGCGTTCGCGAAGTGTCGCATATCTTACATAATTACTTACCTGGATGCAAAAACAGGTGACTACATACAAGGCACCATAGCACAAACACAAGATTTAATAGACTTCATGGGTGGAACACAGCGTTCATCTATGACTCTATTAATTACGTGGCATGATTCATTTAATTGTGAAATAAGATGCAGAGAGGAATGGTGAATGAAATATGGTTAATCTCCTATTGGTTGTCTGAGTTATGCGAAAGGGATCTTACATGGCCTCTCACCTATTACTAGTGAAAATTACTTAGAAACTGTTTCAAGGAGACAACAGAGACAGCCACAAGATCAAAACAATAAAAACTATAAAGACCTGCTTAATTAAGAAGAAATGGAATTGGTACTAATGACAGACACCTCTCTCATTTTATTATTTACAATATCTGACGATAATTTTACGATTAACATTGACACCATACTAAAGACGTTCGAAAATTTCTGTAAAGAATATGCGCAGTTCGCCCAGTGTAACTAACATCAGGGAAATACAGGAATATAATGTTCTGAAATCTTAACGCATAAAATTACAATAAACGGTTCGCACACAAAGGCAACTGATAATTGTACGACAGTAACTGAGAAACTAAAAAGGGGAGATACGATAAAACGGGGAGTGAGTAAAGGTTACATAATCTTCACATAATGGTTAAGGGAGAGTTGGCTACGACGTCCTACTATTGCTGACCCCTTTTGATTCCTGTAAATCATAAACAGGAAAAATGAAATAGACGCCATTTACACTGAGGAATGTGTGACTGTGAAACAAATAAAACAGTCCAGTTTCTCGTTAGTTTCAGCAGACAGAAAATAAGAAGGTAAGCTTACAATTACTACTGATATATTTTTATCTGAATATGTCTTTAAAACTATAATTCAGTGTGTCATTGCATGTAATTGCTTTCTGAATACAACATTTTAATATACAGACTCTGGCAGCCTCAGTATGTAATGACAGATGGGTTAATGGTGTGCTGAAAGCGAAAATGCAGCAGTCCCCATGGTAAAGAAGCTGGAAACACCGAAATGAAGAAGAGAGTCAGAAACGAAAAGAAGCAACAGATTGGGTTAAGAACAAGAACGAGAATATTGTATGTGGGTATATTTCTGAGCAGCTAGAAAATAAGATACACAAATTCAGATGATTGGGGAAGCACCAAACACACCGAACGTGTCGCATGTTTCCAGCATTTGTGATAATGATGATCATGATAATTACGATAACCAGTTTTTCTGGCACACCGAAATCGCTATAAACGTGGTAAAGAAGGTTATGAAATACGTTGTGTCTGTGGAGAAATAGGTATAGACAAATAATTGTGGTAAGGTCTGTTGGGAGCTCTGCTTAAAACCAGGCTGTATGTACTGGAAAATACACTCAAGACTATGTCTGTGGTGACTGTTTATCCAGGAAATAAAAATTCTAAAATTGTTGAAACGTGAAAGCGAAATTGATCACATATTCCACGTTACCGTTGAAACACATTTCAGTGTTGTAATTTCGTAAAAGGAACTGGCAGATATTTAAAGCCACGATTATTTTCAGTTAAGCGCAAAATTCCCAACCACATCGGGTAATCACCCCATGGAGTTTGGAATTGAAAGCTATCGCTTCTTTGTGACATTTACAGTTAAATTCCATTGTAATGTTATTTTTGCATTTCAGTATATCAAGTACAGTGAAAGAAAAGAGACTACAGCAATCTTACATGCAGCTGGTCTTTATCATACATGAAAAGAGCGGCATTGACTCTACGACAAATCTTAGAAGATAAGCCAAAGAAAGCGGCATTGACTCTACGACAAATCTTAGAAGATAAGCCAAAGAAAGGAAAACCTATGTTTCCAGCACTTGCAGACCTAGAGAAATCTTTTGACAATGTTGACTGGGACACAGGAGTTGAAATTCTGAATGTAGCTGGGTAAATACAAGCAGCCAAATGTAGGTGTGATTATACCAGAGATTGCCTGTACCTCAACAGAAAAGGGCTATTTATTGCAAAGGGTGGGGGGGGGGAGGAGAGGAGACACTGCCATGAGTGGTAAAAGACCAGTGGTTACAGATGTTGGAGTAGCACCTTTTTTAAGGTAGGACAGAAAAAGTTCTAAGAGAGGTCTGGAATGAAACAAAGAAAGAAATTAAACAGCATATTTCTGGCACATTGGATCAGTAAACAGAGCTGTTGATTAAGTATTTTCACTAATCAGCAGAAATTATTTTCCAGTCACTTTTATCTCAGTCAATGTGACATGCCAACTATCTTCTGTGCAATAAAATAATCGAAGGTTAAGAAGCAAAATTAGTGAACTACATATCTGTGTTGATCAGTTAGAGTCATCCAACCCATTTGACATAATCTGTCCCCCTCTGAAAATCATGTGCTACTGGTGTAGATGTGTAAAGTATTTCAGGATTTAGATTACCTTCTCATTTATGTAGGGCAGAACTGGAAGATGGAGGAGTTGCCACGTTCATCAGAAACTACCATAAATCTAATGACATAGACATTCATAAATATTGCCTAGAGCAGTATATGGAAATATGTAACAAAAGTAAGATAAATCATTCGTAATAGTAAGTATATACCAAGAACCATCAGGTAATTTTAATCTGTTCATAAATCGCTTTGAAACTCTAGTCACCTATTTAATGACAAAAAAGAAAGCATTAGTGGCTGATGGTGATTTTAATGCAGATTTTTTTGAAAGCTCTTCCAGTAAGAACTTATTACAGTGAGTAGCATTGTCTAGCAACTTAAGTCATACTATTAACTTTCTAACTAGAATACTTAAGATCTCAAAGACAACAATGATAATATCATAACAGAAATATCTTATGAACAAAATACGTTATAAATTCAATAATAAGTAGCCTCTCAGTTCCTTTTGCTACATATTAACAATGATCGGGATATAAAGTCTACTAAATTTGAGCTCAAGAGGGTAGCCAGTAACCCAAAATTTGATGGCTTTAGGAAACTCCTCAAAGACATGAATTGGAGTGATATGTACAATGTTCTTAGCTTGAATGAGATATACAATACTTTTATTTGTAATGTCGTTAACTTAGTTGAAAACTGTTTCCCCCAAAACTGCCCCAAATTGGACCAAAGTCAACAAAAAGCCATGGATTACTCAGGGTTTAAAGGTATCCTGTAAGACAAAAAGGAAACTGTACCTATCAGTCAGAAACAGCTCTGATGTGAGTGATATAGATCATTACAAAACATAATGCAAAATATTGAAGGTAGGAATAGGGACATCGAAGCAAATGCACTATCAGAAAGGAATAGTCGTATTAGATAACAAAATAAAGACAACATAGGATATATTGAAGGAAGAGATAGATAGAACCAGAGCACATAACAATAAGTGTAAATGATACATGCATAACAGATGTGTGCAGAGTTGCCCAAATTTTCAATATGTGCTTCATAACTGTTACTAAGAAGATGGAATTGTCAGGTTCAGTAGATGGTGCCATGGAATATAAATAACTACAACAAAATGGGTACGACCCTCGCAACACCAGGACAAGTAAGTCCGCCAGAAAATCCTTAAAATCGAAAAATTGTAGTGACTATGATAATATATCAATAAAATTCATCAAGGAAGGTGTCTCTAAGTCTAATGACATTCTAAGTTATTTGTCCAACCAGTCTTTTATCAGTGGAACATTTCCTGAATGACTGAAATATTCTGAAGTTGAGCTTTTGCACAAGAAGGAATATAAAGGAGTACTGTCAAACTTCAGTCCCATTTCACTGTTGCCTGCATTCTCAAAAATTTTAGATAAGTTATATACAGTCATCATCTTAACCATCTGACCACAAATAAAATATTATTCAAGTCACAATTTGGATTTCTGAAGGGTTCCTATATCGAGAAGGCTATCAAAACTTACAATGAGACTGCTTAATTCATCAGACGATAAATTATGTGCTGCTGGTACATTTTGCAATCTGTCAAAGGCATTTGACTGTGTAAATCACAATACCCTTTTAAGTAAATTATAATATGACATTGTAACAGGAAACATGATACAGATTCTATATCTCTAGGAGAAAACAAAGGGTTCAACAATAAAGAGATGGGTATTATGCTATTAGACATCATCCAACTTCGAACCTATAACACATGGTGGCGCCCAAGTCTCCATACCAGGGCTCTTACATTTTTGCATGTGCAACAATGACCTTCCATCAGTAACATTACCTGATGCCAAATTTACTCTGTCTGCAGGTGACACAAACATTACAATAACTACTAAATCAAGTATAGCCTTGGGAAAGACTGCTAATGATATTTTCATGAACATTAATAAATGGTTCCTAACCAGTCGTCTGTCACATATTATATATGGTTCAGCATTTATAGAAGCCTCTTGCCAGTATATGCCTACAGTTTGATGACAAGCAGATAGAAGTTGTTGATAGTGTTAATATCTTGGGATTACAGCTTGATAATAAATTTCACTGGCAGGAGAATACCACAGAACTGTTGAAACACCTAAACAAATCTGTATTTGCTATGCACTATACCAGTGTTTTCGGGCACAGGTGTTATAAAAATAAAAAAAGCTAGCATACTAAGCTATCTTTTAGTTCATAATGTCATACAGGATTATTTTATTGAGTAACTCATAAAGTCAAGCTAAATTTTTCGAAGCCCATAAACTTGCAATACGTATTATTTGTTGTGTGAATGCAAGAATGTCTTGCAGACAGCCGTTTAATGAACTGTGGTTACTATCTACTGATTCCCAATATATTTACTCCTTAATGAACTTTGCCAATAAAAATATATCTTTTTTCCAAATCAACAAACACTAAAGTCACTTAATTTGGTGCAGAAAGGTGTCCACTATTCAGCAATACACAGTTTCAATGCCATGTGTGCAGTCATAAGAAGCTTAATTAAGTTCAGTTTGAGAACACGAAAGGATTTATTGCTGGTCAACTCCTTCTGTTCCACTGATGAACTTCTTAGCAGAACCGATTGATGCATGTATGTTATTAATAATATCACGTAATGTAAATGTTGCATACAATCTAACTTTTGCACAAATTTTGTGTAGTAATGTCATTATTGTAAATAGGTGTTGCAAGAAGTTTTTATTTTATTTCTCCATTTCATGATGTGTGACTACATAGCCCAAGAACTATGTATTTGCAGACAACTGTAAATATGCTTTTGGATTACTTATTACTAATTCTATAGCTATAAGAACAATTTCATTTTGGATCTGTGGAAGTTACGTTAATATATCTGTTTCTGTTTTGTTTATTGCGTGGTCTTGTTTTCTCACACATTTCATGTCCCAGAGAACTCCCTCACTATGGATCCATTAGGCCAAAAATTACATCTCATCTCTAATCTAATCTAGAAAACATGCAGAAACTAGACTGCAGTTATGAGAGTCGAAAGACGTGAAAGTAAAGCTGTAGTTAAGAATGGGGTGAGACAGGTTTATAGCCTATTCCCGATTTTATTCAGTCTGTACATTGAGCAAACACTGAAAGTAATGAAGGATAAATTTTGAAAGTGAATTAAAGTCCATTAAATCTTAAAGTTTATAGATGACACTACAAATCTGTCAGTAAGGGCAAATAAACTGGAAAAGCAGTTGAACAGTATGGACAGTATCTCGAAAAGAGTATAAGAAGAACATCAACAGAAGAACAACATGGGTAATGGGAGTGTAATCGAAATGAATCAGGTGATGGTGAAGGCTTTGGATTAGGCAATGGGAACCTAAAAGTAGTAGACGAGTTTAGTTATTAGGGCAGTAACATAACTGTTGGTGGGCATAGCAAAGAGGATATAAAAAGCAGACTGGCAGTAATAAGATGAGAATTTCAGGAATGGAGGAATTTGATAGCATCCAACACCAATTTCAGTGCTGTAAATTCTTTTCTAAAGCTATTTAGAATGTAGCTTTGTATGGAAGTGGAAGGAAGACGATAAGCAATTCAGAAAAAAGAAAATGAAAGCTTTAGAAATGTGGTGTTACAGACGAAGACTGAAGAATACTAAAGAAAAGATACTGGTTATAATTTTGGAAACAATAATGGCGTGACCTGATTAAAAGAAGATATCAGATAACAGGACAAATCCTGAGGCATGAGGGAATGGTCAATTTAGTACTGGAATGAAGTGTATGTTTTTGGGGGTAAGTAAAAAGTGTAGAGGGAGAACAATGTATAAGTACAGCGAGCAAGTCCAAATAGGTCTAACTTACAGTAACCATGCAGAGATGAAGAGGCTTACACAGGAAAGACTAGCATTGAGCACTGCCTGAGATTAATCTTCTGACTGAAGACCACAACAAAAACAACAACACAAGGCAGTTGCAGCACAAACGTTTGGTTAAGCAAAGACACTTAAAACAAGGAAACGAAGATGGGTGGCAGCTTAAATGAAATAGTTGATGAGTCCTTCTTATCACGTCAGATGATAACAAGGAGTTGTTGTACAGTGAAAGAAATAAATGGGAGAAGAAAATCGGTTCTGAATAAAGCTTTAATTTTATCGTAGTATTTAGGAATTCCCATTCATCCTACATCAGAAATTATAAGAGTTACATCCACTTTAATAAAAATCGTGCTCTCAGATGTAACACTGTCAGCATTTTTGAATCGACCGCCCATTTTCAGTGGCTATTGGGAAATATTACTTTCTTTTAGTTTTACAGAAATGGTTACAGATCTAAGCATTTTGTCTCTTTAATTCCTCATCAACTGAATGATATTCACAGCTCATTTTCTACCGCAAGTCCTGAAAAATTATCTCTCTCTCTCTCTCTCTCTCTCTCTCTCTCTCTCTCTCTCTCTCTCTCTCTCGCTCTCCTCTCTCCTCTCTGGCATGCACACTTGTTGTTATGTGTGTGTGTGTGTGTGTGTGTGTGTGTGTGTGTGTTTGTGTGTGTGTGTGTGTGTGTGTGTGTGTGTGTGTGTGTGTATTTGCTTTGGATTGTATAATAATAATGAACTACAAATACTGACATGAGTACGCACACACATTCATGAGAGAGAAAGAGAAGGAGAGAAACCAAGAGAGACAGAGAGAGAGAGAATTGGTTTAATCAGACGAAACTGGGCAATATAAGTAACCAATACTAAGCAAACTGACAGCCTGGTAGAGAAAATTTATAATTGATGTCAGAATTTTGTGAACTTCAGGTTCTCAAACAAAGAAACCGATACAATCCTTCAGTGTTGAGAAACTGGATTCATGTTCTCTAGAAGCAGATTTCGAAATTGTGTCCAGAGATTTACATGATTTCTCTAAAGCACTAAGGCGAATAATGATGGCTCTACTGATAACATCATAGCTCGTTCATTTTTTGTTTTTTTCTAAACTCTGCCTTATGCATAACGCAATGTATTTTTTTTTCAATTTTTTTAGACGTGTTTGGACACCCGGTTGTCATCTTTCATGGATCTCGATATATTCCTAGAATTACATTACTTGTCAAAATGGATTTCCGGAGGTTCTCTTCCTTTATATCGCTTTCACACCATGTAATATTTTCCGTCGAGATTGTGCAGCTTTGGTGGTCTTCCTTTTCCTATTGCTATTACTTACAATGTTTCCACACTTTTTTGATGTTTCACTCTCACCTTTTTTATGCACGAATTTAACATAAAACGGAATCTTAACAATCACTTTCGTTGCCATACCATAGATAGACGCTACTTTCAACCTCTTCCACGTCGTTGTCCAATTCCAGTGTGTGATTCGTCTCTAACGATCTCATCGTCTACAACACATAAAATTTAAACATCTTACACTGAAATTTTCCAGATTGTATGCTACAGTTTCCAAGTGAGTCTAAGTATCATCTGTATTTTCCTTTTGGTTTGTAGGTCATTATTTCCAACATTACTGCCAGAAAACCAGCTGTTCCCATAAATCGTAAAAGAGTTCCATAAACTTATCAGTGTTATTACATGATTGGGAAATTTCAGAAAACATATCACTATCCCCTCCTGTTCCCTTAAATGTTCTACTCAAGTTTGGTACAGAGAAAGGGTCGATTTCATAGTGAAGAGGTTGAGAAGCTTCCAGCAAGCACTTATTTTTTTACCTTTCACCTCAGACAGAATGTCTTCACACATAATTGTAATTTGTGAAAACGAGGGTGCCTGACAGTAGTATAACTACACCAGTTCTGGACCAAAGAGCATATTTCTTAAATATTCCTTAATATAAGTAAGATTTTAGGTTCCCTCTACCCCCCCCCACCACCACCACCACCAAAAACGTATCTGTCCCTACAAACGAAATTTTCATTTAATTAAAAAATAGATTATTAATTTAAAATGTATTCTAAAAAAATTTAAAGTTTTACAACTTATTCAAATTCTATATCACAAACTAAAAAATCTTTTATTTTGTGTTTTACACCTATATATAAAACTCAATCCAGTACTTTTGTCTAATCTATAATCATCTTCTGATGAAATTTTAATAGAACTATCTGGAAGAGTAATTTTAAATTTATTATATGAAGCAATAAAAATTTTTCGTCATATTAGGTTGGTAAAATTTCAGCTCACGAACTATTCTAATATTTATGTAATTTCAGCTCTGATAATTGAGTGAACACTGCTGCAGAATCAGTACTACAGTTATTTAGTACACTTTCTAGATTTACAACACTACCATTCATCTTCGTTTTGCTTTTATTTATATAGAAAAAATTTAGATTTTCAAAAAATAAAATGTAGGAAAAACGTTTTAATTTTAGAAAATGTCAACTACTCAGTTTTTGTCTTATTTATTTTTCTGAATATATTTAAAAAGGAAATGGAGATATGAAGTTAAAACTTCTATAACTTTTTCTAGTTTTTTATTCATTTATGTAATTAAAATTTTTCAGTAACTGTTCTAAGTTGTGAATCAAAAGTCAAATTCTTTTTACAATACAATGCTACATTAGTTATATTCTCATTAAAAATGCAATAATTTCATTGTTATTCTTTGAGTAGTAGCAACATTCATTCTTCTAGGCATATTTATTAAACAGATAGCACAATGTTGAATAAAACTGAATGCTCTTACATTTACATCGTTATTTAATTGGGTCGTTCTTTTAAAACCTCTAAAAGCATCGGAAGCCTTTAAAAAGCTATTTGGGGAATAAGATTCCATAATTATTAAGGAAAAACGTAATTTCTTCCCTTTTTTACATTGATGCTTTGTAACTTATCATGATCAAGTAAAAAAGAACCATTTTACTGATTATTTTTTCGATCAGTTTGGAAAATAACAAAAAGAACTAAGACATGTCAAATTCGGCAGAATTATAATTATTAGAAATATCTAGTTCAAAATTTCTTTTTCTATTTATTCCATCAAATTCAATTGTTCATAATTTTGGATTTTTCAGTCTCTCTTGTTCTAGTTCAAGATAATATTATGGTTCACATTTAACAACAGGAACACTAATTTCCATAATCTTACAACAATTTAATCTTCTTTTGGAAGTCTACTTTTATCATTATAAGTAGTCCAATTAAGAATAGTATCTTCTTCATATTTTCATGAAATTCAAGTGATAATTACTGCTATATCTCCCTCCCAAATTATTTCTTTAAAATCTTTAAAAACTCATTTGGAAGTCTACTTTTATCATTATAAGTATCTTCTTCATATTTTCATGAAATTCAAGTGATAATTACTGTTATATCTCCCTCCCAAATTATTTCTTTAAAATCTTTAAAAACCCAACATATAATAAAAATAGATAAAGTACAACATTTTATTTGCTTTCAATTTTACCATTTTCTTGAATATTTCCTTCCATAGTTAATTCATTTGATAAAGTAAATGAAACAACAGTTAATGGAGGAATAAATTGATGTTCTATACTTCATAATATATTTTTCCTTCTTTAATTTGAATAACATCAAACAATTTTAATACATAATTAGCTATTAGTTTAAAGTTCCATTTACCAACTATCCTGAAAAATCTGCTCTATCTGTGTGAATAACATCAACTGTCATACCAAACTGTGAACAATTAGGATTGATCCAAACATCACAAATATTAATATCAATTTCCGATTCCTTGTTGGGAAGATTTAAATTATTCTTTGTTTTCATATTAATGGGAAATTAGTAAAATTGATAACTATTGATTTTGTTCAGTACTTATTAAGAGAAAATTTTATTAATTCATTTTCAAAAGTACTGTAACACAAGCACCACTGAAGTCAATCAAATTATCACTTTCATCAGTGACAGTAATTATTACATTTTGATTAGTACCAGAAATGGGAAAATTTGTGGGATAATTTGACTCGTATATTATTGGCCCTCCAGATTCAGCATTTGGTTTATATGAAGAAATAATATTAGGTTCTCTATGAAAATGAACATTATGTTCAATAAACATTCCATCAGCTAATTATAACTAACATGTATTAATTCAAATGGAACAATTTTCGGAACATTATTAGAAATTGGTTTTTCTTTAGTTTCAATAATTTGAATATCAAATGCTACAATTTGGCCAATTCCCTCTCCTTTATCCATAAATAATATAATATCTTCCTTATTATGTAACTTAGAGTTCTTTGATTGAATAAATTTTTGTAAGTTTTTATAGTATACTGACCAACAGGAATTTCGATAATTTTTTCATTAGTATACAATTTATTATTTTTTATCATAATATGTGGAGTTAAAAAATTGATTAAAACCAACTAGTGAAACAAATTCATAAGTTCCTCTTGTTGGAACAGTTACTCTTTTTTTCAGAATGGATGATTTATGATTCATTTTATATAATCTAATCATTTATGTTAATCACATTTATGTAAAAAAATGACATTGGGAACCAAAAATCAGAATTCCAGAAAATAAATTAAAGGGAAGCACAACAAACTTTTACCAAATTCTATTCGATGTTTAGTAATAGAACCAAATCATTGTCGAAAAATAACATTAATGACTGATAATTAGATTCTAGCTCCAGGATTGGCAAAAATTAATCATTTGCACATTTATGCTAAAAGTTTAGATCAACCAAAATCTCAGGAATTTATAAAAAGATGTGAAAGATTAAAGATAAAATTAATGAAAAATTTATGCTTTAATTGAAATTAATTATTCTGTTAGATGAATGTACAGATAATTCAGATGTAGTTTTTGATGCCTTAGTACTTGATAATCAAGATATAGTTAGAGAATATTTTAGTAGTAATAGACATAAAGGAACAGACTGTTTTTACTTAGCTCAAGCATATTCAAAAGTACCAAAGAATTAGTTATAGATAGTCTACATTTTTAAAATATTTTCAGACAAGATGATACAAATTTAAACCATGTCTCACAAGAGTTTGTTGGTGGAGATCTAAAGTTTGAAGATTTTAAAGAAATATGTAGTAAATGTTTGAATAATGGTGAGTTTCGTTTTACTACAATAGATATGACAATAAACATTATTGAATTTAAATATAGAAAAAAGATTAAGAACTTTTTTAACAGTGAACACAAAAGACACAAACATAAACATAAAAACGTTGAACATAAAAATATTTAACATAAACATTGGATGCAAAATTAAAATTAACATTGTACTTTTATCCTGATTAAATGTTTCCAAAACATAATGTAGTGGCTGTTAAAATGGCAAGACTAAATAGAAAAATTAAAGAACAGTTAAAAGAAGATTTTAAATAAATGTAAAAACAGCCAAGAAGAGAATATTAGAAATTTTGAAAAAGATGATCTACCAGTTATTGATGCAAATTAAGAAGTTAAACAAGAAACTAAATGATTATCTGATAATGTTACGAAAGCAACTGAAGGGAATCGAGAAGTTGAAGAACAAATTGTTGTTTATAATAAACTTCATTTAGATGAATATAGAGATGTATCACCAGTTCCACATTATGAATGGGTTGATGGTAACCCTGCCAAGTGTGACTACAGACTACACATTAAGTAAATCAGAAATAAATGTATTGTTGGAGAATGAAGAAAGAGAAATAAAATAAAAACGCAAGCATGTAAAAAAAATATAAGCAGAAAAACGTTAGGCTTCGTTTATCAACGTGAAGATCCTGTTTTTGGATTAAGACCTGTTGCTACTGTTAAATAGATTGCTAATTACCAGTAGAACTCAATGGTGACAAATTAAAAGTTGGTGAAAAGGAACATGAAAGAAAGATGGATTATTGAAACTTATAACTAAAAAACGAACTATGGTTCATTTAGGTACATAGAGTGATTCTCTTGATTTAAAAAATTATGCTAGATTTTTATATGACTGAAATGCAAAAAATTCCATTAGAATTCTATATAAAACTAAATCAAGTAAAGGAAGTAAATACGATTATTTAAAAAAGTTATTGAAGAATATTATCCTAGTTCTTCAGAGAGAAATGTTAATGTTTCATTTGAAAAAGTTGGTGAGGGTTTAGTAAAAAGATATTCATAAAAGACAGTTTATTATATTTCGGTGAAGAATGTTTGTCAAGTAATTGATAGGTTAGCTGTAATTCATTGAGAAGAATTTGTTGGAAATAAATATTATCATAGTGAAAAGTTGTAATAACTGACATGTCAACTAATAAATTTAGCGATTTTATTATTAATGATCCAAAAGGAATTCCTCATTCATCAGTTTTTTTTACTATATACCATACTCATTTTCTAAAATTATAAAATATGGAGCACCATTAGTCAATACTTTAACTAATAAATTACCATTTGAAATGCATCTTCCAAGCTATCGATTTCGCGGTCTGGGCATCAAACTAATTGAAAGATTAGTTAGAGGTTATAAAAGAATGAATCCATGAGATGAAACTTGGAAAAACGTGACATAGCTTATAGAGATAATAAAGAATTACAAAAAAGACACAAAGTTGATAAAGAACTTCAATGATTTGCAGAAGTAAGCTTTATTGAGAGAAAAAATAGCTTCAACAGCAGCAAGAGAAGTAATGTACGGAAAACATAATTAGGAACTTGGATTAAATGTTGATGAAAATGGATGGGGTTTATCGAAAATTCTTTATTGTTTTTGAATCTATGTAAATCAATAACTTTTAAGCGAATTATTACCAAATGGTAAAACATTACCAAATCAATTAGAATTAAATAGTATTGAACTATTTTAAACTGATGTTCAAAGGAGAAGGTGAGAGGAAAAAACTGGCAGAAATTTACTTGTCTGATTGGATATTCCTCTTGTTCAAATGACTATAAAATATTTAACATACAACATAAACAATACACAAAGGTGGATTTGTTCCATTCCTTTTGGCTGCATTACTACATCTATTAACTACTGTTCCACTAGCTGGTGGATAATTGAAATTGCTAATGCAGTTATAGACAAGAAAAAGAATTACAAGAACAATAAACATATATCTAGCAGTGGAAAACAAAGGGAAGGTTTGAAAAAGTAAAGAAATTTCAAAGACATAATCAAAAAATTTAATAATCCCTTAACAATGTTGACATAGAAAAATTAGTTAAACACCTACAGATTTAATATTTTCGTGTGTTTTATTGATTGATGAACTGCCTACTTAACCAAGGAAGTTGCAATATGGGATAGTAAATTTACATACTTCTGATCATGTTGGTACTCATTCGATATATTATAGGAATAAAAATAGAAAAGTTGTTTCTGCTTCATTTGGATGAGATATACCAAACAACTAATAAGTTATTTAGTAAAAGATGACAAGGTTGAAAGTTTGGTGAAGTAATATGGGTTTATTTGTGTTTACTTCTTTCAAAACTGCATTCAGATAATTGTAAAATTAGTGATATTATGAATCTAATTAGAAGACACTTTTAGAATTAAGGCACAGCCTAATAGTTCCACAATGAATTGTCAAATAAATTTAGAAAACATCAAAATTGAATTAGAAGCAAAAATTGATCCAGTAATAAGAAGTTTACTTTAACAGTTTCATATAGAATTATCTTACATTTTTAATGTAACTAAAGGATATATTGATTTTAAATGTAGACGAATAGTAGACATAAAATATCCAATAAAGGGTTATTATGCTGTTAGCCAACAGTGCTAAAAAAAGAATATTTAAATAAACCTGAATACACAAGTATTCTAACACCTCTCAATAATTATATTAATTTAGAAAAACTAAGTAAAGACTATACAAAAAATATTAAAAAATTAATCAGACAACAGAATTTCAGCTAAAAATAGAAAACAGAGCTTTGAAGGTATTTGTCCAATTTGTAAAATTAAAAAAGTAAGTTTGTTTAAAAAATTGTAGGTAATGGATTGCATATTTGTGAATATATTATTAATAAATTACACAATCCCATGAAAAAATTGTAAAAGAAGAAATGTAATTTCTGTAGGAATAGATGAATTATGGCAAGCTGATTTAGTCTCAATGGGAACTGGAAAATTAAAGGGAATTTCAAAAAATAAATTAAGATTATAAAGTTTTTATTAACTGTTACAGATTTTTTAAAATGTGCTTGGGCTATTCCAGTTATAAATAAAAAAGGTAAGAATGTGTTTGATGGTTTTGAATAAATTTTAGAGATAGAAATCTATAACGTATACCAACAGAGCAGATAAGCAATTTTATAATAAAGAATTTCGAGGATTAATGACAAAATTTAACATTAATCATTACTTAACTTTTATTGAATTAAAAGCATCATTGGTTGAATGATTTAATAAGACAATAAGAGAAAAATGTAAAAGAAAAGTGCTTTTCAGAGGAATTACAATTGGGTTAAACTAGTTTCTAAATTAATTGATAGTAACAACACAGAAATTTAACGATAAAAATGAAGCCCAAAAAATGTAAATACAGAAAATGGAAAATTCTATTTGAAAGCTGTTTATGTATAAATTTGTAGATAATAATGCTAATTTTAAAAGAGGTGATAATGTAAGAATCAGAAAATGAAAGGGAATTTTTGAAAAGAGATAACTGCATCTGGACAACTAAAATGTTTGACATTGATGATGTTCTCCATTCAAACATATTGAAAAATTAACTTTCCAGATGTTTATCTTATTGAAAAAGTTTTGAAAAAGAAAGGTAAATAAAGCATATCAGAAGTGGTGAGGTATCCATAATTCACACAACTGATTTCTTAACTACTTTGACTCATTGCGATACAAATTTGTATATTGAAAGTTTCATTTATGTTTCTCTCATAACCTCCTACTCGTTTTTCCGAAAATACTGTAGTATGTTCATAATTTGGTTTTTTACATAATTCATATACATTTTAATATTGTATCCATTTCTAATATTTTCCATCGTTTTTCCAAAGACTGAAGAATTCATTAACTTGTATAAATTATTTTCATATTTGTTACCTGCATTTTTCTCATTTCTGAATTAAAATCAATGAGTTTCTTCAAGCAATCTGATTGCACAAATGATAAGAATCTATGAACTTTTTTTAACTTTAATACAAGATTTAAACATCGATTGTGATTTCTGTAATGTAAAACATAATTTTTTATTATTTAATGTTGTTAAGAGAAATGTGAGAAATTCCACCTCTAATTCCTTTTTCAAGAAATAAAATCATGGCTTAACTGTTTAATAAATGTAATTCAACAATTGTGATTTTTAACAATGATTCCATAGATAATCCTGGAGCTATAAAATATCAAAATGGATTGGGTTTATAATTTCTGATACATGTTCCTGTAAAATTATAATAATATTTATTAGCATTAAAATATTAGATTCATTATGAAATTTTGTATATTCATCTGAATTTTCAATATCGAATTTTTTCCAAACTAATTTTGATTTCGTTCATTAGAAATCACTGATTTTGTAAGTCTCTAACAAAAACATTTGTTTTAGGTAATTTTATTTCTTGCAGTTTTTCTTCATAATTCATATATTCATATGGACAGACTCCTTATGATATCAAACTGTTCACTTATAGAATATTTTGCTGTTTCTATAGGTTGTTGATTCTTGAGATAAGAAGTTAATTTATCAATATTTGAAACCACAAATCGAAATGAATCTGAAAGTCTTAATCTAAATCCATCTTCAACATAATTATTATAAGAAATTTATTTTATTTGTTATTTGAAATAGTGTCAGTAGCCTAATGAACTACTGCTGATTCTTTGATAAAGAAACAAATTTCATTATTTGATAAATTATGAATATAAACTGGAATAAATTTAGGATTTTGATAATTAAGATTATAATCTTCATTTTCAACTCCTCGATATTTCATGTTAAATGACGATTTTCTCTTTCACTTTTTATCCTTTAGTAAACGCTTTGTCAGAACTAAAAGCAGTTCCTGAATTAACATTTATCTCCTCATCCTTACTCATATCATTGGAACATTTTTTCCATATATTTTAGCGACTTCTCTAGATTCTTGTTGTCACATTTCAACGAATTTTCTTGCTGTATCTTTACCATTATACATAACAGGATTTTTATAATCACCATTAAAATTTTTTACAAAACTGAGTGAAATTGGTAAATGTTTTTGAAATTTATTAATATAAGCTTATTCAGGATTTGGTTGACATGTGTCAAAATCTTTCAACACACATTAGAAAACTGCAAAATAAAAAAGGTTTCTGTAATAAATTATTACAATTTTCAAATTCCATTTTCCACTTCCAAAAGGCATATATATTTTTACTTCTCTATGTTGTTTGCTATCTTTTTCATGATTGTCACTTTTTCTAGTGACATCAATATCTTAAACTTCTATCATGAGAAGAAATTTGATGGCAATTTATAGTTGATCATGAACTAATTAATCTGGATACAATTTTATCCAACAATAATACGATTTATTTTTATCTTTAACTAAAAGAAGATGAAAATATTTTTCTTGTTAATGTTTTTATGGGAAGTTAAATAATTCTCTTTTCCTCACCATTGTATTCATATGCAAAAACCGTAACAGAAATCTTTGATTTATTTTCAAATTCCAGAATATCTGTTAACTAAGCAGGAAAAGTAATTTTCTCTTTTTCAAGAATTTCAGCTGGCTAATCCAAAATGTTCATAACTATTAACTCTTTCTAGACGATCTGTTGCTGGATATAAAGCTGATTTGAATGTATAAAGAAAACATTTTTAGTGTTTGTTTCTTACATTAACTACAGATTTTTGTATTTTATTACTTTTGGTAAACTAATGTAAGAGGAACAAGAAAGTGGTTTGTGTCTATTTAGACCTAATTTCAAATTATTTGTATCAGTTAAATACAAAAAAGATTTATAGTTTGTATTTCTTCCATTTAAATTAATACTGTCTTAGTCGATTTTTGATAATGATTTTCTAAATCAGTTATTGTTAATAAAACTTGATTTGTTGTTTCAAAAATTATCCTTGTATTTAATCTTGTCTTTTAAAATTGCAGTAAAATTTCATGTTGGCCTTTCTATTAAAGTATTCTTTAATTTGGTATTTATTTTTTCTTAAAATTAATTATTAAATTCTTGTCCTTTTACAATTTAATCATTATTATTAATTCCAAAATTTATTATTGTTGATTTAAAAGCAGTAGCTTTTCAATACATTTGGTTAGGTGATTTTAAATATCGTCATCATCTAGAAAATTGAATCTGGTAAATTTTTCTGATGATTTTTTGTTTAATTTCTTGTCATTTATCTAATAGAAATTTTTAAAATAGTTCTCATTATCATTATTATTTTTTTCAGATCTATTGAGAAGATTAATAATTGTTGCTTATTAAGATAAGAATGTTTTTTTTAATTTTCGTTTTACAGATTTTACTAAGATCATTTAAATATATCGATAATATTAATTTTATAAGCAGGTCTTTTTATGAAAGTGTTTAATTGCCTTTCATTTAATGTAGAATAACTTCTTAATATTTTTGTTATGCAGAGTTGTAACGAAAATCTTTTAAAGATTTTTTATTCAATTCCTTTTCATTTTATAAATTTAAGTTATTTTATATTTTTACATATTAGTTCACCATTTTTCCTTCCTTTCATCACTTCTTTCTTATTACAGCGATCAGTTGATTTCAACGTATCTTGTCTAGTTACATTAGAATAGCCATTTTCTTTACAATAATTTTATAACTCGTTGTAACATAGTCCATGTTTTCCTACATAATAATTTTGTAATGTTTTTAATAGCTCACCTTTGGAGTGATTTTGTTTTACTCTCATTTAAATAGAAAAATTTACCTTCTTAAAAATTGAAATGTTTATAGCTGAAATGTACCTTTGAGTTTTTAAAGCAAAATTTCAATTGATGGTATACACAAACAACGTTTGACATAGTTGATTTATAAAGAGAAAATTTTGTTAGATTTTTTGTTTTTTAAATAAATAAATATTTCATTTCTGGGTATAAACAGATGACATTTGATGGATCTTTCTTATAAAGAAAAAAATTATTTCATTTTCAAAGTTTTTAAAGAACTTCGAATTTCGTTTATGCATGTAGATACATGGTGTTTGGTAGATCTTATTTATAAAGAAAAAATTTATTAGATTTTTATAATTTCAAATTAAATGAAAATTTCGTTTGTGAGTATAGATGAGTTATGGTGGATGTTATTTATAAGGAAAAAATTATATTACATTTTCAATGTTTTTAATTAAATTAATGTTTCATTTATGGGTATAGACAAAGTTTTGGTTGGGTTCAGCAAAAGTAAAATCTTGGTTTATATCATGGAATTTTTAAGAAATGTGGTCTTTAGTCCTGAATTGGTATAGATATAGTACTCCTTCCAGTGAAAGAGAATGTAAACTGTAATGACTCAGTGCTCATAGATTGTTAATGCCACACCATAAACTGGCAGGTTGCTTTAAGAAGGACTGCAGGTGAAACAGCAGTATGTCGCTCTTTCTGGGTTGTTCGAATGTGGAGTGGGGTGCAGACACGGAGGGATGGGGGATGGGGCATGAGTGAGGGAGAAATAAATGCAAAATACATTATATAACTGACAATGAGAAATTTGAAATAGAACAGCAGGAAAGTAGTACAGTATTATTTCTAGTCTGATGTTTCTTAAATTCGATGACCTCGAGGATCTGTGACTGCAACCACACAGAGAGCTGTGACTAAGCGTGTTATATTGACCCTAATACAAATGAAATTGAAAACTTGAGAAATGTGAAAGACTATTTTAATGGTTGTTAATGGAGTTCACCTTGTGCCACAGTATGTTACAGTGAACATTTGGATTGATGAATCTAACGTTACAAGATGGTCGTTAATAGAGGTATGCTGCAGAAACAGAAAGTCACACGGAATCCTTACGACTGACATAGCCTAGATTGGATATTCGGCTCTAAGCATGTGTGACAGAGAGACTTCATCAAATATTTCTAGTACACACTGGCCTTTCATCAGAGCATGATACCGGTGTGCAGTCACCAATGTCGCATTTCACATATCGTAGTCATTCAGATGTGAGTACATATAGAAAATATGAAACTTCCTGGAAGATTAAAACTGTGTGCCGGACCGAGACTCGAACTCGGGACCTTTGCCTTTCGCGGGCAAGTGCTCTACCAACTGAGCTACCCAAGCATGACTCACGCCCCGTCCTCACAGCTTTAATTCCGCCAGTACCTCGTCTCCTACCTTCCAAACTTCACAGAAGTACTCCTGCGAACCTCGTACTACAAACATTCCCCAGGCTGTGGCTAACCCATGTCTCCGCAATATCCTTTCTTCCAGGAGTGCTAGTTCTGCAGGTTTGCAGGAGAGCTTCTGTGAAGTTTGGAAGGTAGGAGATGAGGTACTGGCGGAATTAAAGCTGTGAGGACGGGGCATGGGTCGTGCTTTGGTAGCTCAGTTGGTAGAGCACTTGCCCGTGAAAGGCAAAGGTCCCGAGTTCGAGTCTCGGTCCAGCACACAGTTGCCAGGAAGTTTCATATCAGCACACACTCCGCTGTAGAGTGAAAATTTCATTCAATATAGAAAATATGTTTCCCATGCAGTGAGCGTTAATACCTGGGGATTTCTGCTGAAGTGGGCCACATGATCCACTGCTGTTTCATCGAAATGAAAGTAATGTGGTATTTTAAGTACAATGCGATTCACAGACAGACAGGGTAACTAAAATAATTTATATTTAAGCCTGGCTCAAAACAATACAGTCAGCACATTAGTAAAAATTAGTTCTGTTTTATAACATGCCCATTTCACACAGCTTGCGTACCTTCGTACAGATCTATTTTCAATGCACGCTAGTTCGGAATTTGGAACCCTACAGCAAAATGATCACTGGAGTTCCAATCAGTGGCGTGAGCAACAGTTACACATCTGATCAAAATTATCTGTGCACCTCTCTGAAATGCGGAATTGACCATTAGACGTCACAAGACGTGTACCTGCCAGCTGGTCATAAGAGTTTAGTGACTTAGTGTGTGGACTTGTCATTGGTTGTCACTTGAGTAACAAATCCATATGGGAAAATTCAACCCTTCTTAAGCTGCCTAAGTCCAATCTTCATGATGTGATATAAAAGGCAATTGCGAAGGAACAACCACAGATCGTCGAGCATTCTGAGGGTGGTTGTAACAAATTGGATGAAATCAGCACAAAGAGTCACTCGAAAGTTACAAAGTGCTACCAGATGTCCAGCTACCACAATGATTGTGTTGTGCCTAGGGAGCTAACAGCAATTGGATAAAACGGTAGAGTACCTTCTCATAAGCTACAGATTTGTTGAAAATTTCATTCCTGACTGGAGCTGAATGGAATATCTTTGGGATGAGTTATAACGTCGAATTCGCTCCAGATCCCAGCGGCCGACACCACTACCTTCTTTGGTTTCGGTTCTTTAGGAAGAACGAGCTGTCATTCCTCCATAGATATCCAGACACCTCACTGAAAGTCTTTTCAGCAGTGTTCAAACCGTTATAAAGGTGGAGGGTGGACTCAACGCATATCATTCGACATTTATATGTGTCCGGAAGCTTTTGATCAGATAATGTGCATTTTCTTTTACATCCATACTGTGTAAACCACTATGACGTCCTTGGCAGAGAGTACTTCCTAAGTATTACGGCTCTATTCATGATGCGGTCTTGCTCCTCTTGTATTTCGCGTGTTTGCAGTGTAAATTGTTGTATATGAAGTTCGCCTGTAATGCAAAACACTGTTTTTCATGTGACCCAAACATTTTTCAGCTCCTCTGTGTCATCATCACTGGGTTTTCTTTATTAAAATCGGTGAAATGTGATCTTCTTTGAGTAATAAGTAATCTACGAAACGGAGGTCTGAACACGAGTTTTCATTTGTTTCGCCATTACCTTCATTTTGCATTACATGATGCTGCAGGATCAGCTGTACATTATCAAGCACGAACAGCGTGTCATTTGCAACCAAACGGTGTTGAGGTGAATTTGAATGGCGAGTTAACACATCTCTTTACTTTAAATATATTTTTCCTGTGCCAAGATAGTTCGCACATATAATTGCTGTTACTTACCTTTTCCTTTGGTACATCCGTTTCCTTTTGCGTTCCCATGAGTTACTGATAAGCACGTGCAGATTGAAAGAAATCTGCCAACTTTTGTTATAACTAACACTTTTCGCTTCGCTAAAACACTGTGCAAATTATGTTATTGTGTGTCGTATCACAGTCGTCGTTCACTTGTTCTCAAGCGGATTTGGCACCGAACTCTAGTTTGTGTATGTGTTTGTAAGTGTGTGTAAGTGGGTTTAGCTGACTGTGTTGCCTTTTCTGTAAAGTTCCTCTAATGTATTAAATAGCGTGCTTCTGTACACTTTAGACTTCTCATTTATAAACTTTTTTCAGCTGCTGTCTTCTGTATGTGGAAGTTTTCCTCTACTGTTAATTTTGGCATAGGCTGCATGTAGATTTTAGTTCTTTTAGAACTGTGTTAGTTACAGTTGGGTGATAGCTGTGGGCTCTTAGGAGTCAGCAATTGTGGTATGGAAGTTTTTACTTTTTAGAACTCTGAAGTCTTCTGAATGTCTTGTTTCAAAGTTCCTGAATTTTTTTTTCAATTTACACCGACTGACAAGTGTTGCATGTGAGTTCATATGTACCTGATGTATAGAATTTTTCTGTGGGTGTTCCTTGTGTTCTGAGCTTCCTCTGTGTTGTATTGTCTGGTCTGCATCCTATTTGATGAAAGCCCATCTTTAGTATGTTGTCTGTTCTGTGAACAGATTCGTCACCTTAGTGTGTGCAAGTAATGAGTGGATGAGCAAATGTCTATTAGGTTCAGATTGCTCGAATTCTTATGGGAATCGTCACCTTAGTGTGCGCAAGCAATGATTGGATTGGCATATATGTATTAGGTACATTATGTATGTAGATTGTGGACAGCTGGGAATGTGGATCTTATGGGGAGCATGCAAGGGATAAGTCCCTGCAGTCGTGCTCTTCATCTGTGTCCTCGGTGGCTCGGATGGATAGAGTGTCTGCCATGTAAGCAGGAAATCCTGTGTTTCAGGCCCAGTCGGAGCACACATTTTCAGCTCTCCCCATCGAAGTATATCAACAACATCTGTCATCAGCTGAGGGTTTCAATTAATTATCGTTTATTCACTGACTCGTACAAAAATATTAAATTCCTAATCCTACAAATAACTTTGTAAATATTAAATCAACATCATGAAATTGCAAAACCCTTATTTCTACATCACCTATACATTCACAAACTCATTACATACTAGAATCTTAGCCTTCAAAGGAAATATCACCATTTAGTTTTCTTAACATAGATATGTTGTCAAAGTATGAAATACGAGAAAATATCATTTATCTGTCAAGATTAAAAACCTCAAAAATATTCAGAATGAGATTTTCACTCTGCAGCGGAGTGTGCGCTGATATGAAACTTCTGCCAGGAAGTCTCAAAATTATTGTTAACAAAAATCAGTTTATTGCACAAAACTCTTCAAAAATTAAATATTTTTAAACAATAAAAAACCTCATGTCTTCATAACTTTTTTACAATTTAATCTGATACTAGTCCGTCACAGACAGTCTTTTCTGACATATCTTCAACGTGGTTCATTGAAGTTGTCATCCTCATAGTCTTGCACCTCGATTTGTCTCCTCTGAGACTGGAATGGTGGTCGTCAGAGAGAAAGATTGCACAAGGTTTGAGTGTATAGTCAATGCTTTGTTGCCTTCGTTCCTTTCTGCACGTACCCATGACGAAATTATATTAGAGGTCTAATAATACCAGCATAAAAACTTGCATTCTTCGTTAATCCTCGAATCTTTATGTCAATCCATCGTTGGTTAATTTGTCTCCTATTTTCTATACGAATAGTCATCTCTCATCTCTCGGTGTAACATTTGAAAGTTCTGCAATTTGCCATAAGGAATATCGGACATTAGTATTCCTAGCACAGTTAAAATGGATGTTTTTTTCTTGTTAAATAGATGCAATAATGGTCTCGTATAAGAAGGGATTTGGAGAAGTTTCTTGACTTCTTCCGGTCCAAGTCTTCTTTGCTCCTAATGTTCTGTGTTGAACTGTTGTGTTGGCTGAAGAGCCAACACCGTGTTACTAGAGGAGGCCGAAATGCACGCGTTTTAGCTCATGCTGGCTGGCGTAAGGAGGTAAGAACTATATGACGTGTGGTCTGGAACATGACAAGGAATTAGAATTCAGACAGCGGACATAATTAGTTTGATACTTAACTTTCATCCATTAATGATGAACGTCGCTCTTGGCGGTACATGATTCACAATATTATCTGTTCAGAAGACATAGTAACTGAATATGGCGCCTTGCTAGGTCGTAGCAAATGACGTAGGTGAAGGCTATGCTAAACTATCGTCTCTGCAAATGAGAGCGTATGTAGTCAGTGAACCATCGCTAGCAAAGTCAGCTGTACAACTGGGTCGAGTGCTATGGAGTCTCTCTAGACTAGACCTGCCGTGTGGCGGCGCTCGGTCTGCAATCACAGACAGTGGCGATACGCGGGTCCGATGTATACTAACGGGCCGCGGCCGATTTAAAGGCTACCACCTAGCATGTGTAGTGTCTGGCGGTGACACCACATGAACCATCTTTTCTTTTTGCATCTTGCTATCTTCTCAATTGTGCCTTCATTCTTCTGGGGACCGGGATTTGAGATTTAAGACCTGCTTAACTTTATGTTTGTATAATCCATTCTTGCGGTATTTTTTTTTCAGATCATTGTGTATCCTTTATTGAATCAGGTTGTTCATCAGGATAGATTGGACAGCCTTCCACCATTCTCTTGCTTCCTCCAGTGAGTGTTCATGGAATGTTCCACAGTTGCTGGATTCGTATGGTATGGCGATAGTTTCAGCCATTCTCTATCTTGGGTTAGAAAAATGCGCCTCTTCTTCTTCTGGTGAATTCAAACATTCGCTCGTCCTTGATGTAACACATCCACCTCCATTCCGGTTTGGTGGACATCCGTCATACCTCCTTATGCTGCTCTAAATAGTTTGTTACAGAAGTGCTAGTATCCATCACTTTAGCAAAACTGTTCTTATGAAGATCGTGATACAGTTCCGCACTGTCGCCTGATAAACAAAGTAAGAGCCTACGGAATATCAGACCAGCTGTGTGGCTGGATTGAAGAGTTTTTAGCAAACAGAACACAGCATGTTGTTATCAATGGAAAGACGTCTACAGACGTTAAAGTAACCTCTGGCGTGCCACAGGGGAGTGTTATGGGACCATTGCTTTTCACAATATATATAAATGACCTAGTAGATAGTGTGGGAAGTTCCATGCGGCTTTTCGCGGATGACGCTGTAGTATACAGAGAAGTTGCAGCATTAGAAAATTGTAGCGAAATGCAGGAAGATCTGCAGCGGATGGGCACTTGGTGCAGGGAGTGGCAAATGACCCTTAACATAGACAAATGTAATGTATTGCGAATACATAGAAAGAAGGATCCTTCATTGTATGATTATATGATAGCGGAGCAAACACTGGTAGCAGTTACTTCTGTAATATATCTGGGAGTATGCGTGCAGAACGATTTGAAGTGGAAAGATCATATAAAATTAATTGTTGGTAAGGCGGGTATCAGGTTGAGATTCATTGGGAGAGTCCTTAGAAAATGTAGTCCATCAACAAAGGAGGTGGCTTACAAAACACTCGTTCGACCTATACTTGAGTATTGCTCATCAGTGTGGGATCCGTACCAGATCGGGTTGACGGAGGAGATAGAGAAGATCCAAAGAAGTGCGGCGCGTTTCGTCACAAGGTTATTTGGTAACTGTGATAGTGTTACGGAGATGTTTAACAAACTCAAGTGGCAGACTCTGCAAGAGAGATGCTCTGCATCGCGGTGTAGCTTGCTCGCCAGCTTTCGAGAGGGTGCGTTTCTGGATGAGGTATCGAATATATTGCTACCCCCTACTTATACTTCCCGAGGAGATCACGAATGTAAAATTAGAGACATTAGAGCGCGCACGGAGGCTTTCAGACAGTCGTTCTTCCCACGAACCATACACGACTGGAACAGGAAAGGGAGGTAATGACAGTGGCACGTAAAGTGCCCTCCGCCACACACCGTTGGGTGGCTTGCGGAGTATAAATGTAGATGTAGATGAAGATGTGTGTGACTTCCACATCAATAAAGATCGCGTCATGGCGCATACTGGCTGGGTCCAGGATTCGTCTTAGATCCCAATTTTTTCCCCAGAATTGTTATCCTCTTCGACTGTTATTTCCACCGAGGCGTTTTCTTTCGTCATCTCGAAAGCTGACGTACCAGGCACCCACACTTAGTGTTCCTTCCTCTCATGCCTCTACTCAGTTCTGCTGTCGATCTGACCACAATGATGATGCATCATTCTTGATGACGTCATGTATAATACAACATCGTGCACACGTTTGTCCATCTTACATTCCCAAATTTATCTAAATTACACGTTATGACCGGCTATCTCATCGCAACCATCTCTCCCTTAGAATTCATTACAACCTTTACAAAGACTAAACTACTAGGAGACTTTACAAAAATTCCGTATTTAAACTAGACGTAAGATTCTCCTTATTATACTCTTCATAACTTTACATCTTTTATCCCCATTACATATGTACATTTCCCCTTTTTTTCACTATTTGTATAAAGGTAGTGGTTTCCTCATCTTCATCATGATGGATAGTAAGAGGAAAATTCATGGTGATGAAGGTTGATGTATTAGTAGGTGTGTTTTCTTTTGTCCCAACTACAGTTACATCACATGAACATAAGAACTACGCACCTTTACTCCGACTCCATCGTCTTTTTCTCTGCAATCTCTTCTTTCGGGCATAAGCTGTAACAGGACAAAATGCATATATTCCTATATCTTGTTTTCTTTTTAAAACTTTCTCCACTGTCCAATTCCATTTTCCTAGAGCTTGTACTTTTATTAGTTGTAGTTATCCCTATCTCCTTCTTCTAAACAGTAAACTTTTATATGACTTTCTCCCTCTATCTTACTCTTCCTTATTGAAATCGTCCCTGTGGTAACTTACAACACTCTA
Organism: Schistocerca piceifrons; assembly: GCF_021461385.2. Classification (NCBI taxonomy): domain Eukaryota; kingdom Metazoa; phylum Arthropoda; class Insecta; order Orthoptera; family Acrididae; genus Schistocerca; species Schistocerca piceifrons. The sequence continues at coordinate 701,951,026 of NC_060149.1, forward strand.
CTACATACTCCCAGGAAATGACATGTTTCTCGCTTTCCTTAGTAATTCAGTTCTCTTGTAAGGTGGCAACAGCCTTGCACCTTACATGAGCCCATTTAACGTGACACTTTAGGTTTTGTTGTAGTAATACTCTAAATTACGGCGTAGGAAATCTATGTGGAAACGCATCGGCACGCGAGAATTCCGCGATTTAGTAATTATAAGATTTTGTGGAAAGGCAGTATGCGAGACAGAGCTCGGCTGTCCACGCCTAGCCGCCGAAGACCACAACCTGACGGTATGAACGATGAACTGGGGGATTTCTGTAATCCGTTTAGAGAGGGCACAGTGGCCGGCAAGCTCTGAGGGACGCGCAGCTGCAGGTGTTCAAGCGTTTACCAAAACAGAGCAGTGGATAGCTGGAGGGGCTTTCCTGTGCGTGTTCTCGCCTATGTCCCACTAATTTTACGCCTTCGAGCAACTCAAATGGGTCAGGCCAGGAGTTCCAAATAACAAACTTTCAGTGCAAAATTCTGTGTTCGCTACGATGGGGAATCTCGAGTGGTCTCTTGGGAGAAAACTTCTAGTAAATGAGTTATTGCCCACAGCTGTGGTTCTACCCAGCTGGCGAGGGCGGAGTTTACTTGTGAAATTTTGTAGAAATAAAAGAATTGTGGAAAAGTGTTCTATTCCCAGGCCGTACATTGGTCGGCACTGGCAAACAGGGTATTTTGAGAGCTTCTAGTGATGTGATTCGCTCGGTAAAAGTTGAGGTGAGAAAAGAGAGGTGAAGAGCGATCTTGCTGGACTCTCGGTAGAGGTCTTCTGTTCTGGGCTCTCGTACTGAGAGGACGTTAGTCAAGTCGTCTCCCCTCTCAGTCTTTCGTTCTGAGACGATGTTAGCGGCGCCAGCTTATTGCTGACGGAAACATTGTCGCAATTAGAGAAGTTTACTGACAGTGGTCTGGTGTTCGAATACTGTAGGATTGTACTTTCCGAGACGCCGCATGGCTATCGCATGGCCGCGCCGTCGCCGTCGGAGACCGCCGCTACAACAGGAATATTGCGGTGAGATGACTCGCGTTTCGGCCTCTGTTAGGAGTAACGTTAAATAGTTGGATCAATTGCAATTGCTGTTTCCACAGAGGTTTCACAGTACTTTGGAGTGTAGTGGTTCTTCGTGTATATAAGAGATCGCGTTTTGGACCGATTTTAACACAGCTACTGCCAATGCCAGTTGGGAGGATAATTTGTAAATTGTTCATTGTGTTTTATTCAACATTGATCTGAAGGTTATAACAAAATTATTGTGATTCAGTAGAGCCTTTACTTTCAGTAGTTGATACTGAATTCACCCTTTTGCTTTATTTTATTTTTGTGCATGTGTTTGATGTCACCAAACACCCTAAGTGTTCGTGATCTTTCATGTTTGGAAGTAAAAATAGGTGTCATTTATTGTCAACACTACCACTGCAGATTAATTAGGGGGGACAGGGCCACATTTAAATCTAGCGTTATCCATTTTTGCAAACGTCGGACAAGCAATGGGTGAGGTGTTACACTCTCTTACTTCTTATCCCCTAACAATCTGTTATGTCTATTTCCATCACATCTCTATTTAATATCAACTTGTGGTAACTCCCACATATCATAAATGCTTCTCGTTTTCCCCCAAAATATCTCCTCAACAAAATGTCCACCGTCCTTCTTACATAATTCTTTACACACATAATTTCTTGGCTTCCTTTCGACCACAAAAACATCCACTTCTTTCTATTTTACACTACATGTTAAGGGAGAATCTACTAATATTTCGTCAAACTATCCACATGCTAATCTCTATCTTTCTCTTTCTTTCTTCTCATTCCCCATAACACATTTCCTCTGCAGAAGACTTACTTTAGTTCATACTTTATTGTTCCTACTTGACAACAATTCTTTTGATATACTGAGAAAGTTAACCAATCTATTTTAATGAGATAAGTACAAATTAAAATTTTTTATTTGTATGCATTTTCTTAGCTTCCCTAGTCTTTGGCTTAAAGATTTCGCTTTTATTGGAATCTGGATATTTGATACATGTAATTTTTCTTGTGGAGTTAATATTTACTGTTTTACTGTTTATATACTTTCAAGTGAGTTACATGATGCAAGCACAGCTATTTTCTTGTTTTTGTGTTAATCAGTTCAACTGAATTATCATGAACATATTTACTTACTTCCATAGGGCTTTTGTATATCGAAAAGAATTTATGGCTTTGATGTTTCTTCTTGCTAGAGAGATGGTAGGTTTTCACAAGTACTTTTTGTCCTAGTGGAAATACTCGTGATGTTGCCATTTTGTCCACCTGGTTCTTTCTACTTAACACCACAGCTTTCGAACTGTTCAATGCCAGTTTTACTAGATGTCGATCTTGTACTCCTGGTACTGGAGAGTATTTAATTATTTCCTGGATTTATTTGGTGCTGGCTTATTTTTCAGAACAGGTATTGGAGGTAATAAAGTACTGCTATGTGACAATTCCTTTACCAATTCCTGGAAGTCAGTCAAATATCTGTCCCTCATATTATGCTGCTTGCTAAAATACAAACGTCAGAGGGTTCCCAAATCCTTCATCATTCGTTTAGCTGGGTTGATGCTTGGCATATATTTGGAAATATAAATAGGTTTGATTTTATGCCATCGCAGAGTGTTTTTCCACTGTGCTGAACGATATTATGGTCCATTGTCTGACAGCATTTTATCGACACGACCAACCTCTCGAAGGAAATCTTGTCAGTGCTTTCCTTATATTGCTCCCAGTTCCTTTCTTCACAGGAGTAAACATCACGTATTTCTGCATTATTTCTAGGACCACGAAAATGAATACATGACCTCTCTGTGTACGAGGGAATGGGCTCATGAGATATGTTGCTGCTATGAGTCTCAGTTTCTCCGGAATGATACAGAACATTGGTGGTCTCACTTGAAAAGTTACATTTTTAGCTCTCTGGCATTTCTTACATTTATTCAGAACCTGTCTGATTCTTCGCTCCGTATTTGTGAAGTGACAAGGCATCTTTTATTTTAAAAAACATTTCTTAGGACTAAAATTACTGTTACTCCAATGAGTATACCAAATATGCCTATTTATCAGATCCTATGGTATACATGCAACCCATAAACTTGTATCTGTATTATGTCTGTAGAGCAAGACGTTGTTCTTTATGAGATAGAATTGACTAACGACCCTTGATTCCGGGTTTTTCCACTTTCCTTTAACTGTGGCGAGATATGGGTCTTTATCTTGTTCCCTGCCTATCTGTTTTAATGTGTTGGTGACACAATTTTTAAATGCTATATTTTTCAAGTTATACATGGCTGCTTGCTCTTCTTCTGTTACTCCAATGAGTATACCAAATATACCTATTTATCAGATCCTATGGTGGACATGCAACGCATAAACTTGTATCTGTATTACGTCTGTAGAGTAAGACATTGTCCTTTATGAGATAGAATTGAATAACGGCCCTTGATTCTGGGTTTCTCCACTTTCCTTTAACTGTGGCGAGATATGGGTCTTTATCCTGTTCCCTGCCTATCTGTTTTAATGTGTTGGTGACATAACTTTTAAATGCTATATTTTTCAAGTCATACATGACTACTTGCTCTTCTTCTGTATTACTCACTCTACGTTCGTTAGCTCCTTCCGGAAAACTGGAGAGGAGATCAGCTATGATGTTTGATGGCCAACGCACATAGGTGATTCGACAATCATATTCCTGCAGCGTTAACATCCACCGCCCTAAACTTCCTGTCAATATTTTTGCACTTAACATAGATTGTAGTGCTTTATGGTCAGTAAAAACATTGGCTTTTCGACCAAACAGGAAGTATCTGATCTACGAAACCCCATACTACTGCCAAGGCTTCAAACTCTGTGATCGACTAATTTTTTTCACGTTTGGTAACTACTCGACTAGTGGAAGTCCTATCCAGTGTCCATCTTCTCCACATTGTTGAAAGACTACCACCCGCAAGCCTGTTTTAGCACTGTCGGTTGCCATGCTGAATTCCTTCGTCAAATCGGGATTCGTTATAACCAGTGCCATTACCAGTGACTTTTTTAGTTGTTGGATCTCCTGTTCTGCATGGGCATCCCACACCCAGGGCATCTCTTTAGTAGTTAACGCACATAAACGTGGGGTAGCAAGGGATTCTATCCAAATGAAGTTAATGACTCCCAAGAAGCCACGCAACGTCTTTCTCTTGTATGGAGTGCCCATTTCTATATTGTTTGCAGTTTGCTAGGGTTTGGTTCAATTCCCCGTTCAGTAATAATAAGGCCTAAAAACTCAACTTTTTTATTCCCAATACTGGACTTCATTATGTTCACAGCTACTCCATATTCTTTTAATGGCCTTAGAGATTTATTGAGCACCTCATTATGAAGTTTCCATGATGCTGCTGCTACTAATATGTCAGCGAGGTGGCCGGCAACTGCAGTTGAGCGTTTCTAGGCGTTTCAGTCCGGAACCGCACCGCTGCTACGGTCGCAGGTTCGAATCCTGCCTCGGGCATGGATGTGTGTGATGTCCTTAGGTTAGTTAGGTTGAAGTAGTTCGAAGTCTAGGAGACTGATGACCTCAGATGTTAAGTCCCATAGTGCTTAGAGCCACTTTTTTGTCGTCGAGGTAACACGTGAGATTCTGTTGGAGCTCTTTATCCAATACAGTTCCTAAACCTCTTGTAACGGCAGCAGAGGATATGATCAACCCTAAAGAGAGCCTTTTGAACTCACAACTTCGTCCAAATGCTATGAAAACCATATACTTTCCACATTCAGATGTTTGCTCTATTTGCCAAAATCTAGCCCTCAAATCAAGGGAAGAGAAAATCTGGAGCCCTAAGAACTTTTGTCAAAGCTCTTCCAATTTTTCAGTGCGATCGGTCTCAAGAATGATTATGGAATTTATCTGTTGTGCATCAGTGACCTAATATTTCCATCCTTCTTATCCACAATTTGCAATGGACTGTTGTATGTTGAGGTTGAAGTTTTATTAATGTCATCATCTAGCATCTTGTGTAGTTGAGAAAATACTCGTCTTCAGTAACACAGTGGAACAGTGTATCACAGTAGCCAAAGTGGCTTGTGATCTCTAATCTTGAATTCGTATTGAAATTTCTTAATGGCACCGGGGTGTTGCAGAAACACCTCGGCATTTTGCCGTATTACTCCTTCTAATTCGGCTCTGTCTGTCTGAAATATCCCTTACGTGTAGCAACTTATTATCTATTTCTTGATGAATCACCACCATTACTTCGTCATCTGCTTGTATTGCTTCTTTCGCCCACCTATATCGTGGATGTCCGTCCTCCTATTGATACAGATCCAGTTGCATGTTCAGTTGTTTGTAAGCACCTGGCATCTGTTTATGTCTGAATTTTTCTTCAAAGGTACAACACACCACCCGAGCATCATATAACCTTCGTCCATATTGAGTGTGACACGATTTTGACACATGAAATCGGCTCCAATGATTATGGGCACAGACAGTTCTGGCATAGCTACCATGTTCGCTTCTATTTCATGCCACTAACAGAAAAAGTTACAGGCGTATGTCTAGTAATCACCGTCGACGAACCCATAATCGTTTACTTTAACACGTTTCGTCCACAACACTGGTAGCGCATGTTCACTATTATATTTCTCAAAAAGTACTTCCGAAATCGCCGTAAATTCGCTTCCCGTATCAAGGATGACATCTAGGAGCATGCCACCTACCTCAACCCGAACGATCGGTTGCACCTCATGAGTGGCTTTAGTTTCATTTGCATGCATTAAAGCCTCCTCTATCGAGTCATATGTTAACCTGTCAATATGTTTGGCCTGAATTTCCCATTGGTTTCCTACAGTCTCCTTATTCTCCGTATTACTCTTTACACCTGTAACCTGAATGTTCTGGGATGAAGTTATTTGCCCATATTCTTTATCATATGGCTCTATGATCTCTTCATACGTCCTTGTCCTATATACATCGTCTGACCTGTGCATCAGTACTGGTACTGTATATTATCTCCAGCTCTGCCAACCAACGCCTGCTAACAACGCAAGAGTTACTTCATTGTGCACATACATATCAGTTCCCCATCGCTGTATGGATTGCCTAAACACTGATTCTTTTTCGTCATTTCTTCAAAAACTCTAACTGGCTTCTTTTCTCCCGAATTTTCAAGTGACGCCTTCTGTAAAAATTCATATTTTATCCTATTTTGGGATACTGCTGACCAATATCCCTTCAAGAATGCAGACTTATATAGTTCATACGACTGACAGTTTGCAGCGACTCTTTGTATCGTTTCTGCTATAGCGCCTTCCATATCACCACAAATGAAATTAAGTTCATGTCTAAGTGGCCAATGTTCTGGTAAACCGAATCGGTACTGATGTATAAATGTGCGGGAGTGTAAGCAGTTACCGTTTTCCTTGTAATGTTCGAATTTTCTGACTGTCATAAAATTATCATTGTCACATTTTTCTATTGCACCATATGGCTCTTGTGTTTTCGCACCATTTTCTGTTCCCTAAAATTGCGTCATGTTTTCCTTTATTCGCACTACAACGTTTGGATCCTGAGACGACATATTTGAGTCTCATCTAGCCTCGCATCTACACAGTGGTGTGCAGTTATCTAAACTGTGCCGTTCCTCATGTATCGGACTGGAAGATACGTTTAAATTTAGCGTTACTGGATCAGTGTTTTGTCTCTGTACTTGCTTCATATTGATCTTCGGTATATGGCCTGTTGTACTGTAACTCGTAAATTGAGAATTTGGTACGGGTGATACAATTAACTATTCTGTTATCGCGCCATTCGCGTACGTTGCCGGCCAGTGTGGCCACGCGGTTAAAGGCGCTTCAGTCTGGAACCGCGCGACCGCTACGGCCGCAGGTTCGAATCCTGCCTCGGGCATGGATGTGTGTGATGTCCTTTGGTTAGTTAGGTTTAAGTAGTTCTAAGTTCTAGGGGACTGATGACTTCAGATGTTAAGTCCCACAGTGCTCAGAGCCATTTGAACCATTCGCGTACGTTCGGAGGGTCGGCCGCCGCTCTGTTGATATGCGCGCTGTTACCGCTTCTCGCACCATTGTCTGATGTGAACGTACATTACCTGATTCGTTTACCCGTCTCAACTGTACTTCTACTATTTGCTTCTGTTTCGGATCGTAAAACACTGACGCAACATCTTGTGGAGATACAATTAGAATCTCATGACTTTTTTGTGTTTCCGCAACTGACACTGAAGATTGCATACCGGACTTGATTACCTCTGGATTTTTTCCCCCACTATGTTAGATTATAATACCGATTCCATCGCCTCACTAATGATTTCTGTACGGTTCTCAATACACTGCTTAAGTTCTGTATGAAGCTGCTCATACTGATGCTTATTTTTCGAGACGATGTTTACAATGCGTGTATCGAATCTTTTTAACGCGGCTCGTGTGACGCGTTTTCTGACATTGAGTTCTTCCACGATTTGTTGCGCTTTACCAGATGCCTTACGTGCTAAATGATCAACTCTTTGGTTGATATTAGACACTGCAATCTGCACCTGGTCAGTGTCAGTACGCGTCTTTTTCTGATCGGCCATAACCGATAGAATTACTTCGCGCTAGCCTCTCGTCTCTTTCCGGATTTCAATAAACTGCTCATTAACTTCCGTTGGCATCTTTTGCTGATCTCTTGCGAACTTTTTCGAACCCATCATTGGTTTCAATCTTGAGACCATTTAAAGCAGGATTTGTGGCTACTAAACCTGCACTTGTTTCTGTAAGTCTGTTAACTCTTCATTTCTTTCTGTTTTTTAGTCTGCTAATCAAGCTTTCATTTCTGTTTTTAAGTCTGCTGACCCTGGTCTCATCGTTTCACTTGTTTGCTTGACCACAATAATGAGTTGTTTCAACTTTGCGAACACACTATCAGACTCTTCGCCATAGTCATCTGTCACCATTTGGTGTAAATTGTGCCGTTCTCGTCTTTCATGTGATTTCTCACCGACGTCTGGTCATAGTGCTGACGCACTTACAATCTTTCCGTAGGAAACTGTCCCATTTGATTCGGAACTACAACATTTACTTCAACGTACCGAAGAACCACTGTATCCGTCATCTCATCGGTTTTGTGCAGTCTCAGCCAGAGATACCGATCGCGAAAGTGCAACCATTCTCTCTGCATTATTTCTTCATTCGTTTTCGTGACTCGCATTCGACATATTTTGTTGTACGTCATTTTCTATCCTATTAAGATCTTCAGGTTGCTCTAAATGCGATGATATACGTCCTCCTCCATCTCAGACCATCTAACTGACTTATGTCTTTCACGATTTGCACGAGCCTTAGCTCTGATCAACATGAAGTTATATGACCTGATGCGTCACCACAATATCATAGAAAGTCTTTTATGTCATTATCACATCTTTATGAACAGCGTTTACAGTTTGTGGGTACTCAAACCAATTCAGAAACGCCTTGAATAACTTTGCGCGCTCTAGAAAGGTCATACACAAACTATTTTTACTCAAAACACAAATGTTTCAAGTTTCACTGAGTTGATCAATATTAAGACAAATCATCCGATTCCATTCTAAGTTCAGTGCTATTTAAGATGACCATCAAATCTATGGAGGATGGTTAGTTTTTGTGACAAGATGAGCAAAAGATTACTCAAGGTTGCTCGAGTTCACAGTGGATGCAAACTGGTGATCCAACAATTTTACGCCTCTGCCAGCAGCATTTGTCTTTAGCTGTGATGTGTTGTTGGCTGCATAGCTGCTCTCGCTCTCTGAAAATCCTATAAAAACCTAATCAAAATCTTTACTGATTTTATCAGCTGAAACTGTCCTACAGTTCTCGTTAGGCGAGAAAACATGCACTCATCAGTAGTCTGGAAAATATGGCGACATACACGTGCATAGATGTAGCAGCATGCATACTCCAAAGTCCTCTCAGATCTCGGAAGAACAATTAACTGCGTGGTTGTTTCGTTCCTCCACTATCGGAGCTCAACGACTCTTCAGCTAATTTGTAGCTGAATGTCAGCCAAAGTGATTGCAGTGTTCAAGGGAAAATTCCTCTTTTGGCATCGTACAGAGCGTGATGAGCCCTGTTCTACACTTGACGCTGGTTCACAGGAGAAATGGTTCAAATGGCTCTGAGCACTATGGGACTCAACATCTATGGTCATCTGTCCCCTAGAACTTAGAACTACTTAAACCTAATTAACCTAAGGACATCACACACATCCATGCCCAAAGCAGGATTCGAACCTGCGACCATAGCAGTACCGCGGTTCCGGACTGCAGCGCCTAGAACCGCAAGACCACCGAGGCCGGCTCGGTTCACAGGAGAGTCCTCGAAGTTTTCGGTAGTGTGTCTTTTGTAACAAACTGTCCCCTACCTGTGTTCTTACGTGCTTCACGTCAGGGCTTTTTCGGACCAATGGGAGAGTTCCTTTCATCTTGTGGAAATTACCTCTGCCAATCGCAGAGGGACTACCTTTAAACTGCATCGAAATATCGCCCTATTTACTCCTTCCAAGTTTATTTCAGCCAACCGGCCATTTTGTGCCTGCTCCTGCGCCTAAAAGCTACACGCATACATCACGAGCATACCACTGGCCTTTCACACAATCAACTGCGTCGTTAGTCCATTTGAATCCATTTGGGAATTCCCCAACGCAGTTTTGTAAATAATTTCTCTGTCGCAGACAGCGCTGGGCTGCTACCTGCTCCCCTCACTGTATCATCCGTCGCGTTCATTGTCTCTCTCACTTCGGGTCACCCACCCCTGTTAGAAGCCTTTTTTTGTATGTGGGCTGTGGTGGTGCCACTTGTGTCTGCCCCAAAATAAAGTGTTTTTCTAGTAGTTGTTTCACCTTTTGCTTATTGACATGCAGGATTAGGTGTTTGGTGTGATAATACTGTCGAATTAAGTGTCATCCCTTTGCATTACATGCTGTAAATTTTGGTTGGCAAATATGCTCACTGTCACCAAAGTATTCAGGGACATATCCATGTACTTGTTAATATTTACAATATCTCATGTAAGGTGCAAAATTAACATTCATTCAGGCTGCCACTTCACAACATTTTTAATGTGGCTTTAGAACCATTTTGCAACTCTACAATGTTCAACTTGAGTTTTCAGAGGTGAAGAGGGTTTTTTCTTATTGTCAAAAATCGTTGCCTGATGTGTGAGTCAAAACTAGTTGTTAGGTAAAGTTAGCTAGAATTACTCCAACAGACTACCAACCTACACAAAGTAGTCATTCATGATTGTTTCATGAAGAACGATGTTCCACACTCTCTGGAGGTCGAAAGCAACTTGTTTGAGACAGTCATTTCTTTGTTTGTCTACATCAGTATTCACTAGCTGTCTATCCAATGCATGTTTTGACTTGATTCTTTAATGACTGATATGAAATCACATAGCAGCAACCAGCACAAACTGACAGCATGGTAGGATGCGGAAATTTCTGCTGAAACCTTTGCTTTACAGTTTTGATTCTATGCTGATGTAGGTATTTATACTCTGCTCCTAAATACAATGCATTACAAAGCAAACTACTGATATTGACCACTCTCAAATCTTGACGTATTGAAATCGCATTTCTTCTGATATAATTTCCTAGGTAAGGATGTAGTTACCTTCTCTCATGCAGCATATTATATGAAGAGTGTTCATATATGTTATATCAGCTCAAAGATAACCTAAAAACCTGAAAAGTGCAAATTTTCGCGCTGTGAGAATTCTGTACAAATTATACTATGTTCCATAAAATCTCTGGCGTTCAGCCACATAAATTTCAGTTCTTCTTCTAATATTTCGGCTGTATACCATCCAGCCATCTTCGGACTGAGCCATGGTGACTGCACTCCAGATGCAGACGCAGCAGCTGGACAAGCTTCCTAAGTGCGGCCTGGAGCAGGCTAAGCACAATGTGCTGCTCCTGCAGGACCTGATGTGATCATGATATGTGACCTGACGGACTGAGGGTACAAATAGGTGATGTGGATTTGTCCTGAGTCTGGACACACGCCTTAATGGCTGGTAATGAGTGGAGTGCCCAAGGATATGCATAGATCGCTTTTGTCATAGGTGTAACGGCGAGTCTGTAGATGGGTCACACAGTGGAGACTGCTGCTGACATGACAGGACTCCCCTGTAAACTCGCACTTGGCTGAGACCACATAAATATGTTTCCAGTCAGAGGGCGTGAAGAGAGGGTGGCTGTTGATAAGCTTAAGGTCCTTCCTTGATATTAGAGAGCGCAGAATCCTATGCTGCGGGACAGAATCATAGGGCTCATGAGGAGGAGAAGGTTTGGGCCTGTCTGGAGAAGAGTAAGGGTAGGGATTGTCCATGTTCAGGTATGACCCATCATGAAGCGACGCAGCGACCATCTGCAGCACAGACTGCAGGCTGCGCTCATCTGGGAGTGGTAGGCATGCAGGCAGGGTGGCCTCCAACGCCGCCTCAATGAGAGAGGGTGTCGCAGTGTGTGTCCCTTTAACAAGCGTCCCCTGGCCAGTCTCACCTTTGGGAGGAAGAGCAGACAGCTCCACATCCATCGGCAACAACTTGGCCAACTGCAGGTTAGTCGGAAGAGGGCCTAAGTCCTTCTCGGTGGCGGCGTCCATCCCTACCGGTTGCCTCGCAGTGTGGATGGCAGTAGGGGCAGACGCCTTTTTGAGAGCTCGCAGCTTGTCATGCAGTTTTTGCAGCTGGCAATGGACAGCAGTGAGATCAACCTTCATGGCGGCCCTCTCGGTCACAAAGCAGCATGGAAGGCAGCCTATGCATCGTCCGAGGCGGTCTCACGATGGTGCGGCCCACTCCCCCCACTAGAGTGGGGACAGAGGAGGGGGTGCGGTACGGCCGTCCTATCGCTGGTGAGCGCCGCAGGGCGTGGGGCGGACTTCTGACCCCAGAAGTCTTTGATGTAGCTGCAGCTGGTTGAGTTGGCCACGTGAGACCCGCCGCAATTCACGCAATTGGGAGCCACGCTAAGTGGCTTGGGGCACTCACGTGTATAGTACGCATGCGCACACTTCAAACATGCAACCGTACCTGCATGACTTTGTGAGATGCCCCACATGTTGGCTCTTACTGCGTTGCTGCACTGTACTCTTCGTAGGCTTCCATCTGTCGTTGCGACCGTTTCATCAGAAGCTCGAGCGCGACAGCATGCTTGCCTCTCTTTTCGCGTAGGGACATTTCAGCTGGCGAAATGTGAGTGACATAGGTGAGAGTGCGACGAAGTGACCAGCAGTGAGGGGAGCAGCAGAGTGCGTGGACGCTCCAGCACTTACTCTGTCCATTTAGACCCGCGGGCACAACAGTGCACATGCAACCACAGATACACAAGGCACCAGAGACGTTGATCGGCGGCAAACAGGAATGACATATGCATGGAATTAGATCTATAACTGCGCGGTCGATCCACAAGGTGATATCGATGTGTCATTGCGAGCTGCACCGTCGCGACCTCTTTGTGAGTTTATTATAGAAAGTAGCGAATTCCATGATTTATTCAAGCTTAAGTCGCTATCTCTATTAATTAAATTCGTCGCCAACAGATATTCAATAGCTTCTGTCACCACTGAGTTTCAGGAAGATGAAGTTGAGGTTGAAATCTCGACATTACCATACACCATAGAGCTATTGCAGATCTGTTAGGTTGTAAGAGAGTAGTTAGATTTTTTATATCTGGACCAATAGACCAATCTAATAAAAAATAAAAACTTACTCGCTTTTCATTTTCCATAATGTTGATCTAATGATCCTAACCATACAAAATCTAACTACTATCCCCTTTACCTAATAATATATTATAATATAATATAATAATACAATTACAGCAATAAAAAAAATAATTTTTACATACAATTCCCATAGGTGAACGAAATAAATATATTACAAAAATAAATACATAAAATTATTTACTTTCCACTTTATCAGCCATATGATCCTTATGAACTGTTGTTTTTAAATGTTTTTTGAAGGAAGATAGATTTACAGTTTTACCACATTTACAAGCAAAAATTAATTCAAATCCACTAGTTAACGAAAGTAAATTTTAGTAAATTATAAATGGACAACAAACAATGGACAAAATTAAGAAAATTTAAATGAATTAGTTGACTAAGGAAAATTGTATTGCTAATTTAAGCAAAATACACTACTTAACAAAAGTAAATTTTAGTAAATTATAAATGGACAACAAGAAATTGAGTACAATAAGATAACAAAAAAATGAATTAGTTAACAAATGTAAATCGTACTATTTGTGTAAGCAAATTGTATAAGTTAAGAAAAGTAAATTATAGTAAATAATAAATGGACAACAAAAACGCACAACAATAAGAAAATGAAAATGAATTACTTCACAAAATTAAATTGTAATGTTTATGTAAGTAAATTGTGTAGGTTAACAGAACCAAATTTTAGTGAATTATAGATGGGCAACAAAATTGGACAACATTAAGGAAATAAATAGTGAATTAGTTAACAAAGGTAAATTTTTTTGCTTATGTAAGTAAATTGTATAAGTTAACAAAAGTAAATGTTTGTAAATTATAAATGGACAGCAAAAATGGACAACAATAAGAAAGTATGCAATGAGTTAATTAAGAAAGGTAAATTGTCTTGTTTAACTAATTAAATTGTATAATTTAACAAAAGTAAATTGTTGTTAACGATAAATGATCAGCAAAAAACGGACAACAATATGAAAATGAAAAATGAATAAGTTAACAAAGGTAAATTTTATTGTCAAAGTAAGTATAATGCATTACTTAACAAAAGTAAATTTTACTAAATTGTAAATGAACAACAATATTAAAAAATGAATTAGTTAACAAACGTAAATTGTATTGTTTATGTAAGTAAAATGTATCAGTTAACAAAAGTAATTTGTAGTAAATTATAAATGAACAACTATAAGAAATTAAAAAATGATTTAGTTAACTCAGGTAAATCCCATTGTTTCTGTAAGTAAACTGTGTAAGTTAACAATAGAAAATATCAGTAAAATACAAATGGACTATAAAAAATGGACAACTATAAGAAAATAAAAAATGAATTAGTAAACAATGTTAAAATGTATTGATTATGTAAATAATCAAAAGGGAATTTAAGTAAATTATATATGCACACCAAAAAATTGACAATAATAAGAAAATAAAAAATGATTTAGCTAACTAAGTTTTGTTGTATAGTTTATGTTACTAAATTGTATAGGTTAACAAAAGTAAATTTTAGTAAATTATAAATGGACAACAAAAACTGAAAAACAACAAAAAAATAAAAAATGAATTATTTTACAGAGCTAAATTGGTTGATAAATTTACGTAAAATGTATTTGTTAACAAAAGTAAACATTAGTAAATTATAAATGGAAAACCAAGAGAAAATAATAAATGAGATAGTTAACAAACGTAGATTATGTTGTTTATGTAAATAAATTCTATTAGTATACAAAAGCAAATTTTAGTAAATTATAAAAGGACGACAAATAGAAAATAAAAATACATTAGTTAACAAAGGTAAATTGTATTAATTATGCAAGTAAATTGTACAATTTAACAAGTGGGAATTTTAGTAAATTATAAATGGGCAAAAAAATTTACAACAATAAGAGATAAAAGTGAATTAGTAAAGGTCAATTGTATTGTTTATGTAAGTAAATTGTATAAGTTAACAAAATTAAATTTTATTTAGTTATGGATGGAGAACAAAAAATAGACAACAATAGGAAAATAAAAAATGAATAATTTAACAAAGGTTAATTTCATTGTTTATGCACATAAATTGTACAAGTTAACAAACGTAAATTTTAGTAAATTAAAAATGGATACCAAGAAGAAAATAAAAAGTGAATTAGTTAACAAAGGTAAATTGTATTGATTATGTAATTAAATTGTATAATTAAGCATGTGGTGATTTTAGTAGATAATAAATGGACAGCAAAAAATTGACAACAAAAAGAAAATAAATCATGAATTAATTTACAAAGGGAAATTCTATTGTTCATGTTAGTAAATTGTATAAGTTTCCAAAAATAAACTTTAGTAAATTCTAAATGGACAGCAAAAATGGACACAAATAAGAAAATAAAAAATGAATCAGTTAACAAAGATCAATTGTATTGTCAATGTAACTATAATGCATTAGTTACCAAAATTAAATTTTAGTAAATTATAAATGGACAATAAAAAACTACAACAATAAGAATATAATAACTATTTAAGAAATGAAGGTAAATTGTATTGGTTATGTAAGTGAGTTGTATAAGTAATAAAAGTTACTTTGTGGCAATTATAAATGGACAGCAAAATATGGACAACAATAGCAAAATAAAAAATGAATTAATCAACAAAGGTAAACTGTATTGTTTGTATAAGTATACTGTATTAGTAAACAAAAGTAAATTTTAGTAAATTATAAAAGGGCAACTATAAGAAAATAAAAAAAGTTAACAAAGGTAAATTGTAGTGATTATGTTAGTAAATTGTATTATTTATCAAATGGTAATTTTAGTAACCAATAAATGGACAAAAAAATTGACAAAATAACAAATAAAAATATTTAGTTGACAAAGTTAAATTGTATTGTTTATGTAAGTAAATTATATAAGTGAATTTTATGTATTTTTGTAAATTATAAATGGACATCAAAAAATGGACAACAATAAGAAAATAAAAAACGAATTAGTTAACAAAGGTAAATTTTACTGTTTATGTATGTAACTTGTACAAGTTAACAAATGTATATTTTAGTTAATTATAAGTCAAGAACAATAAGAAAACAAAAAATCAATTAGTTAACAAAGGTAAATTGTTTTGATTATGTAATTAAATTGTATAATTTAGCAAGTGGCAATGGACAACAATGCGAAAAAAATGAATTAGTTAACAAAGGTAAAGTTTATTGTTTATGTAAGTAAATTGTCCAAGTAAACAAAAGTAAATTTTAAAAACTATAAATGGACAAAAAAAATGTTTTAGTTAACCAAGGTAAATTTAATTGTTTATCAAACTAAATTGAATAATTTAACAAATTTCAATTTTAGTAAATTATATATGGACAGCAAAATCGACAACAATAAAAAATAAAAACGAATTACTTCACAAAGGTAAATTGTATTGTTTGTGTAAGTAAATTTTATAATTAAACATAGGTAAATTTTTGTAAATTTTAAATTGACAACAATAAGAAAATAAAAATGAATTAGTTAATAAAGGTAAATCGTATTGTTTATGTAAGTAATATATATAAGTTAACAAAAGTAAATTTTTGTAAATTATAAGTGGACAACAATTAGAAAATAAAAAAAGAAATAGTTAATAACAGTAAAATGTATTGTTTATATAGGTAAATTGTATATGTACACAAAACGGAATTTTAATGAATTATATATGGACAACAATAAAAAAATTAACAAAACGGAATTGTACTGTTTATGTAAGAAAATTGTGTAAGTTAACAAAAGTAAATTGTAGTATATTATAAATGGACAACAAAAAATTGATAACAATAACAATATAAAAATGAATTAATTAATTAAGGTAAATTGTGTTGTTAATGTAAGAGAATTGTGTAAGTTAACGAAAGTAAATTTTAGTAAATTATAAATATACAACAAAAATGCTAAACAATAAGATAACAAAGGTAAATTGTATTGTTTATGTAAGTAAATTGAATCAATTAACAAAAGTAAATTTTTGTAAATTATAAATGGACGGCAAATATGGACAACAATGAGGAAGTAAAAAATTAATTAGCTAACAAAGTTAAATTGTCTTGTTCATGTAAGAAAATTGCATTAGTTTGTAAGTATGCTGTTTACGTTTTCTTATTGGTAATGCCACGTAGCGGTCTGAATGAAACTCACTGGCTGTGCTGTGTGCGGTCTGCAGCTAGTTTGCATTGTTGTCTGTTATTGTATTGTTGGGCAGCTGGATGTTAACAGCGCGTAGCGTTGAGCAGTTGGAGGTGAGCCGCCAACAATGGTGGATGTGGGGAGAGGGATGGCGGAATTCTGAGTGCGGACGATCTGGATGTGTCTCATTAAGAAAGAGTAAATTTGTAAGACTGCATGTCATGAACTGATATATATAATATGACTTTTTAACAGTATTAAGGTAAATACATTGTTTGTTCTCTATGAAAATCTTTCATTTGCTAACTATGCCTACAAGTAGTTAGTGCCTTCGGTAGTTTGAATCTTTTATTTAGCTGGCAGTAGTGGCGTTCGCCATATTGCAGTAGTTCGAGTAATGAAGATTTTGTGCGGTAAGTAATATGTGAAAGGTATAGGTCAATGTCAGTCAGGGCCATTCTTTTGTAGGGATTATTAAAAGTCAGATTGTGTTCTGCTAAAAATATTGTGTGGCAGTTTAAGCACAGTCATGTGTAATTTTTCTAAGGGGACATTTCATATGTCGACCCATAGCCGAGGATACCTCACTGGAATCTTCTAATTTTTTCTTGTAGTTTGTGTAATTAGTTCAGCCTTTGTTTACTGCTTGCTCGTAATTGTGGAGAGAATTTCCTTTGTAGTTGTAGTTTTTCATTCTTGTACCGCAAAACAGTTGTGGCATGCTTGTAGATTTGCGCCAAGTATTTCGCAGCTGCGCTTGCAATTAACATGATATTATTTTCAATGCTGTGTTAATGTGTTTTCTTACTTTGCTCTTCAAATTGTGCTTTTCTGTGTTATTGTGTGAAATACTGTGACAATAATGGCATGTGAAAAACGTAATACTAGGCTCCAAAGTAAACTGAGAAATGACAGTGAAGATGAAAGCAGTGTGTTAGCGTCACCGAGTAATGAATTAACTAATGTTCAAAGTAGTGATTTGGTAATTGTGCATAGGGAAATGGAGCGGGCTGCAAATGATGGAGTAGACAGTAAAACAATTAGTGAACAGGGAAGCATTATCGATCGATCGGTCGGCAACTGCTCGCCTCAGGATTCCAAAATGACGGGACACAATCTTGCAAATACTGTAGATTCAGGTTTTGCGTCCTCACGGTTTTATCTAATAAGTCATGACACATTTCCTGCTTTTCTAAGTGAGAATGTTGCCGGTGCAACTTCACTGCCGAAAAGCACTGAGGAACATGTTTCGGACACCAGTGCATTGTTATTACAGTGAAACGTCCCCTTAGAACAATTTATTCATGACTGTGCTTTAACTGACACACAATATTTTGTTAGCGCAACGCAATCTGACTTTTAAAATTCCCTACAAAAGAATGGCCCTGACTAACATTAAACTATACCTTTCACAAATCACTTACCTCACAAAAATCTTCGCTGCTCAAGCTACTGCAATACAGCGATCGCCACTACTGCCAGCTAAATAAAAGATTCAAACTATGGAAGGCACTAACTACTGATAGGGATAGTTAGCAAATGAAAGATATTAATAGAGAACAAACAGTGTATTTACCTTGATATCATCATATATAAATATAGCAGTTCATGACAAATTACAAAACTCCGCCATCTCTCTCCCCACATCCACCACTGCTGGCGGCTCACCTCCAACTGCGCAACGCTACGCGCTGTTCACAGCCAGCTGCCTAACACTACAATGGCGAGTATTACAACAATGCAAAGCAGCCACAGACTGCACACAGCACAGCCAGTGATTTTCATACAGAGGTGGCGTTCCCAATAAAAAAACCTAAACAGCCTACTTACATAGCCCCCATGCTCCCCACAAAAATTTTTACAAGTTGGATTGGGCAGTGGCCAATACAGATTTGAAAAAAAATTTTCATAATTACAATAACAAAGAAATCAAATGCACACACTTATTGATACAATGTTGGTCAAAAGCTAAAAATTTCTCACAGTCCATAAAGACAGTCCACATTGTTCATCACAGTAAAAATGCAGAGTTTTTCTCAAAGTCTGAGCAGTTAAAGAAAATGCACATAGAAGTAGTGGATTTCCATGCAGTCTTGAAGAAGTAGTGTTGTCCTTCCTACGGAAAGACAGTGCTGACTCTTGACATGCAGACAGGTAATGGGCCACAACGTAGCAAACCCACAGCAGAGTCATTCGACGTTTTGAAGAATATTGGTAGGTAGGTCATCACAGAACAGACCCACTGTAGTCCTGGTAGAGATTACGGTATTGGTGGGCCACCAGAGGTGCAGACCCACTGCAGGCCTTGTAGAAATAATGGTACTGGTGAGTCAGCAAAGGTGTAGACCCACTGTAGTCCTTGTAGAAATGGCCAGCAGCCATCTGTTGCGACTGTGCAGGTGCACAATCACCATCGAAGAGTCTTGCAGAGAATATAGCAAGTCCATAAACCACCACTTGTGCACTCACAAAGTGTTTGGAATTGTCCTTAGAACCAGCAATGCTGTTATCCAGTCCCCTGCTGAATTATTAACACACGTGCAAACACTATCAGTCCCTACTTCTCACATATTGTCCATGTACTATGACCAACAGAAACGTGTGCAGTGAAATGTTACTTAATTTGAAGAACTGGTAACAATTACAATTTGGTAACATAAAAATACAATAACAAAGGTACAAAATACATCATTAAAGAACATAATAATACAGATAACATTTGTAGTACAGGCTTTACAAAAGAATCGAAATAACATATACGTCAGTGTTCCAGGAATTATGACATGAGTACATACATAAAAGATCAGAATAACTTTCGAAACACCAACTTCACACATGAGCAATAACACAAAACAGAATAAATAATGTCTAAACATCTTTACAAAGTAAATAACATATTATTAATGCCAATTATATGCGAGGATAACAGTATTCCTCATCATAGTGAATGTAGCTTAATATTAAAAGAAAAAAAAATTCTATGAAACTACACAGAGACAGGAAGAAAACAAATACACAAGGGTACACAAACACATAGTGGGATAACACCAATAGGGAAGGACAGGGTTCGTTTTCAGTGTAACATTTGGTACTGCAGTCCAACCCATAACTTCATATATCTTTCCTCTTATTTCATCCTTTGTTTCCACCAAAAAAATTCTATCTAAGCATGCTTTCTGTATTTATATGTTCACACATTTCTTACCTCAACATTTATTTCCAAGAAAATCCTACCTAAACCTGTTTTCTCAATGCATTTCTTCCAATTCATCGCAACTCATTCTCTTAGAGGCTACCCCCTCTTAAGCTAACTTAAATCTACTGAGCTCAGATGCTAAACTAAGGGACGAGGCAATGCAGCAGCACAAAATAAGTAACACAAACAGCAATGACAAAAAAATGCCAATTTGCAAAGCAAGCAGCAGTAAATCTAAATTAACAAAAAAATGCAAAATTACAACTAATATAAGGCACTGTGCAGGAAACAAGAAAAACTAGCTTAGAAGAGTAACACAAAGTCAAATTCAGTAACACTATGCCTGGCAAACAGCAGCAGCAAATGCTATGACGTATACCTAAGCATGACAAAGCTCAAGCATAAAAAATATTTCAGGAAAAACAACAATAAGGGAAATGTATATTCACATCTTAATGTCTATGTAATTAAAGTGGTGCACCACAAGAAGTTATTCTACCAAAAAGTTACCAATTACTTGAAAAGAAAATTATGAATGCAGTTCCTGTGAAGGTAAATGTCATTTTGTGATCCCTCATTTTTTTAAAAAAATTATTATTTATTCGATCTGTAGACAGAAAATAGTTATATTAGTACATCTATAAAATTTTATTTTAACCAATGCTGCAGTGCAGCTAGAAACTAGATATCAAATGAAATAAGCAACTATGTACAAAGCAAAGCATAAGAACATCGTTCAATAGTCATGTGGCATTTCATAAGTAGTAAAAAAATCTCTCATCTAGAAAGACAGTAGTCATAGTCAGGTGTGTAGACAAACTATTTCTTGTCATTTCATTAGGCATTTCAGTAAATATCAGAAAGTACGATATGTTTCTAAGTAATCAGCGTGTCGGATTTGCGATGCTTTCTCTAAAGGAATGACAATGGCCAGGCAAATGGCCTTCCTTTTTTTTTCCTGTGCTCTGAAAGGCATGCGCTAATGGCTTTTTCTCCAGGCGTCTGACACAACTGGGTGCCCACGACGCATTACGTGCAGGTGGTTACTTAATTTTCTTACGGAAATATTTACGACAGCAGTTTCCGCTACAGTGGCAGTCTCATATAAAAATATTTCACAGGTCAAGAATTAGCGTTGCAAATCTGTAGAAAGAAAATCCTATAAATATAATTGTCCAAATAAAATATTCGTCAGCATTGTGATACAGTCACGCATTTACGCACATTTCATAACTCTTAAAGTACGATTCTTGGTTTCCAACATACTTCTTATTCCTCATATACGGTAGCATCATCTTATTGATCATAAACATATCTCAACAGCATAGTACACATCGTTGTCGTAATAATAACATCATAACACCTCAGTCAAATCTCAAAAACGTCGTAGCTTTCTGTAATAATTTCAAAACCTAAAAAAAATTCTCTGCTCATTTCAATAGTGTCATCTATCTCAAACGTACTTTAAAAATCATGATCTCATACCAAATACATCATTCAAAGCTCTCATAGTATCACAAGGATTCCGAAAAAATATGAACAGTTTACAAAGTACAGACAAAATACAGTGTCATAAGTGTGAAGTTACCCAACTGTGTATTGCGTAAACATGTGTCACTGATGTAGTAAAAAAATTTTTATCTCTCAGTTAAATAATCAGATAGCTGTGTAATTTGTGTGTTAGAGAAATATGGTACTGATGTGTAAAGTTGTATAAGCAAATACCATATTAGCTGGGGTTCCTTGTGCTTGCCAAACACATGGTACACAAAGTAGGCGTGTACGACCCTGAGGATTAATGTAATTATACCCTCAGGTGTTACAGATTACAGCAATGGAATGAAATGTATTACGGAAAACCTTTGTATTATTGTACTTCAAATATCTTTAAAAATAAATGTTTTAAGTACAAAATTAATCACTCAAATACGTGTACAGTAGCGCTAAATGTGCGTCTTGTTGCAACATAATCTGTGTGGAAGTGTCGTAGTTATCGTCCTCCGAAAGCTAAGTTATGCAGAAGTCAATGTACTTACCTCATAATACACAAAAGTGAAATGCTTTGCGTATAAAGGTCTTAGTTATTACGCTTATTGCCATGATGAGGAAAGTACTGTGCTATAACGTATTGTTGTGCTACGGAAAAGGCAGTCTCATTGTAGCTATACCACAAAAGTTACTACTAAAACCTGTTTTACTTTCCAGAATAAAACAGAAAACTGTGCAGATATAAAACAGATACACCGCAAAAGCAACATTGTAAATTGTCACTCATTAGTAGCGTCGTGATAAAACCGTGTAGTTGTCACATAAACTAACCACTGTGTTGTCTGGTATCTCACAGAAAGTACTTTAAACCCAGAATGTATTTTCAAGTAAACCAAAATGTTGCATTAAAATCTCATTAGCAGTACTGGTAAATGTTCTAAGTATGTAAGCCTTATAGTCGTTCCATAATCGTGCAACTAACAAGCAAGAATGTACACACACAATAACACTGTGACGTCTGTTCACTTTAACAATGCATTCGTTATTTCTGTTTCAATAAGTTCTCTTGGTTCTTGACTGGATATTTAACTTCAAACATTGTTGCATGTTAACAGATTCTAAGTCTGACAAAGCATACTAGAAATGTGAAGTGAAAAGTTTTATGGCAAAGACAAAGTTAAAAAGCAGATTATCTTTCAATAAATGGTTTTACATGTGAAATGTGGTGTAAACCTTTACTCTTTCTAGTGCGCAGCGTTTCAACTTCAACGCAATTATCATGCGGTATACGTCGTTAAAGAATACTGGAATTTTTCTTAATGTTAGCGTCTATGTTATTTTTTCCTGAGCCAGCCGGCGCAGGTGGCTGCCTGCGGCGCGAGTCATTGTCTGCCTCTTTGTTGGCGCGCGTCGTTATTGGGATTAGGAGACCTAACTTCTACAAATTCGCCTTGCCGAGAGGGCCCAGCTCTGTTAGAGTCCCGCCAGTTCTGATGAAATTCACGTCTATCGTTATGATTATATCGTCTGTCGTCATGTCGGTAGTTCCTGTAGTTTCTTTCTTTTCGGTCATGTGGTGGAGAATTTCTCCCTGAATCGTAACTGCGCGCTGGACCGTTGCGTCTGAAATTATTCTGTCTCCCTTGATAATAACAGTTCTGGTTACCATATTGTCTGTTTCTATGATTGTCTCTGTCATATTCATTACTACGGAAATGTGATCTTTCTTTGTAACTATTATTACTCTGCCAGTGGTTGTCATATGGGTGGTGTCTGTTTTGGTCACGATTTGCATTGTAAGAATAGCCTTGTTGTGTCCAGTTATTGTTTCTGTCATCGCGGAATTGTGACGTATGTGACCTGTAGTGATTGTTTTCCTGTTTTCGCATCCCGCGACGGTCTGTGTCAATTTCCAGTTCTTGTAACAGTCCCTGAAATGCTTCAATGTCGTCTTTGCAACGTCCTGCTAAAATAATGTGTCGTAAATGTTCAGGCAATTTGAGTCAGCAAATGCGGATGAGTTCTGAGGGGCTGTATGGGTTTGAAAGATATTGATTCTTATGCAACATGTCTTCAAAATATTTGACAAGACTGGAAAATTCAGATTGTTTAAAGTGTTTCATCATCATGATGCTATGTTTTACACGGTCTTGTGTAGCTTGAGACCAATATGCTGAGAGGAAGGCAAGGTAAAACTCTCCTTCACTGTGGCAATCGTGAATTACCGATCGCATTCTTACAGCTGGTTCATTCTCCAAGTAGCCACACATAAATTCTAATCTGTGTTCTAACGACCAGTTGGGAGGAAAACAATGCGAGAATTAATGGAGCCATGCTTGTGGATGAATGTCGTTGCCAGAATTCTTAAATGTTTTGAATTTACGTGTAGTAATGAATAGCTTATAGTCAAAATGATCATGTCGGCGAGTCGCATATCGGTCATTGTTAGGTCGTGTCGGCCGTTCCATCTCAAAATTCGGTGCACATTGCCAATTTCTTTCATAACTTCCGTAATGCACTGTGTTATTATTTTGTGGCTGTTCCGTATTTCTGTGTCCCTCTTCCCGTATTGGGGCGCGAGTATCCTCTGAAATACGTAATTCTTGTATTACCTGTGTCAGCTGATCTTGTACTTCCCGGATTTCTCTTTTGTACTGTGTATTGATTTGATTTTCATTCTGTTTGAATTTTCTAATTTGTTCATACTCTTCTGTGTCAGTGAAGGCTACAGGTCTTGTGTCATTCAGATCATCATCTACCTTTGTAGATAAGTTAGTGACCTGATCCGAAAGTTCGGCTACTTTCTCCGATAGTGAACACATTTCCTCAGTGTGTTTTTCTGAACCAAGTTTCAGAGTGTCCATTTGTGTTGAAATCGAATCTACTGTGTCCTTTAAGTTTTCCTGAGTTTTTGCGAGTTGCGTAACCGAATCGGTAGATGCAACTGAGTCAATTTTAGCCCACAAGGTCTCATGATTTTCATGAACAGTGGTTTGCAGTTCTTTTATGGCTGCTTCGTGATTCTGTAATGCATTTTCATGCCGCGAAAAAATAGGTTGAAAATGCTCACAAATTTGTGTTTTTACGTCATTACAGACTTTTTGACATTTCGATACAATGTTATGTAACTCAGTAGTTAAGTCTTCACATGTTTGTTCAAGAGTTTGTTCCAATGAGTCTAACTTTTTAAGATTTTGTTCCACTGTGTCTAACTTTTTGAGATTTTGTTCCACTGTGTCTAACTTTTTGAGATTTTGTTCCACTGTGTCTAACTGTTGCTGTGTTTGTCTCTGGTGTTGTTCCATTGTGTCTAACTTTTCAAGCTTTTGTCCCATTTGTTGCATTAATTGTAATAACAATGCACTGGTGTCTGAAACATGTTACTCAGTGCTTTTCGGCAGTGAATTTGCACCGGCAACATTCACATTTTGACAAGCGGAAAATGTGTCTTGACTCATTTGAAAAAACGGTGAGGACGCAAACCCTGAATGCACAGTATTTGCAAAATTGAGTCCTGTCATTTCGGATTCCTGAGGCGAGCTGTTGCCGAGCGATCGATGGATAATGCTTCCCTGTTCACTACCTGTTTCACTGTCTATACCATTATTTGACGCCCGCTCCATTTCCCTATGCGCAATTACCAAATTACTATGTTGAACATTAGTTAATTCATTACCCAGTGGTGCTGGCAAGCTACGCTCGTCGTCACTATCATTTCTCAATTTACTTTGGAGTCTAGTGTTACGTTTTTCACACGCCATAATTGTCACAATATTTCACACGATAACACAGAAAAGCACAATTTGAAGTGCAAAAATAGGAGAACACATTAACATAGCACTGAAAATAATATCTAGTTAATTGCAAGCGTAGCTGCGAAATACTTGGTGCAAATCTATATGCATGCCACAACTGTTTTACTGTACAACAATGAAAGGCTACAACTACAAAGGGGATTCTCTCTACAATTACGCGCTAGCAATAAACAAAAGCTACACTAAATACACAAACTACAAGAAAAAAATCAGAAGATTCCAGTGATGTATCCTAGGCTAAGGGTCGACATATGAAACGTCCCCTTAGAACAATTTATTCATGACTGTGCTTTAACTGACACACAATATTTTGTTAGCGCAACGCAATCTGACTTTTAAAATTCCCTACAAAAGAATGGCCCTGACTAACATTAAGCTATACCTTTCACAAATCACTTACCTCACAAAAATCTTCGCTGCTCAAGCTACTGCAATACACCGAGCGCCACTACTGCCAGCTAAATAAAAGATTCAAACTATGGAAGGCACTAACTACTGATAGGGATAGTTAGCAATGAAAGATATTAATAGAGAACAAACAATGTATTTACCTTGATATCATCATATATAAATATAGCAGTTCATGACAAATTACAGAACTCCGCCATCTATCTCCCCACATCCACCACTGCTGGCGGCTCACCTCCAACTGCGCAACGCTACGCGCTGTTCACAGCCAGCTGCCTAACACTACAATGGCGAGTATTACAACAATGCAAAGCAGCCACAGACTGCACACAGCACAGCCAGTGATTTTCATACAGCGGTGGCGTTACCAATAAAAAAACCTAAACAGCCTACTTACAACAGGTAATGCTACAAATGGAACAAAGGCTACAAAAGTAGACGCACTGGAACTAAATCTTCAAAAGTTAGACACATTGGAACAACACCAGAGACCAACACAGCAACAGCTAGACGGAATAGGACAACAGCCTCAAAAGTTAGACTTAGTGGAACATACGCTTCAACAAGCACGTGAAGATTTAACTACTGAGTTATATAAAATCGAATCGAAATCTAAAAGTGTGTAATGACGTAAAAACACAAATTTGTGAGCATTTCCAACCTATTTTTTCGCGGCATGAAAATACATTACAGAATCACGAATTAGCCATAAAAGAACTGCAAACTACTGTTCATGAAAGTCATGAGACCTTGCAAGCTAACATTGACTCACTAGCATCTACCGATTCAATTACGGAACTTGCAAAAAGTCAGGCAAACTTAAAGGATACAGTAGATACGATTTCAACACAAATGGACACTCTGAAACTAGGTTCAGAAAAACACACTGAGGAAATATGTACACTATCGGAGAAAGTAGCCGTACTTTCGGATCAGTTCACTAACTTATCTACAAAGGTAGACGATGATCCGAATGACACAAGACCAGTAGTCTTTAATGATACAGAAGAGTACGAACAAATTAGGAAATTCAAACAAAATCAGAATCAAATTAATACGCAACACCAAAGACATATCCGGGAAGTACAAGGTCAGTTGACAAAGGTAATACAATAATTACATGTTTCAGAGGACAATCGTGCTCCAACATGGGAAGACAGACTTAGAAATACGGAAAAGCCACGAAATAATAACACAGGGCATTTAGGAAATTATGAAAGAAATTGCCAAGGTGCACCGAATTTGGAGATGGAATTGCCAATGCGACGTAAGAATGGCCGATATGCTACTCGCCGACACGATGATTTTGACTATAAGCTGTTCATTACTACACGTGCATTCAAAACATTTAAGAATTCTGGCAACGTCATTCATCCACAAGCGTGGCTCCATCAATTCCCTCATTGTTTTCCTCCCAACTGGTCATTAGAGCACAGATTAGATTTTATGTGTGGCTACTTAGATAATGAAGCAGCTGAAAGAATGCGATCAGTCATTCACGATTGTCACAGTGAAGGAGAATTTTATCATGCCTTCCTCTCAGCATATTGGTCTCATGCTACAGAAGTCCAAGTAAAACATAGCATCATGATGATGAAACACTTTGAACAATCTGAAATTTCCAGTCTCGTCAAATATTTTGAAGATATGTTGCATAAGAATTAATATCTTTCAAATCCATACAGCCCCTCAGAACTCATCGGTAATTGCTTAATCAAATTGCCTGAACATTTAAGAAATATTATTTTTTCAAGAAGTTGCAAAGACGAAATTGAAGCTTTTCAGGGACTTTTACAAGTATTGCAAATGACACTGACAAGTGCGGGACGCGAAAACAGAAACACAATAATTGCAGGTCACATCCGTCACAATTCCGTGATGAAAGAAATAATAACTGGACACGACAAGGCTATTCTTACAACGCAAATCGTGAACAAAACAGACACCACACATATGACAACCACTGGCAGAGTAATAGTTACAGAAAAATATCTCATTTCCATAGGAATGAATACGACAGAGATAATCATAGAAATAGACAATATGGCTACCAGAACTATTATTATGACAGGAGACAGATTAACTTCAGATGCAACGGTCCACCTTGCAGTGATAATTCAGGGAGAAGTTCTCCACCACTTAACTGACCAGAAAGAAACTACAGGAACTACTGACATGAGGACAGACAATATAATCTTAAAGACAGACCTGAATTTCATCAGAACTGGCAGGATTCCAACAGGGCTGGGCCCTCTCGGCAAGGTGAATTTCTAGAAGTTAGGTCTCCTAATCCCAATAACAATGCACGCCAACAAAGAGATAGCAGAAAATGACTCGCGCCACGGGCTACCTCGTGCACTGGCTGGCTCAGAGAAAAATAACATTGACGCTAACGTGAGTAAGTTTTGGCATTCCTTACCGTTGTATACCACATGATAATTGCGTTCAAGTTGAACCTCTGAATACTAGGAAGAGTAAAGGATTGCACCACACTTCACATGTAAAACCGTTTATTGAGGGATAATCTGCCTTTTAACTTAGTCTTTGCCATAAAATTTTTTACTTCACGCTACTAGTACAATTTGTCACACTGAGAAAAAGTTAACATGCAACAATGTTTTTAAGTTAACTATGCAGTCTATAACCTAGGAAACATATTTAGATAGTATTTATGAGTGCATTGTTATAGTGAACAGACAACACAGTGTTATTGTGTGTGTACATTCTTGCTTGTTAGTTGCACAATTACATAACGACTATAAGGCTTACATACTTAGAACATATACAGGTACCGCTAACGAGATTTTAATGCAACATTTTGGTTTACTTGAAAATACATTCTTTATTTGATGTAATCTCTGTGGGATTAAAGATGACTTAGCATTTGGTTTCTTTGACAGCTACATGATTATATCATGACGCTACTAATATGTGACACAATTTGCATTGTTACTTTTGCAGTGTATCTGTTTTTCTGAATTCTTCTGGAAAGTAAAACATGATTTAGGAGTAACATTTGTGGTATAGCTACAATGTGACAGCCTTTTTCATAGCACAACAATACGTTACAGTATAGCACTTTCTTGATCATGTTAATGTACATAATAACTACGATATCCTTCAGTTGGATGGACAACACCACTTCTTCAAGACTGCATGGAAATCCACTACATCCATGTGCATTTTCTTTTACTGCTCAGACTTAGGGAAAAATAACTGCAATTTCACTGTGATGAATGATCAGGACTGTCTTTATGGACTGTGGGAATATTTTAGATTTTGACCAACATTGTATCAACAAATGTGTGCATATGATTTCTTTGTTATTGTCGTGGTGAAAAATTTTTTAACAAATATGTATTGGCCAGAGCCCAAAACAATTTCCAAATTCTTTTTGTGGGTAGCATGGGGGCTTTGTAAGTGGGCTGTTTAGGTTTTCCTATTGGTAACGGCACATAGCGCTCCATATGAAAATCACTGGCTGCACTGTGTGCAGTCTGTCACGAGTTTGCATTGTTGTCTGCCATTGTAGTGTTGGGCAGCTGGATGTTAACACTGCGTAGTGTTGCACAGTTGGAGGTGAGCCACAAGCAGTGGTGGATGTGGGGAGGGAGATTGCAGAATTTTGAGATCGGATGATCTGGATGAGTCTCATTATGAGAGAGTAAATTTGTTAGACTGGATGTCATGAACTTATATATGTAATATGACTTTTGAGCAATATTAAGGTAAATACATTGTTTGTTCTCCATCAAAACTTTTCATTTGCTAACTATGCCTATCAGTAGTTAGTGCCTTCAGTAGTTTGAATCTTTTATTTATCTGGCAGTAGTGGCGCTTGCCGTATTGCAGTAGTTCAAGTCAAACTGGAGAACAATCAGGAATGGGGTCCTGCAAGGTTCGGTTTTGGGTCCTCCACTGTTCTTAATATATATTAATGACTAGCCATTCTATATTCATGGAGGTACAAAGCTGGTACTATTTGCCGATGATACAAGTATAGCTATCACACCCAGCAGACAAGAATTAACTGATGAAACTGTAAACAATGTTTTTCAGAAAATCATTAAGTGGTTCTCATAAAAGTTTGACAAAACACAGTATATACAGTTCCACACAGTAAATGGAATGACAATGTTAATAAATATACACTTCAATCAGAAACTGGCACCTAAGGTAGGTTATTCAAAATTTCTAGGTGTATGCATTGATGAGGAGTTGAACCAGAAAAACCACACTGAGGATCTGCTGAAATACCTGAGTTCAGCTAATTATGCTATTGGGGTCGTTGCGAATTTTGGTGATATACATCTCAGTGAATCAGCTTACCACCCCAAAGTTCAGTCACTGATTACGTATGGCATCATATTCTGGGGTAACTCATCCTTGAGTAAAAGAGTGTAAATTGCATAAAAACGTGTAATCAGAATGATTGCTGGAGCTCATCCAAGATCATCCTGCAGACACTTAAAGAGCTAGGGATTTTCACTGTAGCCTCACAAAAAATAAATAAATAATTAAATAATTAAATAAATAATTAAATAATTAAATAAATAATTTAAAAATTAAATAAATAAGTAAATAAGCGATATAAAAATTATTTAAAAAATAATTAATTAAATAATTAAATAAATAATTAAATAATAAAATAATTAAATAATTAAATAAATAATTAAATATATAAATACTTAAATAAATAATTAAATAATTAAACAGATTACTAAATAATTAAATGAATAATTAATTAAATAATAAGTGAATTATTAATTAAATAATTAAATAAATATATAATTAAATAATGAAATAAATAAATAAATAAATAATTAAATAAATAAATAAATAAAATATATATACTTTTATTACTTGTACCAACTGGTACTTACAAAATTTGTTCTTAACAGTCCAAACCAATTCGAATGTAATAGCAGTTTACATGGCTACAATTCTAGGAGAAAGGATGATCTTCACTACTCAAGGTTAAATCTAACTTTGGCTCAGAAGGGGGTAATTTATCCTGCCACAGATTTCTTTGGTCACTTACCTAATAGCATCAAAAGTCTGACAGATAGCCATATAGCTTTTAAAAGGAAATTAAAAGAATTTCTGAATTGCCACTCCTTCTACTCATTAGATGAATTTAAGTGTAATGTAATATTTTGTGTATTGTAATTACTTGGAAAGACACCTTTTATTAACCTGACACATTCCACATCATTATGAACTGTCGTATTCATGATCTATGGAACGAGTACTTATCTGATCTCTAATCCAGGATGTGTACACTGAAACTGTACTAGTGACCATGATGTGGTTGTGGCAACAATGATTACCGAAGTACAAAGGAGAACTAAACCATGCAGAAAGATGGTAAACTGTATTATTTATATAAGTAAATTGTGTATGTTAACAATTGTCTATTTTAGTAAATTATGAGTGGACAACAGTAATACATCAAAAATGAATTAGTTAACAAAAGTAAAATATATATTTTATATAAGTAAATTGTATAAGTAAACAAAAGTAGATTTTAGTAAATTATAAATGGACAACAATAAGAAAATAAAAATGAAGCAGCTAACAAAGGTAATTTGTATTGTTTGTGTAAGTAAATTGTATAACTTAACAAAAGTGAATTTTTGTAAATTAAAAGTGGACAACAGTATGAAAAAAAAGGAATTAGTTAACAATGGCAAATTGTATTGTTTATGTAAGTAAATTGTATAAGTAAACAAAAGAGCATTTTAGTAAATTATAAACCAAAAACAATAAGAAAACAAAAATTAATCAGCTAACAAAGGGGAATTGTATTGTTTATGTAAGTAAAATGTATAAGTTAACAATAGGAAATTTTAATAAATTTTAAATTGACAACAATAAGAAAAAAATTAATTAGATAACAACAGTAAAATTTATTTCTTATTTAAGTAAATTGTAATAGTAAACAACAGTGAATTGTGGTAAATTATATATAGATAGCAAAATTTGAAAACTTGTCAATTTTTGCTGTCTATATATAATTTACTACAATTCACTGTTCTTAACTATTACAATTTACATATATAAACAATACGTTTTAAAGTTGTTTCCTAATTAATTTTTTTCTTATTGTTCTCAATTTAAAATTTAACAAAATTTACTATTGTTAACTTATACATCTTACTTACATAAACAGTAAAATTCACCCTTGTTAGCTGATTCATTTTTATTTTCTTATTGTTGTCCAATTATAATTTACTAAAATCTACTTTTCTTTACTTATGTAAACAATACATTTTACTTTTGTTAACTAATTCATTTTGGTTTTCTTACTGGTGTCCACTTATAATTTACTAAAATCGACATTTGTTAACATACATAATTTACTTATATAAATAATGCAGTTTACCATCTTTCTGCATGGTTTAGTTCTCCTTTCTACTTTGGTAATCATTGTTGCCACAACCACATCATGGTCACTAGTACAGTTTCCGTGTACACAATCTGGATTAGAGATTAGATAAGTACTTGTTCCATGGATCATGAATACGACACCTCAAAATGATGTGGAATGTTTCAGATTAATAAAAGGTGTCGATCCAAGATATTACATTACACAAAATATTATATGATACTTAATATTTTTTTTGGATGGGGGTGGGGAAATTACCCACTTACTATATCCAAAAATTCATCTAATGAGTGGATGGAGTTGCCATTCAGAAATTCTTTTAATTTCCTTTTAAATGCTATATGGCTTTCTGTCAGACTTTTGATGCTATTAGGTATGTGACCAAAGACTTCTGTGGCAGCATAATTTACCCCCTTCTGAGCCAAAGTTAGATTTAACCTCGAGTAGTGAAGATCATCCTTTCTCCTAGAATTGTAGCCATGTAAACTGCTATTACATTCGAATTCGTTTGGACCATTAATAACAAATTTTGTAAGTACCTGTTGGTACAAGTGATAAAAGTATATATATATATATTTTTTATTTTTTATTTATTTATTTTAATTATTTAATTGTTTATTTATTTAATTGTTTAATTATTTATTTATTTAATAATTTAATTATTTATTTATTTAATTATTTACTTATTAATTGTTTTTATTATTTAATTATCTATTTATGTATTTAATTATTTATTTATTTATTTAATAATATTTTAATTATTTATTTATTTAATTATTTATTTAATAATGTATTTAATTATTTATTTAATAATTTATTTAATTATTTGTTTAATTATTTAATAATTTATTTACTTTGTGTGAGGCTATAGTGAAGATCCAAAGCTCTTTAGGTAACTGTCTGCAGGATGATCTAGGATGAGCTCCAGCAATTGTTCTGATTTCACGTTTTTATGCAATCAACACTCTTTTACTCAACGATGAGTTACCCCAGAATATGATGCCATATGTAATCAGAGACTGAAAATTGGTGTGGTAAGCTGATTTACTGAGATGTATAGCAGCGAAATTTGCATCAACCCTAATAGCATAATTAACTGAACTCAGGTGTTTCAGCTGATCCTCGGTGTGGTTTTTCCAGTTCAACTCTTCATCAATGCATACACCTAGAAATTTTGAATAATCTACCTTAGGTACCAGTTTCTGATTGAAGTGTATATTTATTAACAGTGTCATTCCATTTACTGTGTG
Source organism: Schistocerca piceifrons (assembly GCF_021461385.2). Lineage (NCBI taxonomy): Eukaryota > Metazoa > Arthropoda > Insecta > Orthoptera > Acrididae > Schistocerca > Schistocerca piceifrons. The sequence goes on from NC_060149.1 coordinate 701,984,476, forward strand.
GAACTGTATATACTGTATTTTGTCAAACTTTAATGAGAGCCCAGTTGCAGAGAACCACTTAATGATTTTCTGAAAAACATTGTTTACAGTTTCATCAGTTAACTCCTATCTGCTGGGTGTGATAGCTTTACTTGTATCATCGGCAAATAGTTCCAGCTTTGTACCTCCATGAATATAGAATGGCAAGTCATTCATATTTATTAAGAACAGCAGTGGACCCTAAACCAAACCTTGCAGCACCCCATTCTTGATTGTTCCCCAGTTTTAGAAATCACCATTTTTTTTACTTTAGTTAATTTCTACAGTTAACTTACATAACAAAACAATTAAGCTTTCTTCACTAATTCATTTTTATTTTCTTTATGTTGTCCATTTTTTTTTGCCCATTTATAATTTTTTAAAATTTACTTTTGTTAACTTATACAATTTACTTTCATCACCACTACAATTTGCCTTTGTAAACTAACTAATTTTTTATTTTTTTCTTGTTGTTCACTTATAATTTTTACTATAATTTACTTCTGTTAAGTAATGTATTATACTTACATTGACAACGATTCACCTTTCTTAACTAATTCATTTTTTATTTTCTTATTGTTGTTCATTTTTTGCTGATCATTTATCATTGACTACGATTTACTTTTGTTAACTTGAAACGACCCCTTTGAACAATTATATATGACTGCTTAAACTGACACACAATATATTTAGTGCAACCCAATCTGACTTTTAATAATCCCTACAAAGGAATGGTCATAACTAACATTAACCTATACCTTTCACAAATCACTTATCTCACAAAAATCTTCGTAACTCGAACTACTGCAATACGGCTAGCGCCACTACTGCCAGATAAATAAAAGATTCAAACTACTCAAGGCACTAACTACTGATAGGCATAGTCAGCAAATGAAAGGTTTTGATGGAGAACAAACAACGTATTTACCTTAATATTGTTCAAAAGTCATTTTATATATATCAGTTCATGACATCCAGTGGTACAAATTTACTCTCTCATAATGAGACACGTCCAGATCATCCGCTCTCAAAATTCTGCAGTCTCTCTCCCCACATCCACCACTGCTGGTGGCTCACCCCCAACTGTGTGATGCTGCGCAGTATTAACATCCAGCTGCCCAACACTACAATGGCAGACAACAATGCAAACTAGTGACAGACTGCACACAGCACAACCAGTGATTTTCATACGGAGTGCTATGTGGTGTTACCAATAGGAAAACCTAAACAGCCTACTTACAAAGCCCCCATGCTCCCCACAAAGAAATTTTACAAATTGTTTTGGGCTCTGGCCAATACGTATTTTTTAAAAATTTTTTCACAACTACAATAACAAAGAAATCATATACACACACTTGTTGATACAATGTTGGTCAAAATCTAAAATTTTCTCACAGTCCATAAGGACAGTCCTGATCATTCATCACAGTAAAATTGCAGTTTTTTTTCTCTAAGTCTGAGCAGTAAAAGAAATTGCACATGGAAGTAGTGGATTTCCATGCAGTCTTGAAGAAGTGGTGTTGTCCATCCAACTGAAGGATATCGTAGTTATTATGTACATTACCATGATCAAGAAAGTGCTATACTGTAATGTATTGTTGTGCTACGAAAAAGGCTGTCACATTGTAGCTATACCACAAATGTTACTCCTAAATCATGTTTTACTTTCCAGAAGAATTCCGAAAAACAGATACACTTCAAAAGCAACAATGCAAATTGTGTCACACATTAGTGGCGTCATGATATAATCGTTTAGCTGTCAAAGAAACCGAATGCTAAGTCATCTTTAACCCCACAGAGAATAATTCAAATAAAGAATGTATTTTCAAGTAAACCAAAATGTTGCATTAAAATCTCATTACCGGTACCTATATATGTTCTAAGTATGTAAGCCTTATAGTCATGTAATTGTGCAACTAACAAACAAGAATGTACTCACAAAATAACACTGTGTTGTCTGTTCCCTATAACAATGCACTCGTAAATACTGTCTAAATATGTTCCCTAGGTTATAGACTGCATAGTTAACTTTCAAACATTGTTGCATGTTAACGGTTTCTCAGTGTGACAAATTGTACTAGTAGCGTGAAGTGAAAAATTTTATGGCAAAGACTAAGTTAAAAAGCAGATTATCTCTCAATAAACGGTTTTACATGTGAAATGTGGTGCAACCCTTTACTCTTCCTAGTACACAGAGGTTCAACTTGGACACAATTATCATGCGATATACATAGGTAAGGAATGCTAACACTTGCTCTAGGTTAGCGTCAGTGTTATATTTCTCTGAGCCAGCTGGCGCACGTGGCTGCCTGTGGTGCGAGTCATTTTCTGCTATCTCTTTGTTGGCGTGCATTGTTATTGGGATTAGGAGACCTAACTTCTTGATATTCACCATGCTGAGAGGGCCCAGCCCTGTTTGAATCCTGCCAGTTCTGATGAAATTCAGGCCTGTCATTAAGATTATATCGTCTGTCCTCATGTCGGTAGTTCCTGTAGTTTCTTTCTTGTCAGTTAAGTGGTGGACAACTTCTCCCTGAGTTATCACTGCACGGTGGACCGTTGCATCTGAAGTTCATCTGTCTCCCGTGATAATAATAGTTCTGGTTGCCATATTGTCTATTTCTATGATTATCTCTGTCGTATTCATTACCACGGATATGCGATATTTTTCTGTAACTATTACTCTGCCAGTGGTAGTCATATGGGTGGTGTCTGTTTGGTCACGATTTTCGTTGTAAGAATAGCCTTGTCGTGTTCAGTTATCATTTCTTTCATCGCAGAATTGTGACAGATGTGACCTGCAATTATTGTGCTTCTGTTTTCGCATCCTGCAATTGTCAGTGTCATTTGCAATACTTGTAAAAGTCCCTGAAAAGCTTCAATTTCGTCTTTGCAACGTCTTGAAAAAATAATATTTCTTAAATGTTCAGGCAATTTGATTAAGCAATTACCGATGAGTTCTGAGGGACTGTATGGGTTTGAAATATATTGATTCTTATGCAACATATCTTCAAAATATTTGACAAGACTGGAACACTCAGATTGTTCAAAGTGTTTCATCTTCATGATGTTATGTTTTACTCGGTCTTGTGTAGCATGAGACCAGTATGCTGAGAGGAAGGCATGATAAAATTCTCCTTCACTGTGACAATCGTGAATGACCGATCGCATTCTTTCAGCTGCACCATTATCTAAGTAGCCTCACATAAATTGTAAGCTGTGCTCTAATGACCAGTTGGGAGGAAAACAATGAGGGAATTGATGGAGCCACGCTTGTGAACGAATGTCGTTGCCAGAATTCTTAATTGTTTTGTATGTACATGTAGTAATGAACAGCTGTAAGTAGGCTGTTTAGGTTCTTATATTGGTAACGCCACCGCCACGTAGCGCTCTCTGTATGAAACCCACTGGCTGTGCTGTGTGCAGTCTGTGGCTAGTTTGCATTGTTGTCTGTCATATTAGTGTTGGGCAGCTGGACGTGAACAGCGTGTAGCGTTGCGCAGTTGGAGGTGAGCCGCCAGCAGTGGTGGATGTGGGGAGTGAGATGCCGGAGTTTTGAAATTTGTAATACTGGATATTATGAACTGCTATGTATATTATGATTTTTCAACACTATTAAGGTAAATACATTGTTTGTTCTCTATCAAAGTCTTTCATTTGCTAACTATGCCTATCAGTAGTTAGTGCCTTCCGTAGTTTGAATCTTTTATTTAGCTGGCAGTAGTGGTGCTCGCTGTACTGCAGTAGTTCGAATAACCAAGATTTCATGTGAGGTAGGCGATTTGTTAAATGCATAGGTTAATGTTAGTCAGGGCCATTCTTTTGTAGGGATTTCTGAAAGTCAGATTGTGTTGCGCTAAAAATGTTGTGTGTCAGTTTAAGCACAGTATTGAATAATTGTTCAAAGGGGACGTTTCATATGTCGACCCTTAGCTGAGGATACCTCACTGGAATCTTCTGATTTTTTCTTGTAGTTTGTGTAGTTAGTGTGGATTTTGTTTAGTGCTAGCACGTAATTGTAGAGAGAATCTCCTTTGTAGTTGCATTCTTTCATTGTTGTACAGTAAAACAGTTGTGGCATGCATGTAGATTTGCACCAAGTATTTCGCAACTGCGCTTGCAATTAACGAGATGTTATTTTCAGCGCTGTGTTAATGTTTTCTCTTATTGTTGCTCTTCAAATTGTGTTTTTCTATGATATCGTGTGAAATATTGTGACAATAATGGCGTGTGGTAAACGTAATAGTAGGCTCCAAAGTAAACTGAGAAATGACAGTGAAGACGAAAGCAGTGTTTGCGCCACCGAGTAATGAATGAACTAATGTTCAAAGTAGTAATTTGGTAATTGTACATAGGGAAATGGAGCGGGCTGCAAACAATGGTGTAGACAGTTAAACAATTAGTGAACAGGGAAGCATTATCGATCGATCGGTCGGTAACAGTTTGCCTCAGGAATCCGAAATGACAGAACACAATCTTGCAAAGACTGTAGATTCAGGTTTTGCGTCCTCACCCTTTTCTCAAATAAGTCAAGACACATTTTCTGCTTTTCAAACTGCGAATATTGCCGGTTCAAATGCATTGCCGAATAGCAGACACCAGTGCATTGTTACTACAATTAATGCAACAAATGGGACAAAAGCTTCAAAAGTTAGACACAATGGAACAAAATCAGAGACAAACACAGCAAAAGCTTCAAAAGTTAGACACAATGGAACAAAATCTTCAAAAGTTAGACACCATGGAACAAAATCAGAGACAAACACAGCAAAAGCTTCAAAAGTTAGACACCACCGTTGAACAAACACGTGAAGATATAACTACTGAGTTATATAACATTGAATCGAAATGTCAAAAAGTCTGTAATGACGTAAAAACACAAATTTGTGAGCATTTTCAACCTATTCTTTCGCAGCATGAAAATGCATTACAGAATCACGAAGCAGCCATAAAAGAACTGCAAACTATTGTTCATCAAAATCATGAGACCCTGCAAGCTAAAATTGACTCAGTTGCATCTACTGATTCGGTTACACAACTTGCAAAAACTCAAGAAAACTTAAAGGACACAGTAGATACTCTGAAAATTGGTTCAGAAAGACACATGGAGTAAATTAGTTCATTATCAGAGAAGGTAGTTGAACTTTCGGATCAGCTAAATAATTTAACTACGAAGGTAGATGATAATCTGAATGACACAAAACCAGTAGTCTTTAATGACACAGAAGAGAGCGAACAAATTAGGAAATTGAAACAAACTCTGAATCAAATGAGTACGCAACATCAAAGAGAAATCGAGGAAGTACAAGATCAGCTGACACAGGTAATACAAGAGTTACGTATTTCAGAGGACACTCACGCTCAAATACGGGAAGAGGGACATAGAAATACGGAACAGCCACAAAATAATAACAGAGGGCACTACGGAAATTATGAAAGAAATTTTAAAGGTACACCGAATTTTGAGATGGAACCGCCGAAACGATGTAACAATGACCGACATGCGACTCGCCGACATGATGATTTTGACTATAAGCTGTCCATTACTACACGTAAATTCAAAACATTTAAGAATTCTGGCAGCGACATTCATCCACAAGCGTGGCTTCATCAATTCTCTCATTGTTTTCCTCGCAACTGGTCATTGGTTATGATGTGATTATTATGAAGACTATGTGTATTATGCTGTTGCGGTATGTTTACGATCAATCAGCTGATGCTATAAGAGATATTTGAGTATGCTACGTATCTGTTATGATGAAATATTGGAGAAATGTCGACAAATAAGATAAGGAATAAAGAGTAGTGGTTAGGGACTCTGGCATGTGAAAAAGGTTGTTGGAAACCAAGACTCGTACTTTAAGAGTTATGAAATGTATGTAAATGCGTAAATGTATTACAGTGCTGACAAAAATTTTTTGGACACTGTTATATGAATCGAATTTTGTTTCTACACATTTGTAACGCAAATTCTCAACCTGTGGAATTTTTTTATATGAGACTGCCACCATAGTAGAAACTACTGTCATAAATATTTCAGTAAGAAAGGTAAGTGACCTTGACGTAATGCGTTTTGGGCGCCCAGCTGAGAGGTAGTCATCTGACAAAAGAAAGCCATTAGGTGGAGAAAAAAAAGAGGCCATTATCCTCACCATTGACACTCCTTTAGAGAAAGCATTGCAAATACGACACGCGCATTACTTGGAAAGATACTTACATCTGCATACCTGATTATGAAAAGTGTCTTTCTACGAGAGTTGAGAGAATTTCTACTAACCTATGAAATGTCACATGACTATTGAATGATATTTTTATGCTTTGCTTTTCATAGTTGCTTATTTCATTTGATATCTAGTTTCCAGCTGTGTTGCAGCAATGGTTTTATAAAATAAAATAAAATGCATTTGTTAATGTGAACGCTTTCTGTCAACAGATGTATTAAATAATAATTTTGTGATCCACATTCTTCAAAAAAGTAGCACTTGGAAAGGAAAGAACAATAAGAAGGGACTAGTAACAGTAACTGTATACGTAATATTCTTTTCAAGTACTTGCTAATTTATTTTGAAGAATAAGTTGTGGTGCACCACTTTAATGACATAGATATTAAGATGTGAATAGACATTTCCCTTGTCTGCATTGTTGTCTTTAGTGTAATATTTTTTTCTGCTTGAGCTATGTCATGTTTAGATATAAGTTATTTCATTTGCTGCAGCTGTTTGCCAGGCATAGTGTTACTGAATTTCACTTTGTATTACTCTGTTAAGCCAGTTTTACTACAGATTTATTTTTCTTGTTTGCTGCACAGTGCCTTATATTAGTTGTAATATTGCAATTGCTTTGCCAATTTGAATTTTTTGTCATTGATGTTTGTGTTAATTGTTTTGTGCTGCTGCATTGCCTCATCCCTTAGTTTACCATCTGAGCTCAGTAGATTTAAGTTTGCTTGAGAGGGGTAGACTATATAAGAAACTGACTATGGAGAATAGGTAAAGAATGCATTGCGAAGTTATATCAAAAAGAGTTGGGCCAAAATGAGTATTGTACAATCAGAAATAATAATTTTGAAAGAAATATAAATAGAATACAGGAAGAAGGTATAGATAGGACTTTTAGGGAATAATGATGAATGAAGGGACATCTCCAAGAAGCAAAGAAAGTTTTGTTTGCAAAATACTGCAATAAAACAAAACCTGTCCTTTCCTTGTGTTATCCCACTATGTGTTTATGTACCCTTGTTTATTTGTCTTTTTCCTGTCTTTTTGTGTTTAGCTGATGAGAACTATGTTGTAGAATGTTTCTGATAATATGTTATTTTCTTTGTAAAGATGTTTAGACATTATTTATTCTGTTTTGTTTTAATGCTCATGTGTAAAGTTGATGTTTCAAAAGTTATTCTGATCTTTTATGTATGTACTCATGTCATAATTCCTGTAACACTGATGTATATGTTATTACAATTCTTTTGTAAAGCCTGTACTACAGATGTTATCTGTATTGTTATGTTCTTTAATGATGTATTTTGTACCTTTGTAATTGTATTCTTATGTTATAAAATTGTAATTAACACCAGTTCATCATATTATTAACTTGTAAGTTCCATTTCACTGCACACGGTTCTATTGGTCATACTATATGGACAATATGTGAGAAGTAGGGACTGATAGTGTTTGCATGTGTGTTAGTAATTCAGCAAGGGACTGGATAACAGCATTGCTGGTTCTAAAGACATTTCAAAAAAAATTTTTTGTGAGTGCACAAGTGGTGGTTATGTACCTGCTATATTATCCGCAAGACTCTTCAATAGTGATTGTGCACCTGCACAGTCACAACAGATGGCTGCTGGCCATCTCTACATGGACTACAGTGGGTCTGCATCTTTGATGACCCACCAATACCATTATTTCTACAAGGACTACAGTGGGTCTACACCTTTGATGATTCATCAGTACCATTATTTCTACAAGGACTGTAGTGGGTCTGCACCTTTGGTGGCCCACCTATACCATACTCTCTACAAAGACTATAGTGGGTCTGCTCTCTGATGACCTGCCTACCAACATTTCTTCAAAACGTCGAATGACTCTGCTGTGGGTTTGCTCTGTAGCGGCCCATTGCCTGTCAGCATGTCAAGAGTCAGCACTGTCTTTCCGTTGGAAGGACAACACTACTTCTTCAAGACTGCATGGAAATCCACTACTTCTGCGTGTAATTTCTTTTACTAATGAGACTTTGTGAAAAAAAACTGTAATTACTATTGTGATGAATTATCAGGACTATCTTTATGGACTGTGAGAAAATTTTAGCTTTTGTCCAACATTGTATCAATAAGTGTGTGCATTTTATTTCTTTGTTATTGTAATTACGATTACGAAAAGTTTTAACAAATATGTATTGCCCAGTGCCCAAAACATTTTGTAAAATATTTTGTGGGGAGCATGGGGGCAATGTAAGTAGGCTGTTTAGGTCATATATTGGTAACGCCGCCGCCATGTAGCGCTCTCTGTATGAAAATCACTGGCTGTGCTGTGTGCAGTCTGTGGCTAGTTTACATTGTTGTCTGACATTGTAGTGTTGGGCAGCTGGACGTGAACAGCGCGTAGCGTTGTGCAGTTGGAGGTGAGCCGCCAGCAGTGGTGGATGTGGGGAGAGAGATGCCGGAGTTTTGAAATTTGTAATACTGGATATTATGAACTGCTATGTATATTATGATTTTTCAACACTATTGAGGTAAATACATTGTTTGTTCTCTATCAAAATCTTTCATTTGCTAACTATGCCTATCAGTAGTTAGTGCCTTCCATAGTTTGAATCTTTTATTTAGCTGGCAGTAGTGGCGCTCGCTGTACTGCAGTAGTTCGAATAACCAAGATTTTTGTGAGGTAAGCGATTTGCGAAATGCATAGGTTAATGTTAGTCAGGGCCATTCTTTTGTAAGGATTTCTGAAAGTCAGATTGCGTTGTGCTAAAAATATTGTGTGTCAGTTTAAGCACAGTATTGTATATTTGTTCTAAGGGGACGTTTCAAAGCTTATAGTCAAAATCATCGTGTCGGCGAGTAGCATATCGGTCATTCTTACGTCGCGTCAGCGGTTCCATCTCAAAATACGGTGCACCTTGCCAATTTCTTTCATAATTTCGGAAATGCCCTGTGTTATTATTTTGTGTCCTTTCCGTATTTCTAAGTCCCTCTTCCCGTGTTAGAGCGCAAGTGTCCTCTGAAACATGTAATTTTTGTATTACCTTTGTCAACTGATCTTGTACTTCCCGGATTTCTCTTTGGTGTTGCGTATTAATTTGATTCTGATTTTGTTTGAATTTCCTAATTTGTTCGTACTCTTATGTATCATTAAAGACTACCGGTCTTGTGCCATTCAGATCATCATCTACCTTTGTAGATAAGTTAGTGAACTGATCCGAATGTATGGCTACTTTCTCTGATAGTGTACATATTTCCTCAGTGTGTTTTTCTGTACCAAGTTTCAGAGTGTCCATTTATGTTGAAATCGTATCTACTGTGTCCTTTAAGTTTGCCTGAGTTTTTGCAAGTTCCGTAACCGAATCGGTAGATGCTAGTGAGTCAATGATAGCTTGCATGGTTTCATGACTTTCATGTACAGTAGTTTGCAGTTCTTTTATGGCAAATTCGTGATTCAGTAATGTATTTTCATGCCGCGAAAAAATAGGTTGGAAATGCTCACAAATTTGTGTTTTTACGTCATTACACTCTTTTAGATTTCGATTCAATTTTATGTAATCAGTCGTTAAATCTTCACATGCTTGTTGAAGCGTATGTTCCACTAAGTCTAACTTTTGAGGCTTTTGTCCCATTACGTCTAGCTGGTGCTGTGTTTGTCTCTGGTGTTGTTCCAATGTGTCTAACTTTTGAAGATTTAGTTCCATTGTGTCTAACTTTTGTAGCCTTTGTCCCATTTGTAGCATTAACTGTAATAACAATGCAATGGTGTCTGAAACATGTTCCTCAGTGCTTTACGGCAGTGAAGTTGCACCGGCAACACTCGCACTTTGAAAAGCAGAAAATGTGTCATGACTCATTAGATAAAACGGTGAGGACGCAAAACCTGAATCTACAGTATTTGCAAGATTGTGTCCTGTCATTTCGGAATCCTGAGACGAGCTGTTGCCGACCGATCGATTGATAATACTTCCCTGTTCACTAATTGTTTTACTGCCTACTCCATTATTTGCAGCCCGCTCCATTTCCCTATGCACAATTACCAAATTACTACTTTTAATATTAGTTCATTCTTTACTCGGTGGCGCTAACACACTGCTATCGTCTTCACTGTCATTTCTCAATTTACTTTGGAGCCTAGTATTACGTTTTTCACATGCCATTATTGTCACAATATTTCACACGATAACACAGAAAATCACAATTTGAAGAGCAAAATAAGAAAACACATTAACACAGCATTGAAAATAATATCATGTTAATTGCAAGCGCCGCTGCGAAATACTTGGTGCAAATCTACATGCATGCCACAATTGTTTTATGGTACAAGAATGAAAAACTACAACTACAAAGGAAATTCTCTCTACAATTACGAGCTAGCAATAAACAAAGGCTGCACTAATAACACAAACTACAAGAAAATATTAGAAGATTCCAGTGAGGTATCCTCGGCTACGGGTCGACATATGAAATGTCCCCTTAGAAAAATTACACATGAGTGTGCTTAAACTGACACAATATATTAGCGCAACACAATCTGACATTTAATAATCCCTACAAAAGAATGGCCCTGACTGACATTGACCTATACCTTTCACATATTACTTACCGCACAAAATCTTCATTACTCGAACTACTGCAATATGGCGAACGCCACTACTGCCAGCTAAATAAAAGATTCAAACTACTGAAGGCACTAACTACTGCTGGGCATAGTTAGCTAATGAAAGATTTTGATAGAGAACAAACAATGTATTTACCTTAATACTGTTAAAAAGTCATATTATATATATCAGTTCATGAAATCCAGCCATACAAATTTACTCTTTCTTAATGAGACACATCCAGATCGTCCACACTCAGAATTCCGCCATCTCTCTCCCCACATCCACCACTGCTGGCGGCTCACCTCCAACTGCACAACGCTACGTGCTGTTAACTTCTGGCTGCCCAAGACTACAGTAGCAGACAACAATGCAAACTAGCCACAGACTGCACACAACACAGCCAGTGATTTTCATACAGAGCGCTACGTGGCATTACCAATAAGAAAACTACTTACAAACTAATACAATTTTCTTATATAAACAAGACAATTTAACTTCGTTAACTAATTAATTTTTTATTACCTTATTGTTGTCCATTTTTGCTGTCCATTTATAATTTATAAAAATTTACTTTTGTTAACTGATTCAATTTACTTACATAAACAATACAATATACCTTTGTTATCTTATTGTTTAGCATTTTTGTTGAATATTTAGAATTTTCTAAAATTTACTTTCGTTAACTTACACAATTCTCTTACATTAACAACATAATTTACCTTCATTAACTAATTCATTTTTTATATTCTTATTCTTATCAATTTTTTGTTGTCCATTTATAGTTTACTACAATTTACTTTTGTTAACTTACACAATTTTCTTACATGAACTGTACAATTCCATTTTGTTAACTAAATAATTTTTAAATTTCTTATTGTTGTCCATATATAATTTATTAAAATTTACTTTTGTTTACATATACAATTTACTTATATAAACAATACATTTTACTGTTATTAACTAAATCTTTTTTTACTTTCTTATTGTTGTCAATTTAAAATATACAAAAATTTACCTTTGTTTCTCTATAAAATTTAGTTTCACAAACAATACAATTTACCTTTGTGAAGTAAATCGTTTTTATTTTTATATTGTTGTCTATTTTGCTGTCTCTATATAATTTACTAAAATTGATATTTGTTAAGTTATTCAATTTAGTTAGATAAACAATTAAAATTACCTTGATTAACTAAAACATTTTTTGTCCATTTATAATTTTTTAATTTTACTTTTGTTTACTTGGACGATTTACATACATAAACAATATAATTTACCTTTGTTAACTAATTCATTTTTTTTGCGTTGTTGTCCATTGCCACTTGTTAAATTATACAATGTAATAACATAATAAAAAAAATTTACCTTTGTTAAGTAATTGATTTTTGTTTTCTTATTGTTCTAGATTTACAATTAACTCAAATATACATTTGTACAAGTTACATACATAAAAAGTAAATTTTACCTTTGTAATCAAATTCATTTTTTATTTTCTTATTTTTGTCCATTTCTTGTTGTCCATTTAGAATATACTAAAATACATAACATTTACTTACACAATTTACTTACATAAACATTACAATTTAACTTTGTCAACTTATATATTTCTATTTCTTATTTTGTCAATTTTTTGTCCATTTATAATTTACTAAAATTACCACCTGTTAAATTATACAATTTACTAACATAATCACTACAATTTACCTTTGTTAACTTTTTTATTATCTTATTGTTGTCCTTTTATAGTTTACTAAAATTTACTTTTGTTTACTTATACAATTTACTTATATAATCAATACAGTCTACCTTTGTTGATTAATTCATTTTTTATTTTGCTATTGTCGTCCACTTTTTGCTGTCCATTTTTAATTGCCAAAAATTTACTTTTATTACTTATACAATTTACTTACATAACCAATACAATCTACCTTCATTACTTAAATCAGTTATTATATTCTTTTTGTTGTAGTTTTTTATTGTCCATTTATAATTTACTAAAATTTACTTTTGTTAACTAATGAATTATACCTCCATTGACAATACAATTGAACTTTCTTAACTTATTCCCTTTTTATTTTCTTATTTGTGTCAATTTTTGCTCTCCATTTAGAATTTACTAAAATTTACTTTTGGAAACTTATACAATTTACTAACATAAACAATAGAATTTACCTTAGTAAATTAGTTCATCATTTATTTTCTTTTTGTTGTCATTTTTTCCTGTCCATTTATTATTTACTAAAATTACCACATGTTTAATTATACAATTTTATTACATAATCAATACAATTTACCTTTGATAACTAATTCATATTTTATTTACTTCTTGGTATCCATTTGTAACTTACTAAAATTTACGTTTGTTAACTTGTACAATTTACTTGCATAAACAATAAAATTTACCTTTGTTAAATAATTCATTTTTTATTTCTTATGGTTGTCCATTTTTTGTTGCCCATTTATAATATACTAAATTCACCACTTGTTAAATTGTACAATTAACTTACGTAATTAATAAAATTTACCTTTGTTAACTAATTAATTTTTATTTTCTTATTGTCATCCTTTTACAATTTACTAAAATTTACTTTTGTATACTAATACAATTTACTTTCATAAACAACACAATCTATGTTTGTTAACTAACTCATTTTTTATTTTCTCTTAGTTTTCCATTTACAATTTACTAATATTTACTTTTGTCAACTTATACGTTTTATGTAAATAAACAACCACTTTACCTCTGTTAAATAATTCAATTTTTATTTTTTTGTTGTTGTCCATTTTTTGTTATCCATTTATAAATTACTAAAATTTACTTTTGTTAACTTTTACAATTTAGTTACATAACAAAACTTTGTTAGCTAAATAATTTCTTATTTCCTTATTATTGTCAATTTTTTGGTGTCCATATATAATTTACTTAAATTCCCTTTCGTTTTCTTCCATAAACAATACATTTTAACATTGTTTAATAATTCATTTTTTATTTTCTTCTTGTTGTACATTTTTTATTGTCCATTTGTAATTTACTGAAATTTACTATTGTTAACTTACACAATTTACTTACAGAAACAATGGAATATACCTTAGTTAACTAAATGATTTTTAAATTTGTTATTGTTGTTCATTTACAATTTACTAAAATTTAGTTTTGTTAACAGATACATTTTACTTACAAAAACAATACAATTTACATGTGTTAAATAATTCATTTTTTATTTTTACATTGTTATTCATTTATAATTTTTTAAAAATTACTTTTCTTAAGTAACGCATTATACTTACTTTGACAATAAAATTTACCTTTGTTAACTTATTCATTTTCATTTTCTTATTGTTGTCCTTTTTTTTTGCTGATCATTTATCTTTTACTGAAATTTACTTTTGTTAACTTATACAATTTTATTAGATAAACATGACAATTTACCTTTGTTATTTAACTCATTGTGTACTTTCTTATTGTTGTCCATTTTTGCTGACCATTTATAATTTACAAACATTCGCTTTTGTTAACTTATACAATTTACTTACATAAGCAATACAATTTACCTTTGTGAACTAATTCATTATTTATTTCCTTATTGTAGTCCCATTTTGTTGTCCTTTTATAATTTACTAAAATTTGGTTATGTTAACTTATACAATTTACTTACATAAACATTACGATTTACGTTTGTGAAGTAATTCGTTTTCATTTTCTTATTGTTGTGCATTTTTGTTGTCCATGTATTATTTACTACAATTTACTTTTGTTAACTTATACAATTCACTTACATAAATAATACACTTTACTTTTGTTAGTTAATTCATTTTTTATTTTCTTGTTGTACTCCATTTCTTGTTGTCCACTTATAATTTACTAACATTTACTTTTGTTAAGTAGTGTATTTTGCTTAAATTAGCAATACAATTTTCCTTAGTTAACTAATTCATTTAAATTTTCTTATTTTTGTCCATTTTTTGTTGTCCATTTATAATTTACGAAAATTTACTTTCGTTAACTAGTGGGTTTGAATTAATTTTTGCTTGTAAATGTGGTAAAACTGTAAATCTATCTTCCTTCATAAGGATCTTATGGCTGATAAAGTGGAAAGTAAATAATTTTATGTATTTATTTTTGTAATTTATTTATTTCGTTCACCTATGGGAATTGAATGTAAAAACTATTTTTTATTATAGCTGTAATTGTATTATAGTATTATATTAAAATATGTTATTAGGTAAAAGGGATAGTAGTTACAATATGTATGGTTAGGGCCATTAGATCAATCTTATAAGAAATAAAAAGCAAGTAATATTTTAACTTTTTATTAGATTGGTCTAGTCGTCCAGATATACAAATTCTAACTACTCTCTTACAACCTAATAAATCTGCAATAGCTCTATGGTGTTTGGTAATGTCGAGATTTCAACCTCAACTTCATCTTCCCAAATCTCAGTGGTGACAGAAGCTTTTGAATATCTGTTGGCGACGAATTTAAATAATACATATAGCGACTTAAGTTTGAGTAAATCATGGAATCCGCTACTTTCTATAACAAACTCACAAAGACGTCGCGACGGTGCAGCTCGCAATAACACGTCGATATCACCGTGTGGATCGACCACGCAGTTATAGATCTAATTCCATGCATATGTCATTCCTATTTGCCGCCGATCAACGTCTCTGGTGCCTTGTGTATCTGTGGTAGCATGTGCAGTGGTGTGCCCGCGGGTTTAAATGGACAGAGTAAGTGCTGGAGCGTCCACACACTCTGCTGCTTCCCTCACTCCTGGTCTATTCGTTGCACTCTGACCAATGTCACTCACATTTCGCCAGCCGAAATGTCCCTACGCGAAAAGGGAGGCAAGCATGCTGTCACGCTTGAGCTTCTGATGAAACGATCGCAACGACAGATGGAAGCCTACGAAGAGTACTGTCCAGCAATGCTGTAAAAGCCAATATGTGGGTCATCTCACAAAGTCATGCAGGGTATGGTTGCAAGTTTAAAGTGCGCGCAGGCGTACCATACACGTGAGTGCCCCAACCCACGTAGTGTGGCTGCCAATTGCGTGAATTGCGGCGGGTCTCACGCGGCCAAATCAACCAGCTGCAGCTACATCAAAGACTTCTGGGGTCAGAAGTCCGCCCCAAGCCCTGCGGCGCTCACCAGCGATAGGACGGCAGTACCGTACCCCCTCCTCTGTCCCCACTCAATTGGGGGGAGCACGCCGCGCCATCGTGAGACCGTCTCGGACCATGCATTGTCTGCTTTCCATGCTGCTTTTGTGACCGAGAGGGCGGCTTGAAGGATGATCCTGCTTCTGTCCATTGCCAGCTGCAACAGCTGCATGACGAGCTGCGAGCTCTCAATAAGACGTCTGGCCCTACAGCCATCCACCCTGCGAGGCAGCCGGTAGGGGTGGACGCCAACACTGAGAAGGACTTAGGCCCTCTTCCTACTAACGTGCAGTTGGCCAAGTTGTTGCTGAAGGATGTGGAGCTGTCTGCTCTTCCTCCCAAAGGTGAGTCTAGCCAGGAGACGCTTGTTAAAGGGACACACACTGCGACAACCTCTCTCATTGAGGCGGCGTTGGAGGCCACCCTGCCTGCATGCCTACCACTCCCAGATGAGCGCAGCCTGCAGTCTGTGCTGCAGATGGTCGCTGCGTCGCTTCATGATGGGTCACACCTGAACATGGACAATCCCTACCCTTTCTCATCTCCAGAGAGGCCCAAACCTTCTCCTCCTCATGAGCCCTATGATTCAGTCCGGCAGCATAGGATTCTGCGCTCTCTAATATCGAGGAAGGACCTTAAGCTTATCAACAGCCACCCTCTCTTCATGGCCTCTGACTGGAAACATATTTTTGTGGTCTCAGCCAAGTGCGAGTTTACAAGGGAGTCATGTCATGTCAGCAGCAGACTCCACTGTGTGACCCATCTACAGACTCGCCATTTCACCTATGACAAAATCGATCAATGCATATCTTTGGTCACTCCACCCATCATCAGCCATTAAGGCGTGTGTCCAGACTCTGGACAAATCCACATCACCCATTAGGACCCTCAGTCCGTCAGGTCACAAATCATGATCACATCAGGTCCTGCAGGAGCAGCACATTGTGCTTAGCCAGCTCCAGTCCGCACTTAGGAAGCTTGTCCAGCTGCTGCATCTGCATCTGGAGTTCAGTCACCATGGTTCAGTCCGAAGATGGCTGGTTGGTATAAAGCCGAAATATTAGAAGAAGAACTGAAATTTATGTGGCTGTACGCTAGAGATTTTATGGAACATAGTATAATTTGTACAGAATTCTCACAGGGTGAAAATTTGCACTTTTCTGGTTTTTTAGGTTATCTTTGAGCTGATATAGCATATATGAATACTCTTCATATAATATACCGCATGAGAAAAGGGAACTACATCTTTACCTAGGAAATTATATCAGAAGAAATGTGATTTCTATACGTCAAGATTTGAGAGTGCTCAATATCTGTAGTTTGCTTTTTTAATGCATTGTATTTAAGAGCAGAGTATAAATACCTACATCAGCATAGAATCAAAAGTGTAAAGCAAAGGTTCCAGCAGAAATTTCCGCATCCTAAAGTGCTGTCAGTTTGTGCTGGTTGCTGCAATGTGATTTCATATCAGTCATTAAAGAATCAAGTCAAATCATGCATTGGATAGACAGCTAGTGAATACTGATGTAGACAAACAAAGAAATGACTGTCTCTAACAAGTTGCTTTCTAACCCAGAGAGTGTGGAACATCGTTCTTCATGAAACAATCATGAATGTCTACTTTGTGTAGGTTGGTAGTCTGTTGGAGTAATTCTAGCTACCTTTGCCTACCAACTAGTTTTGACTCACACATCAGGCAACCATTTTTGACAATAAGAAAAAAACCCTCTTCACCTCTGAAAACTCAAGTTGAACAATGTAGAGTTGCAAAATGGTTCTAAAGCCACATTAAAAATATTGTGAAGTGGCAGCCTGAATGAATGTTAATTTCGCACCTTACATGAGATATTGTGCATATTAACAAGTAGATGGATATGTCACTGAAATACTTAGGTGACAGGGAGCAGATTTGCCAATCAAAATTTACAGTAAAAATTTTGATTAGGTTTTAATAGGATTTTCAGAGAACGGGAGCAGCTATGCAGCCAACAGCATATCACAGCTAAAAATAAATGCTGCTGGCAGAGGCGTAAAATTGTTGGATCACCCGTTAGCATCCACTGTGAACTCGAGCAACCTTGAGTAATCTATTGCTCATCTTGTCACAAAAACTAAGCATCCTCCATAGATTTGATTGTCATCTTTAATAGATGGAATCAGATGATTTGTCTTAATATTGATCAACTCAGTGGAACTTGAAACTTTTGTGTTTTGAGTAAAAATAGTTTGTGTATGACCTTTCTAGAGCATGCAAAGTTATTCAAGGCGTTTCTGAATTGGATTGAGTACCCACAAACTGTAAATGGTGTTGATAAAGATGTGATAATGGCATAAAAGACTTTCTATGATATTGAGGTGACGCATCAGGTCCTATAACTTCATGTTGATTAGAGCTCAGGCTCGTGCAAATCATGAGAGGCACAGGTCAGTTAGACGGTCTGAGATGGCGGAGGACGTATATCATCGCATGTAGAGCAACCTGAAGATCTTAATAGGATAGAAAATGACGTACAACAAAATATGTCGAATGCGAGTCACGAAAACGAACGAAGAAATAATGCAGAGAGAATGGTTGCAGTTTCGCGATCGGTATCTCTGGCTGAGACTGCACAAAACCGAAGAGATGACGGATACAGTGGTTCTTCAGTACGTTGAAGTAAATGTTGTAGTTCCGAATCAAATGGGACAGTTTCCTACGGAAAGAATGTAAGTGCGTCAGCACTATGTCCAGACGTCGGTGAGACATCACATGAAAGACGAGAACGGCACAATTTACACCAAATGGTGTCAGATGGCTATGGCGAAGAGTCTGATAGTGTGTTCGCAAAGTTGAAACAACTCACTATTGTTGTCAAGTAAACAAGTGAAACGAGGAGACCAGCATCAGCAGACTTATAAACAGAAACGAAAGCTTGATTAGCGGACTAAAAAACAGAAAGAAATGCAGAATTAACCGACTTACAGAAACAAATGCAAGGTTTAGTAGCCATAAATTCTGCTTTAAATGGTCTCAAGATTGATACCAATGATGGGTTCGAAAAAGTTTGCAAAAGATGCCAACGGAAGTTAATGAGCAGTTTATTGAAATCCGGAAAGAGACGAGAGGCTAGCGCGAAATAATTCTATCGGTTATGGCCGATCAGAAAAAGATGCGTACTGACACTGACCAGGTGCAGATTGCAATGTCTAATATCAACCAAAGAGTTGATAATTTAGCACACAAGGCATCTGTTAAAGCGCAACAAATCGTGGAAGAACTCAATGTCAGAAAACGCGTCATACCAGCAGCATTAAAAAGATTCGATACACACATTGTAAACATCGTCTCGAAAAATAAGCATCAGTATGAGCAGCTTTGTACAGAACTTAAGCATTGTATTGAGAACCGTACAGAAATCATTAGTGAGGTGACGGAATCGGTATTATAATCTAACATAGTGGGGGAAAAAATCCAGAGGTAATCAAGTCCGTCATGCAATCTTCAGTGTCAGTTGCGGAAACAAAAAAAAGGTCATGAGATTCTACTTGTATGTCCACAAGGTGTTGCGTCAGTATTTTACGATCCGAAACAGAAGCAAATAGTAGAAGTACAGTTGAGACGGGTAAACGGTTCAGGTAATGTACGTTCACATCAGACAATAGTGCGAGAAGCGGTAACAGCGCGCATATCAGCAGAGCGGCAGCCAACCCTCCGAACGTATGCGAATGGTTCAAATGGCTCTGAGCACTATGGGACTTAACATCTGAGGTCATCAGTCCCCTAGAACTTAAATCTAACTAACCTAAGGACATCACACACATCCATGCCCGAGGCAGAATTCGAACCTGCGACCGTAGCAGCGGCGCGGTTCCGGACTGAAGCGCCTAGAAGCGCTCAACTACAGTGGCCGGCCAACTCGCTGACATATTAGTAGCAGAAGCATCATGGAAACTTCATAATGAGGTGCTCAATAAATCTCTAAGGCCATTAAAAGAATATGGAGTAGCTGTGAACATAATGAAGTCCAGTATTGAGATTAGAAAAGTTGATTTTTTAGGCCTTATTATTACTGAACAGGGAATTGAACCAAACCCTAGCAAACTGCAAGCAATACAGAAATGGGCACTCCATACAACAGAAAGACGTTGCGTGGCGTCTTGGGACTCATTAACTTCATTTGGATAGAATCCTTTGCTACCCCACGTTTATGTGCGTTAACTACTAAAGACATGCCCTGGGTGTGGGATGCCCAAGCAGAACAGGAGATCCAACAACTAAAAAAGTCACTGGTAAAGGCACTGGTTATAACGAATCCGGATTTGACAAAGGAATTCAGCATGGCGACCGACAGTGCTAGAACAGGCTTGGTTGTGGTAGTCTTTCAACAATATGGAGAAGACGGACACTGGATAGGATAAATGATAGCTTTCACTAGTCGAGTAGTTACCAAACGTGAAAAAAATTTGTCGATCACAGAGTTTGAAGCCTTGGCAGTAGTATGGAGTTTCGTAGATTCAGATACTTCCTGTATGGTCGAAAAGCCAATGTTTTTACTGACCATAACGCACTACAATCTATGTTAAGTGCAAAAATATTGACAGGAAGTTTAGGTCGGTGGATGTTAACGCTGCAGGAATATAATTTTCGAATCACCTATGTGCCTTGGCCATCAAACAACATAGCTGATCTCCTCTCCATTTTTCCGGAAGGATCTAACGAACATAGAGTGAGTAATACAGAAGAAGAGCAAGTAGCCATGTATAACTTGAAAAATATAGCATTTAAAAATTATGTCACCAACACATTAAAACAGATAGGCAGGGAACAAGATAAAGACCCATATCTCGCCACAGTTAAAGGTAAGTGGAATACCCATGAATCAAGGGCCGTTAGTCAATTCTATCTCATAAAGGACAACGTCTTATTCTCTGTAGAATACATATACAAGTTTATGGGTTGCATGTATACCATAAATCTGATAAATAGGTATATTAGGTATACCCATTGGAGTAACAGTAATTTTGGTCCTAAGAAATATTTTTTAAAATAAAAGATATCTTGTCACTTCACAAATATGGAGCGAAGAATCAGACAGGTTCTGAATAAATGTAAGAAATGCCAGAGAGCTAAACATGTAATTTTCAAAACTGACCACCAATGTTCTGTATCATTCCGGAGAAACTGAGACACATAGCAGCAACAGATCTCATGAGCCCATTACCTCGTACACAGAGAGGTCATGTATTCATTTTCGTGATCCCAGAATTAGCGCAGATATACGTGACGTTTACTCCCATGAAGAAAGGAACTGGGAGCAATATTTATAATTTAATAAAATTCACTTTTGTTAACTTATACATTTTACTTACATACAAGATACAATTTACCATTGTTAACTAAGTCATTTTTATTTCCTTATTGTGGTCTTTTTTTGCTGTCCATTTATAATTTACAAGAATTTATTTTAGTTAACTACTACAATTTACTTACGTAACAACACAATT
The DNA here is from genome assembly GCF_021461385.2 of Schistocerca piceifrons. Lineage (NCBI taxonomy): Eukaryota > Metazoa > Arthropoda > Insecta > Orthoptera > Acrididae > Schistocerca > Schistocerca piceifrons. The sequence continues at coordinate 702,005,942 of NC_060149.1, forward strand.
TAACTTTGTTAACTAATTTATTTTTAATTATCATATAGTTTAGCATTTGCGTTGTATATTTATAATGTAGTAAAATTTACTTTTGTTAACTTACACAATTTTCTTATATTAACAACACAGTTTATCTTTGTTAACTAATTCATTTTTTATTTTCTTATTGTTATCGAATTTATTATATCCATTTATAATTTAATACAATTAACTTCTGGTAACTTATTCAGTTTTCTTAGATAAACAATACAATTCAATTCTGTTTACTAAATAATTATTAATTTTCTTATTGTTGTCCGTATATACTTTATTAGAATTCACTTTTGTTTACTTATACATTTACTTATATAAACAATACATTTTACTGTTATTAAGTAATTCCTTTTTATTTACTTATTGTTGTCCATTTATAATTTACTAATATTTACTTTTGTGAATATACATATTACGTACATAAACAATAAATTAACCTCTGTTAACTATCCATTTTTTTCATTTTTATAATTTTTTTGTCCTTTTATAATTTACTATAACCTGTTTTTGTTAACTTATACAATTTGCTTATGTAAAGAATACAATTTACTTTTTGTAACTAATTCATAATTAATTAAATTGTTTAGCATTTTTTGTATATTTATCATTTAGTAAAATATACTTTCGTTAACTTACACAATTTTCTTACATTAACAAACAATCTACCTTGTAAAGAAATTCATTTTTTATATTCTTATTGTTATCGATTTTTTGTTGTCCATTTAAAATTTAATACAATTTGCTTTTAATAAATAATTCAGTTTTCTTACGTAAACAATGCAATTCAATTTTGTTTACTAAATGATTATTAATTTTCCTATTGTTGTCCATTTTATTTGACCATATAAAATTTATTATAATGCACTTCAGTTAACTTATACATATTAATTACATAAACAATAAATTTACCTTTGTTAACTATTTAATTTTTTTTCTCATTTCATCAGTTTTTTGTTCATTTATAATTTACTAGAATTTACTTTTGTTAACTAATATAATTTGCTTACAAAAAGAATACTTTTTCTAACTAATTCATTTTTTATTATATTAGTGTTTGGAATTTTTGTGGTCAAATTATAATTTACTAAAATCTGCTTTTGTAAACTTACACTATTTACTTACATAAAGAATACAATTTACCTTTATTGACTAACCCATTTTTTATTTTATTACTGTTGTCCACTTTACGGCAATTGACATTCGTTTACTTATAAAATTTACTTACATAAACAATTCAATTTTCCTTTGTAAACAAATTCAATATTTATTTTCTTATTGTTGACACTTAACTGACATAAACATTACAATTTACCTTTCTCTAACTAAGTCATTACTTATTTCTTATTGTAGTCAATTTATAAATTACTACAATTCAAATTTGTTATATTATACCATTTACTAATATAAACAATTCAGTTAACCTTTGTAAACAAATTCATATTCTATCTTTTATTGTTGTCCATTTTTTGTTGTTCATTTATTATTTACTAAAATTTACTTTTGTTAGCTAATGGATTACACTTACAATGACAATACAATTTACCTTTGTTAACTAATTCATTTTTTATTTTCTTAATGTTGTCCAATTTTTACTGGTCATTTATCATTTCCTAAAATTTACTGTTGGTAACTTATACACTTTTACTTCCATAATCAATACAATTTACCTATGCAAACTAATTCATTTTTTTAATTGTTGTCCATTCATAATTTACCAAATTTTTACTTTTGTCAACTAATACAGTTTTCTTATATAAAGAATACAATTTACTTCTTTTAATTAATTCATTATATATTTCTTATTGTTGTCCATTTTTTGCTGAATGCTTATAATTTATTAAAATTTGTTATTGTTATCTTATACAATTTACTTACATTAATAACAAAATTATCTTTGTTAACTAATTCAATTTTTAATTTCTTTATTGTTGTACATTTATAATGTACTAAAAAATTACGTTTGTTAACTAATACAGTTTACTTACATTAACATTACGATTCAACTTTGTTAACTAAAAAATTTTAAATTTTCTTATTGTTGTCCATTTTTGGTGTGCGTATATAATTTAGTATAATTCACTTTTGTTTACTTATACAATTTACTTATATATACGATACATTTTACTGTTGCTAATTAAATCAGTATTTATTTATATAAAGAATATATTTTACCATTGTTAACTAATTAATTTTTTATTTTCTTATTGTTGTCAATTTAGTAATGTACATATGTATTTTAATAAAATTAACTTTTGTTAACTAATACAATTTACTTACATACACAATACTATTTACTTTTTTAAATAATTCATTATTTATTATTTATTGTTGTGCACTTTTTGATTTACATTTATAATTTACCATAATTTAGTTTTGTGAACTTATACAGATTGTTTAAATAACCAAAACAATTAACCTTTGTTAACTAAATCATTTTCTATTTATTATTGTTGTTAATTTTCTGTCCTTTTACAATTTACTAAAATTTACTTTTGTTTACTAACGTATTATACTTACAGTGACATTACTGTTTACCCTTGTTAACTAATTCATTTTTTATTTTCTTATTGTTATCATTTTTGCTGTCCATATATAATTTACCAAAATTGACATTTGTTAACTCATACAGTTTACTTACAAAAACAATACAGTGGTGTTCATATTACTTATGGATCATATGTTGAAAACAATAGACTGGCTGGGTGAGATTAACATATGTGAACACCAAATAAGCAGTCTTGCATATGCGGATGACTTAGTTGTGATAGCAGATTCGATTGAAAGTTTGCAAGGTAATATTTTAGAGCTAAATCAGAAAAGTAGGGACTATGTTATGGAGATTAGCATCTCCAAAACGAAAGTAATGTCAGTGGGAAAGAAATATAAACGGATTGAGTGCCAAATAGGAGGAACAAAGTTAGAGCAGGTGGACGGTTTCAAGTACTTAGGATGCGTATTCTCACAGGATGGCAACATAGTGAAAGAACTCGAAGCGAGGTGTAGCAAAGCTAATGCAGTGAGCGCTCAGCAACGACCTACTCTCTTCTGCAAGAAGGAAGTCAGTACCAAGACTAAGTTATCTGTGCGCTGTTCAATATTTCGACCAACTTTGTTGTATGGGGGCGAAAGCTGGGTGGATTCAGGTTACCTTATCAACAAGGTGGAAGTTACGGATATTAAAGTAGATAGGCTGATTGCATGTACTAGTAGATGGGAATAATGGCAGGAGGGTGTCCACAATGAGGAAATCAAAGAAAAACTGGGAATGAACTCTATAGATGTAGCAGTCAGGGGGAACAGCCTTAGATGGTGGGGTCATGTTACACACATGGGAGAAGCAAGGTTACCCAAGAGACTCATGGGTTCAGCAGTAGAGGGTAGCAGGAGATAGGGCAGAAGACAGAATGCTGATATACATAATCAGTCTTAAACGATGATGATGATGATGATGATTTATAATTTATTAAAATTACCTTTCTTAACTAAAGCATTTTACGTAAATCAACAACACAATTACCTAAGTTAACTAATTCATTTATTATTGTCTTGTTGTTGTCCATTTTTGGTGGCCTTTTATAATTTACTAATTTTTTAAAATGTACTATTGTTAACTTATTCAATTTACTTACATAAACTATACAATTTACCTTTCTTACTGATTCATTTTTTATTTTCCTATTGTATATTTTTTGTCCATTTGTAATTTACTAAAATTTACTTTTGTTAACTTATACAATTTACTTACATAAAGAATACAATTTACTTTTGCTAACTAATTCAATTTTATAACTTATTGTTGTTCATTTTTGTTGTCCATTTATAATTTACTAAAATTCTCTTTTGTTTACTTATATAATTTACTTATTATTATTATGACGATTGTTCCGCTTTAGGAGAGCGATTGAACTTGAATTCATAATTTCATCTTCGGATGTTTTTCTTCTTTGCTTCCCAAAACCTAGTCATCCTCTCAGAGTGCTCCTCCTTCTGTTCCTCTGTCCATTTTTTACCAGGCTGACGTGATGTTCTTTCCCCAAACTTCACACTTGTGATTTCATTCCGGCACTCGGTGCGATCTTCGAGATTTTTTATGTTGATCTGCTGTAGATCCCTCTGGACTTCTTTCAGCCATTCCATGCCACATTTACTCCTTGTTATAATATTGAATAATTTCTTTGCTGTTCTGGAGTCTTCCATCCTGTAGATGTGTGTATAAAATTTGGCTCGGCGCTTTCTGATTTCATCTGTTACTATGTTGATCTTTCTATAGAGCTCGTTTTGTGATCTCTTCATCCAAATGCCATTGTTGTTGATTGGTCCGTAAATCTTCCTGAGAATGTTTCTTTCCTACTTTTCTATTTCCTTAATTTTAGAATTACCATCAATCACCATTGTTTCAGCTCCATAGATCGCTTCTGGAAGAATCACTGTTGTATAGTGCCTTAATTTTTCGTCTGTCGAAATGCACTTCTTGTTGTAATGCGTCCATATTAGCTTGTAGGCTTTCTGGAGCTTGGTGATTCTTTGTTCGTTGGCAATTCGGTTTAATCCTGAGGACTGTATAGTTTCACCGAGGTATTTGAAATGGCAGACTTGTGCAATTTTACCATATTTTGTTATTAAAGGCGATTTATTTTCTGGCTGCCTTTCCATATATCGGGTTTTTCATAAGATATCTGTAGTCCGGTTTTTTGTGAAATTTCATGTAGTTTTTCCACTGCGTGAATCGCTTCTGTTCTCTTATTGGTGATAATTGCAATATCGTCAGCGAAAGCAAGGCACTTGACTTTAATTCGGTTCTCTTTCTTGATACCAATTTGGATACCCTTTACGTGAGGTTCCCATTCCCTGATTATCTTTTATAGAACAATATTGAAAAGGATTGGGGGGTAGTCCATCCCCCTGACGGGCTCCAGATTTGATTTGGAAGGGATCTGATACTTCGCCCATGAATTTCACTTTGGCCGTTGTTCCTGTAAGTGTCTGTTCTGTGAATTTTCGTGTCCTTCGGTCGATCCCAAATTTTTCCATGATTTTAAACAGGATTCCACGGTCCACTGAATCATATGCGTTCCAAAAGTCGATGAATGTAACTACTGTGTTTTGGCATTTCCTCATTTGTAATATTGTCTTTAAGTACCAGATCTGTTCCGCACATGACCGTCCTTTTCTGAATCCGGCCTGGTATTCACCAATTAGTGTATCTGCTTGGGATTCTATCCAGTTCAAAAGCGCTTTGGAAAGGATTTTGTAAGCGACTGGGAGCAGGGAAATTCGTCTGTAATTGTTCATATCTCTCTTTTTGCCCTTTTTGTGTAGCAGCTCAATTAGAGCGCATTTCCAGTCCTCTGGTATCTGCTCTGTTATCCATATGTCTGATATTATATGGTGTAATTTCTGCATAAGTATAGGATCGTTTAGTTTCCAGTACTCAGCAATGATCCCATCTTTTCCTGGTGCTTTGTTATTTTTCAACAGCTTGACTATCTCCACAATTTCTTCAAGATCCGGGGCATGTGAGTCTGGGTGTGTGAATACTGGAGAAGAGAAGACAAGTTTTTCTTGGGGTGGTTCGCAGTTGAGGAGGGAACTGAAATATAGGGCTAAGATTTTGCTCTTATTTTTCGTGTTGGTTTCCAAAGAGCCATCGAGTTACTTGAAGCACAAGCTAGGCGCTTGGTATCCCTGTAAGTTTTCTCTGAAAGTCTTATAAAAATTTCTAGTATTATTTTTTATGAAATCTTGCTGGATTTCAGAGAGTCTGTTGTTGTCATATCCCCGTTTTTCTTATCTAATTACTTTTGAGGTCTGTTTTTGGGTTTTAAGAAAGTTCTCGCTGTTTTCTTCAGTTTTGTGACTGCTAAATTTTTTCCATGCAGTTATTCGGTTGTCAACTGCCTCATCACAGGTTCAGTCCACCAGCGATGTCTCCTGTTGCGAGAAGGTTGTCCTAATTTGAGGGCTTCCTGAATGTTCTCTGTTATTTTCTCCCAGTCTGTTGATTTTTCCTGATTAACTTGCATGATGATATTTTCTTTGTTCAGTTGCAAATATTCCAGATCTGGTTTGGTACTTTTGGGCAGCCTTTATAGCATTCTGTTGGGTTGGAATTTTGTTTTTATTTGGAAAAGATGATGATCTGATTCAAAGACACCTTTGCGGGTTCTGATGTTTTGAATTTCTTTTATGTTTTCTTTGGAAATTGCGACATGGTCTATTTCTCATTCACCCTGTCTAAGACTGGGTGATGTCCATGTGGTTAATTTATGTGCAGGTTTTTGAAACTAGGTACTCATTATTTAAAGTCCAAATTTTCTGCAGAAGTCGATTAGTTTTTCCCATTCTTGTTGGTATGTTAGTGTTTGGTGTGGGGTCCAGTGGTTTCTCTGAATTTTTTTCCTTCCCTAATTGAGCATTAAAATCGCCTACTAAGATTTTCACATGGTGCCTACGTACTTTATTTGTTGTTTCTTCTAGTGTTTCCCAGAAATTGTCCACTGTTTCAGGGTAGATTTTGTTGTGGTGATTTGTGGGGGCGTGCACATTGATCAGAGTGTATGCTTTATTAGATGATTTTACTGATAACAGGGAGACTCTTTCATTGGGAGACGTGAAGTCAATAACAGAGTCGAGTACGGAAGTGTGTACAGCGAATCCTGTTCCGAAAAGTGGTAGTTTGTCTCTTACTTTTATGGGAGGTTTGCCCTTGTAGATCCTGTAATTCTCTGAGTTGAGTTGTCCTTCATCTGTGAATCCTGTCTCTTGCAGTGCAGTGATTTTCAGGTTAAATTTTCCCATTGCTTTGGTGAGTTGCTTTAATTTGCCTGTTTTAGGAAGGTGTTCACATTAATTGTACCAAAATAATTATTACGTTTCGTTTTGACAGTGTGACGAGTTTTTGAGAAGCTCCGATTCTTCTCCGCGTGGTGTCCCTGATCCCGCAGAATCTGATGATCAGGTGAATCCAGTCTATCAACTGGTGCCTGGGGTAGTGACTCTGTGGTCGGCTTTTCCGTCATGCGTTCAAGTTGAATTTTAGTTTTTGTGGTGATCTCTGTTGAGACCACAGGTATACGACTCGATTTTTGAGTTCGAGAAGATTTTGTGCAGCCGCCTCAACTAGAGGAACAGACGCTGACCACTGGCCGCTAGATGCTGAACAGACACCACTGGGTTTATTGGATTTTGGTCTGCACTGGGTATTTCATTTCCCCAGTACCACCTATATCTAGAAAGTTTTCCCCTATCCTCCACCCAGGGAGGTGCCCGATGGGGGTACCAACAACCCCACACAGGATATACAATTTACTTATATAAACAATACATTTTACTGTACTTAACTAATTCATTTCTATTTTTTTCTTATTGTTGACCACCTATAAATTACTAAAATTTACTTTTGTTAATTTATATATTTTACTTGCATTAACAATACAATTTACCTTTGTTAACTAATTCATTTTTTTTTCTTGTTGTTGTCATTTTTGCTGTGCATATATAATTTACAAAAATTGACATTTGTTAACTTATACAGTTTACTTACAAAAACAATATAATTTACCTCTGTTAACAAATTCATTATTTATATTCTTGTTGTTGTCCATTTATATTGTCCATTTATAATTCACTAAAATTTACTTTTGTTAACTTACACAATTTACTTACATGAACAAGGCAATTTATGTTTGTTAACAAATTAATTTTTTATTTTCATGCTGTTATCCATTTTTTGTCATCCATTTATAGTTGAGTACAATTTATTTTTGTTTATTTATACAATTACTTACATCAACAATCCAATTCAACTTAGTTAACTAAATAATTTATACATTTTCTTATTGTTGTCCATTTTTGGTATCCATATATAACTTACTAAAATTCACTATTGTTCACTTATATCATTTCTTTATATAAACAATACGTTTTACTGTTGTTAACTAATTCATTTTCTATTTTCTTATTGTTGTCAACTTATAATTTACTAAAATTTACTTTTGTTAACTTATACAATTTACTTACATGAAGAATTAAATTTACTTTTGCTAACTAATTCATTTTTTATTTTATTACTGTTATACATTTTAGTAGTCCATTTCCAATGTACTAAAATTTAATTCTGTTAACTTACACTATTTACTTACATTAATAATACAATTTGCCTTTGTTAATTAAATCTTTTTTGGAATTTTTATTGTTGTCCATAATTTAATGTCAATTTATAATTTAGTAACATTTGCTGTTGTTGACTAAAGCAATTTTAGGTACATTAACAATACAATTTATCTTTGTTATATAATTCATTCTTTTATTGATGTCCATTATGGTGTCCTTTTATAATTTACTTAAATTACATTTCTTTACTTACACAATTTTCTTACATAAATAATACAGATTACCTTTGTCAACTAATTCATTTTTTGTTTTCTTATTGTTGTCCATTTTTTGTTGTTCATTTATAATTTACTAAAATTGACATTTCCTAACCCATACAATTTACTTACATAAACAAACAATTTACCTCTGTTAATTAACTCATTTCTTATTTTCTTATTGTTGGCAATTTTTGATCATCATATATAATTTACTAAAGTTGACATTTGTTAACTTATACAATTTACTGACGTAAACAACACAATTTGCCATTGTCAACTAATTCATTTTTTAATATATTATTGTTGTTCATTTTTGTTGTCCATTTATAATTTACTAAAATTTACTTTTGTTAACATATAAAATTTACTTACATGAGGAATACAATTTACTTTTCCTAACTAATTCATTTTGTATTATCTTATTGATGGACATTTTTGTGGTCCATTTCTAATATACTAAAATTTACTTTAGTTAACTAATTCATTTTTTATTATTTTATTTTTGTCCATTTTTGCTATGTGTAATTTACTAATATTCACTTTTGTTTACTAGTATAATTTGCATATGTAAACAATACACTTTACTGTTGTTAACTAATTCTTTTGTTATTTTCTTAATGTTGTCCATTTTTGGTGGCCATTTATAATTTAGAAAAATTTACTTTTGTTTAGATATACAATTTACTTACATAAACAACTCAATTACCTTTGGTAACAAATCAATTTTTTTCTCTTATTTTTGTGCACTTATGATTTACTAAAAATTTATGCTACTTAGCAAATGCGTTTTACTTACATTAACAATACAATTTACCTTTGTTAACTAATTCAATTTTTATTCTTGTTGTTGTCATTTTTGCTGTCTATAAATGATTTTCTACAATAGTCATTTGTTAACTCCTACAAGTTAATTAGATAAACAATTGAAATTACCTAGGTTATGTAATCATTATTTATATTCTTATTATGGTCCATTAGTAATTTTTTAAATTTACTTTTGTTAACTTATTCAAATTACTTACATAAACAATACAATTTACTTTTGTTAATTAATTCATTTTTATTTTCTAATTTTTGTCCATTTTTTGGTGTCCACATGTAATTTACAAAAATTTGTATTTGTTTATTTACATAAGGAATACATTTTATAATTGTTAACTAATTCATTTTCTATTCATTTACTGTTGTCAATTTTTTGGTGTTCATTTGTAACTTACTAAAATTTACTTTTGTTAACATATACATTTTTCTTACATATACATTACAATTTACCTTTGTTAACAAATTCAATTTTTATTTTCTAATTGTTGTTATTTTTGCTGTCCAAATATAATTTACTAATAGTGACATTTGTTAACATATACAATTTACTTACCAAAAAATTCACTTTACCTAGGTAAACTAAACAATTTTTTACTTAATTATTATTGTCCATTTATAATTTTTTATACTTTACTTTTGTTTACTTATACAATTTACTTTCATGGAGAATACAATGTACTTTTGCTAACTTATTTTTTATTGCTGGGCATTTTTGTTGTCCATTTCTAATTTACTAAAATTTACTTCTGTTAACTTATACATTTTACTTACATAAACAATACAATTTACCTTTGGTAACAAATTCATTATTTATTTTCTTATAGTTGTCAATTTTTGCTGTCTACATATAATTTACTACAATTCACTGTTGTTTACTATTACAATTGTGAATTTAAAATTTACTAAAATTTTCTATTGGTAACTTATACATTTTACTTACATAAACAATACATATCACCTTTGTTAGCTGATTCATTTTTATTTTCTTATTGTTGTCGGTTTATTATTTATTAAAATGTTCTTTTGTTTACTTATACAATTTACTTACATAAACAATACAATTTGCCGTTGTTAACTATTTCATTTTTTTCTTACTTTTGTCCACTTTTAATTTACTAAAATTTACTTATGTTAACTTATACAATTTACTTACACAAACAACACAGTCTACATTTGTTATCTAATTCATTTTTATTTTCTTATTGTTGTCCAAAGATAATTTACTAAAATCTGCTTTTGTTAAGTTATACAATTTACTTTTATAAACAATACATTTTACTTTCGTTAACTAATTCATTTTTGTTTTCTAACTGTTGTCAACTTAAAATTTACTAAAATCGACATTTGTTAACATACAGTTTTTACTAATATAAATAATGCAGTTTACCAACTTTCTGCATGGTTTAGTTCTCCTTTGTACTTTGGTAATCATTGTTACCACAACCACATCATGGTCACTAGTACAGTTACAGTGTACACATCCTGGATTAGAGATTAGATAAGTACTTGTTCCATAGATCATAAATACGACACTTCATAATAATGTGGTATGTGACAGGTTAATAAAAGGTGTCTATCCAAGATATTACATTACATAACATATTACATGACACTTAATATATTTTTGGATGGGGGGGTGGGGAAATAACCTACTTCCTTTATCCAAAAATTCATGTAATGAGTAGACGGCGTTGCCATTCAGATATTCTTTTAATTTCCTTTTAAATGCTATTAGGTAGGTGACCAAAGATTTCTGTGGCAGCCTAATTTGCCCCAATCTGAACCAAAGTTAGATTTAACCTCGAGTAGTGAAGATCATCCTTTCTCCTAGAATTGTAGCCATGTAAACTGCTATTACATTCGAATTCGTTTTGACTGTTAATAACAAATTTTGTAAGTACCAGTTGGTACAAGTAATAAAAGTATTTATATATTTTATTCAACTATTAATATATTTATTTAATTATTTATTTAATTATTTAATTATTTAATCATTTAATTATTTAATTATTTATTTAGTTTAATTATTTAATTATTTATTTAATTATTTAATTATTCAGTTAATTACTTATTTATTTATTTATTTATTTATTTATTTATTTAATTATTTAATTAATTAAATATTTAATTATTTAAATATTTAATTATTTATTTAATTTTTCAATAATTTATTTAATTATTTATTGAAATATTTTATTATTTATTAATTTATTTAATTATTTATTTAATTAATGAATTAATTATTTAATTATTTAATTATAAATTTAATTAATTATTTAATTATTTACTTAATTATTAATCCAATTATTTAATTATTTATTTAATTATTAATTTAATTATTTATTTAATAAATTATTTAATTAGTTATTTAATTATTTAATTAATCATTTATTTATTTTGTGTGAGGCTACAGTGAAGATCCCTAGCTCTTTAAGAAAGTGTCTCCAGGATGATCTTGGATGAGCTCCAGCAATTATTCTGATTACACGTTTTTATGGAATCAATACTCTTTTACTCAACGATGAGTTACCCCAGATTATGAAGCTGTACATAATCAGAGACTGAAAATTGGTGTAGTAAGCTAATTTACTAAGATGTGTATCACCAAAATTTGCGACGACCCTAATGGCATAATTAGCTGAACTCATTTGTTTCAGCAGATCCTCAGTGTGGTTTTTCCGTTCAACTCCTCATCAATGCATACACCTAGAAATTTTGAATAATCTACCTTAGGTACCAGTTTCTGATTGAAGTGTATATTTATTAACAGTGTCATTCCATTTACTGTGTGGAACTGTATATACTGTGTTTTGTCAAACTTTTATGAGAGCCCATTTGCAGAGAACCACTTAATGGTTATCTGAAAAACATTGTATACAGTTTCATCAGTTAATTCTTGTCTGCTGGGGGTGATAGCTATACTTGTATTATCAGCAATTGGTACCAGATTTGTACCTCCGTGAATATAGAATGGTAAGTCATTAATGTATATTAAGAACAGCAGAGGACCCATAACCGAACCTTGCAGCACAACATTCTTGATTGTTCCACAGTTTTAGAAATCACCAGTTTTTTTTACTTCAGTTAATTAATACAGTTAACTTACATAAACAAAATAATTAAGCTTTGTTAACTAATTCATTTTTATTTTCTGTATGTTGTCCATTTTTTTTGCCCATTTATAATTTCTTAGAATTTACTTTTGTTAACTTATACAATTTACTTACATAACAACTAGAATTTACCTTTGCCCATATATAATTTCCTAAATTTTACATTTGTTAACTTATACAATTTACTTTCATAACGACTTCAGTTTACCTTTGTAAACTAATTCATTTTTTATTTTTTTCTTGTTGTTCATTTATAATTTTTACTATAATTTACTTCTGTTAAGTAATGTATTATACTTACATTGACAACGATTCACCTTTGTTAACTAATTCATTTTTTATTTTCTTATTGTAGTTCATTATTTGTAGATCATTTATCTTTGACTACGATTTACTTTTGTTAACTTGAAACGTCCCCTTTGAACAACTATATATGCCTGTGCTTAAACTGACACACAATATTTTTAGTGCAACCCAATCTGACTTTTAATAATCCCTACAACAGAATGGTCATAACTAACATTAACCTATACCTTTCACATATCACTTACCACACAAAAATCTTCATTACTCAAACTACTGCAATATGGCGATCGCCACTACTGCCAGCTAAATAAAAGATTCAAACTACTGAAGGCACTAGCTAATGGTAGGCATAGTTCGCAAATGAAAGATTTTGATAGAGAACAAACAATGTATTTACCTTAATACTGTTAAAAAGTCACATTATATATATCAGTACATGACATCCAGTCTTACAAATTTACTCTCTCATAATGAGACACGTCCAGATCATCTGCTCTCAAAATTCTGCAATCTCTCTTCCCACATCCACCACTGCTGGTGGCTCACCTCCAACTGTGCAACGCTACACAGTGTTAACATTCAGCTGCCCAACACTACAATGGCAGACAACAATGCAAACTAGTGACAGACTGCACACAGCACAGCCAGTGATTTTCATACGGAGCGCTATGTGGCGTTACCAACAGGAAAAAGCTAAACAACCTACTTACAAAGCCCCCATGCTCGCCACAAAATAAAGTTTTACAAATTGTTTTGGGCTATGGCCAATACATATTTGTTAAAAATTTTCTCACAACTACAGTAACAAAGAAATCATATGCACACACTTGTTGATACAATGTTGGTCAAAATCTAAAATTTTCTCACAGTCCATAAAGACAGTCCTGATCATTCATCACAGTAAAATTGCAGTTTTTTTTCTCTAAGTCTGAGCAGTAAAAGAAGGTGTTGTCCATCCAACTGAAGGATATCGTAGTTATTATGTACATTACCATGATCAAGAAAGTGCTATACTGTAACGTATTGTTGTGCTACGAAACAGGCTGTCACATTGAAGCTATACCACCAATGTTACTCCTAAATCACTGCTAAGGCAACAATGCAAATTGTGTCAACATTAGTAGCGTCATGATATAATCGTGTAGCTGTCAAAGAAACCAAATGCTAAGTCATCTTTAATCCCACAGAGAATACTTCAAATAAAGAATGTATTTTCAAGTAAACCAAAATGTTGCATTAAAATCTCATTAGCAGTAACTGTATATGTTCTAAGTATGTAAGCCTTATAGTCGTTATGTAACTATGCAACTAACAAGCATGAATGTACTCACACAATAACACTGTGTTGTCTGTTCACTATAACAATGCACTTGCAAATACTGTCTAAATATGTTCCCTAGGTTATAGACTGCATAGTTAACCTCAAAACATTGTTGCATGTTGACAGTTTCTCAGTGTGACAAATTGTACTAGTAGCGTGAAGTGAAAAATTTTATGGCAAAGACTAAGTTAAAAAGCAGATTATCTCTCAATAAACGGTTTTACATGTGAAATGTGGTGCAATCCTTTACTGTTCCTAGTACGCAGAGGTTCAACTTGAACGCAATTATCATGCGATATACATCGGTAAGGAATGCTAAAATTTGCTCAAGGTTAGCGTCAATGTTATATTTCTCTGAGCCAGCTGGCGCACGTGGCTGCCTGTGGTGCGAGTCATTTTCTGCTATCTCTTTGTTGGCATGCATTGTTATTGGGATTTGGAGACCTAACTTCTAGAAATTCACCTTGCCGAGAGGGCCCAGCCCTGTTTGAATTCTGCCATTTCTGATGAAAATCAGGTCTGTCGTTAAGATTATATCGTCTGTCCTCATGTCGGTAGTTCCTGTAGTTTCTTTCTTGTCAGTTAAGTGGTGGAGAACTTCTCCCTGAATTATCACTGCACGGTGGACCGTTGCATCTGAAGTTAATCTGTCTCCCATGATAATAACAGTTCTTGTTGCCATATTGTCTATTTCTATGATTATCTCTGTCGCATTCATTACTACAGCACTGCGATATTTTTCTGTAACTAATACTCTGCCAGTGGTTGACATATGGGTGGTGTCTGTTTTGTTCACGATATGCGTTGTAAGAATAGCCTTGTCGTGTCCAGTTATTATTTCTTTCATCGCAGAATTGTGACAGATGTGACCTGCAATTATTATGTTTCTGTTTTCGCGTCCCGCAATTGTCAGTGTCATTAGCAATACTTGTAAAAGTCCCTGAAAAGCTTCAATTTCGTCTTTGCAACGTCCTGAAAAAATAATATTTCTTAAATGTTCAGGCAATTTGATTAAGCAATTGCAAATGACTTCTGAGGGGCAAGTAGCATATCGGTCATTCTTACGTCGCGTCGGCGGTTCCTTCTCAAAATTCGGTGCACCTTGCCAATTTCTTTCATAATTTCCGAAATGCCCTGTGTTATTATTTTGTGGCTTTTCCGTATTTCTAAGTCCCTCTTCCCGTGTTGGAACACGAGTGTCCTCTGAAACATGCAATTTTTGTGTTACCTTTGTCAACTGATCTTGTACTTCCCGGATTTCTCTTTGGTGTTGCGTATTAATTTGATTCTGATTTTGTTTGAATTTCCTAATTTGTTCGTACTCTTCTGTATCATTAAAGACTACCAGTCTTGTGCCATTCTGATCATCATCTACCTTTGTAGATAAGTTAGTGAACTGATCCGAAAGTACGGCTACTTTCTCCGATAGAGTACGTATTTCCTCAGTGTGTTTTTCTGAACCTAGTTTCAGAGTGTCCATTTGTGTTGAAATCGTATCTACTGTATACTTTAAGTTTGCCTGAGTTTTTGCAAGTTCCGTAACCGAATTGGTAGATGCCAGTGAGTCAATGTTAGCTTGCAAGGTCTCATGACTTTCATGAACAGTAGTTTGCAGATCTTTTATGGCTAATTCGTGATTCTGTGATGTATTTTCATGCCGCGAAAAAATAGGTTGGAAATGTTCGTAAATTTGTGGTTTTACGTCATTACACACTTTTAGATTTCGATTCGGTTTTATGTAACTCAGTAGTTGAATCTTCACGTGCTTGTTGAAGCGTATGTTCCACTAAGTCTAACTTTTGAGGCTTTTGTCCCATTACGTCTAGCTGTTGCTGTGTTTGTCTCTGGTGTTGTTCCAATGTGTCTAACTTTTGAAGATTTAGTTCCATTGTATCGAACTTTTGTAGCCTTTGTCCCATTTGTAGCATTAACTGTAATAACAATGCACTGGTGTCCGAAACATGTTCCTCAGTGCTTTTCGGCAGTGAAGTTGCACCGGCAAATTCGCACTTTGAAAAGCAGAAAAAGTGTCATGACTTATTAGATAAAACGGTGAGGACGCAAAACCTGAATCTACAGTATTTGTAAGATTGTGTCCTAACATTTCGGAATCCTGAGGCGAGCTGTTGCCGACCGATCGATCGATAATGCTTCCCTGTTCACTAATTGTTTTACTGCCTACTCCATTATTTGCAGCCCGCTCCATTTCCCTATGCACAATTACCAAATTATTACTTAGAACATTAGTTGATTCATTACTCGGTGGCGCTAACACACTGCTTTCGTCTTCACTGTCATTTCTCAGTTTACTTTGGAGCCTAGTATTACGTTTGTCACATGCCATTATTGTCACAATATTTCACACGATAACAATGAAAAGCACATTTTGAAGAGCAAAATAAGAAAACACATTAGCACAGCATTGTAAATAATATCACGTTAAATGCAACCGCAGTTGCGAAAAACTTGGTGCAAATCTACATGCATGCCACAACTGTTTTACAGTACAAGAATGAAAAACTACAACTACAAAGGAAATTCCCTCTGCAATTACGAGCTAGCAATAAACAAAGGCTGCACTAATTACACAAACTACAAGAAAAAATTAGAAGATTCCAGTGAGGTATCCTCGGCCAAGGGTCGACATATGAAATGTCCCCTTAGAAAAATTACATATGACTGTGCTTAAACTGACACAATATTTTAGCGCAACACAATCTGACATTTAATAATCCCTACAAATGAATGGCCCTGACTAACATTGACCTATACCTTTCACATATCACCTACCGCACAAAAATCTTCATTACTCGAACTACTGCAATATGGCGAACACCACTACTGCCAGCTAAATAAAAGATTCAAACTACTGGTAGGCATAGTTAGCAAATGAAAGATTTTGATAGAGAACTAACAATGTATTTACCTTAGTACTGTTAAAAAGTCATATTATATATATATATCAGTTCATGACATCCACCCTTACAAATTTACTCTTTCTTAATGAGACACATCCAGATCGTCCGCTCTCAGAATTCCGCCATCTCTCTCCCCACATCCACCACTGCTGGTGGCTCACCTCCAACTGCACAACGCTACGCGCTGTTAACATCCAGCTGCCCAACACTACAATAGCAGACAACAATGCAAACTAGCCGCAGACTACACACAGCACAGCCAGTGATTTTCATACAGAGCGCTACGTGGCATTACCAATAAGAAAACGTAAACAGCCTAGTTACAAACTAATACAATATTCGTACATAAACAAGACAATTTAACTTTGTTAGCTAATTAATACACTCCTGGAAATTGAAATAAGAACTCCGTGGATTCATTATCCCAGGAAGGGGAAACTTTATTGACACATTCCTGGGGTCAGATACATCACATGATCACACTGACAGAACCACAGGCACATAGACACAGGCAACAGAGCATGCACAATGTTGGCACTAATACAGTGTATATCTACCTTTCGCAGCAATGCAGGCTGCTATTCTCCCATGGAGACGATCGTAGAGATGCTGGATGTAGTCCTGTGGAACGGCTTGCCATCCCATTTCCACCTGGCGCCTCAGTTGGACCAGCATTCGTGCTGGACGTGCAGACCGCGTGAGACGACGCTTCATCCAGTCCCAAACATGCTCAATGGGGGACAGATCCGGAGATCTTGCTGGCCATGGTAGTTGACTTACACCTTCTAGAGCACGTTGGGTGGCACGGGATACATGCGGACGTGCATTGTCCTGTTGGAACAGCAAGTTCCCTTGCCGGTCTAGGAATGGTAGAACGATGGGTTCGATGACGGTTTGGATGTACCGTGCACTATTCAGTGTCCCCTCGACGATCACCAGTGGTGTACGGCCAGTGTAGGAGATCGCTCCCCACACCATGATGCCGGGTGTTGGCCCCGTGTGCCTCGGTCGTATGCAGTCCTGATTGTGGCGCACACCTGCATGGCGCCAAACACGCATACGACCATCATTGGCACCAAGGCAGAAGCGACTCTCATCGCTGAAGGCGACACGTCTCTCGCGACACCACTGGAGGCGGGCTGCACGATGTTGGGGCGTGAGCGGAAGACGGCCTAACGGTGTGCGGGACCGTAGCCCAGCTTCATGGAGACGGTTGCGAATGGTCCTCGCCGATACCCCAGGAGCAACAGTGTCCCTAATTTGCTGGGAAGTGGCGGTGCAGTCCCCTACGGCACTGCGTAGGATCCTACGGTCTTGGCGTGCATCCGTGCGTCGCTGCGGTCCGGTCCCAGGTCGACGGGCACGTGCACCTTCCGCCGACCACTGGCAACAACATCGATGTACTGTGGAGACCTCACGCCCCACGTGTTGAGCAATTCGGCGGTACGTCCACCCGGCCTCCCGCATGCCCACTATACCCCCTCGCTCAAAGTCAGTCAACTGCACATACAGTTCACGTCCACGCTGTCGCGGCATGCTACCAGAGTTAAAGACTGTGATGGAGCTCCGTATGCCACGGCAAACTGGCTGACACTGACGGCGGCGGTGCACAAATGCTGCACAGCTAGCGCCATTCGACGGCCAACACCGCGGTTCATGGTGTGTCCGCTGTGCTGTGCATGTGATCATTGCTTGTACAGCCCTCTCGCAGTGTCCGGAGCAAGTATGGTGGCTCTGACACACCGGTGTCAATGTGATCTTTTTTCCATTTCCAGGAGTGTATTTTATTTGCTTATTGTTGTCCATATTTGCTGTCCATTTATAATTTACAAAAATTTACACTTGTTAACTGATTCAATTTACTTACATAAACAATTCAATTTACCTTTGTTATCTTACTGTGTACCATTGTTGTTGTATATTTATAATTTACTAAAATTTACTTTTGTGAACTTACACAATTCTCTTACATTAACAACACAATTAACCTTCATTAACTAATTCATTTTTTAAATTCTTATTGTTATAAATTTTTTGTTGTCCATTTATAATTTACTATAATTCACTTTTGTTAACTTACACAATTTTCATACATAAACAGTACAATTCAGTTTTGTTAACTAAATAATTTTTACTATTCTTACTGTTGTACATATATAATTTATTAAAATTCACTTTTGTTTACATATACAATTTACTTATATAAACATTACATTTTACTGTTATTAACTAATTATTTGTTTATTTTCTTATTGTTGTCCATTTATAATTTACAAATATTTACTTTTGTTAACTTATAGAGATTACTTACATACACAATACGATTTACCTTTGTTAAATATTTAATTTTTATTTTCTTATT
Source organism: Schistocerca piceifrons (assembly GCF_021461385.2). NCBI lineage: Eukaryota > Metazoa > Arthropoda > Insecta > Orthoptera > Acrididae > Schistocerca > Schistocerca piceifrons. The sequence goes on from NC_060149.1 coordinate 702,025,180, forward strand.
GTTGTCCATTTAAAATTTACAAAAATTTACCTTTGTTTACTTTTAAAATTTACTTACACAAACAATACAATTTACCTTCGTGAAGTAATTCGTTATTTTCCAATTGTTGTCCGTTTTTCTGTCCATATATAATTTACTAAATTTGATATTTGCTAACTTATTCAATTTAGGTAGATAAACAATTAAATTTACCTCGGTTAACTAAAACATTTATTTGTCCATTAATAAATTTTAAAATCTACTTTTGCTTACTTGAAAAATTTACTTACATAAACGATATAATTTGCCTTTGTTAACTACTTCATTTTTTTCGCATTGTTGTCCATTGCCACTTGTCAAATGATACAACTTAGTTACATAATCGAAACAATTGACCTTTGTTAACTAATTGACTCTTTGATTTCTTATTGTTCTCGATTTATAATTAACTAAAATATACATTTGTTAACTTGTACAAGTTACATGCATAAACAGTAAAATTTACCTTTGTTAATTAATTCTTTATTTATTTTCATATTGTTGTCCACATTTGCTGTCCATTTATAATTTCCAAAAATTTACTTATATTACTTATACAATTTACTTACATAACCAATACAATTTACATTCATTACTTAAATCAGTTATTATATTCTTACTGATGTAGTTTATTATTGTTCATTTATAATTTAGTAAAATTTACTTTACTTCAGTAATGCATTATACTTACATTGACAATTTAATTGATCTTTGTTAACTTATTCATTTCTTATTTTCTTATTTGTGTACATTTTTGCTGTCCATTTAGAATTTACTAAAATTTAATTTTGGAAACTTACACAATTAACTAACATAAACAATAGAATTTACCTTTGTAAATTAATTCATGATTTATTTTCTTTTTGTTGTCAATTTTTTGCTGTTCATTTATTATTTACTAAATTACCCACAAATTTAATTATACAATTTAATTACATAATCAATACAATTTACCTTTGTTAACTTACTCATTTTTTACTTTCTTCTTGTTATGCAATTGTAATTTACTCAAATTTACGTTTGTTAACTTGTACAATTTACTTGCATAAACCATAAAATTTACCTTTGTTAAATAATTCATTTTTTGTTTTCTTATTGTTGTACATTTTTTGTTCTCCATCCATAATTTACTAGAATTAACTTTTGTTAACTTATACAATTTACTTACATAAACAGTACAATTTACCTTAGTTAACTAATTCACTGTTATTTCTTATTGTTGTCAATTTTTGCTATCCATTTATAATTTACTAACATTACCACTTGTTAAATTGTACAATTAACTTACGTAATTAATACAATTTACCTTTGTTAACTAATTCATTTTTATCTTCTTATTGTCGTCCTTTTATAATTTACTAAAATTTACTTTTGTATACTAATACAATTTACTAACATAAACAACACAATCTAAGTTTGTTAACTAACTCATTTTTTATTTTCTCTTAGTTTTCCATTTATAATTAACTAATATTTACTTTTGTTAACTTATATGTTTTACGTAAATAAACAATCAATTTACCTCTGTCAAATGATTCATTTTTTATTTTTTGTTGTCCATGTTTTGTTGTCCATTTATAATTTACTAAATTTTAGTTTTGTTAACTTATACAATTTAGTAATTTAACAATACAATAAAACTTTGTTAGCTAATTCATTTTTTATTTTCATATTGTTGTCCATTTTTTGTTGTCCATTTGTAATTTACTGAAATTTACTATTGTTATCTTCCACAATTTACTTACAGGAACGATGGTATTTACTTTAGTTTACAAAATCATTTTTTAATATCTTATTGTTGTTCATTTATAATTTACTAACATTTACTTTTGTTAACTGATACATTTAACTTACATAAACAATGCAATTTAGGTTTGTTAACTAATTCATTTTTTAATTATATATTGTTGTTCATTTATAATTTAGTAAAATTTACTTTTGTTAAATAATGCATTATACTTATTTTGACAATAAAATTTACCTTTTTAACTTATTTATTTTTTTCTTATTGTTGTCCATTTTTTGCTGATCATTTATCATTTACTACAATTTACTTTTGTTAACTTATACTTTTGTATGGTTAGGATCATTAGATCAATCTTAGGGAAAAAAAGCGAGTGGTCCAGATACACACAATCTAACTACTCTCTTACAACCAAATAAATCTGCAATAGTTCTATGGTGTATGGTAATGTCGAGATTTCAACCTCAACTTCATCTTCCTGAAACTCAGTGGTGACAGAAGCTATTGAATATCTCTTGGCGACGAATTTAATTAATAGAGATAGCGACTTAAGCTTGAGTAAATCATGGAATATGCTACTTTCTATAATAAACTTACAAAGGCGCCGCGACAGTGCAGCTCGCAATGACACATCGAAATCACCGTGTGGATCGACCGCGCAGTTATAGATCTACTTCCATGCATATGTCATTCCTGTTTGCCGCTGATCAACGTCTCTGGTGCCTTGTGTATCTGTGGTAGCATGTGCAGTGGTGTGCCCCGGGTTTAAATGGACAGAGTAAGTGCTGGAGCGTCCACACACTCTGCTGCTTCCCTCACTGCTGGTCACTTCGTCGCACTCTCACCTATGTCACTCACATTTCGCCAGCCGAAATGTCCCTATGCGAAAAGGGAGGCAAGCATGCTGTCTGTTGAAACGGTCGCAACGACAGATGGAAGCCTACGAAGAGTACTGTGCTGCAATGCTGTAAGAGCCAACATGTGGGGCATCTCACAAAGTCATGCAGGGTATGGTTGCATGTTTGAAGTGCGCGCAGGCGTACTATACACGTGAGTGCCCCAAGCCACGTAGTGTGGCTGCCAATTGCGTGAATTGCGGCGGGTTTCACGCGGCCAACTCAACCAGCTGCAGCTACATCAAAGACTTCTGGGGCCAGAAGTCCGCCCCACGCCCTGCGGCGCTCACCAGCGATAGGACGGCCATACCGCACCCCATCCTCCGTCGCCACTCTAGTGAAGGGAGCGGGTCGCAACATCGTGAGACCGCCTCGGACGATGCATTGGCTGCCTTCCATGCTACTTTTGTGACCGAGAGGGCCGCCTTGAAGGTTGATCTCACTGCTGTCCATTGCCAGCTGCAACAGCTGCATGACGAGCTGCGAGCTCTCAAAGAGACGTCTGCCCCAACTGCCATCCACCACGCGAGGCAGCCAGTAGGGATGGACGCCGCCACCGAGAAGGACTTAGGCCCTCTTCCCACTTACCTGCAGTCGGCCAAGTTGTTGCCAATGGATGTGGAGCTGTCTGCTCTTCCTCCCAAAGGTGAGTCTGGCCAGGGGACGCTTGTTAAAGGGACACACACTGCGACATCCTCTCTCATTGAGGCGGCATTGGAGGCCAACCTGCCTGCATGCCTACCACTCCCAGATGAGCGCAGCCTGCAGTCTGTGCTGCAGATGGTTGCTGCGTCACTTCATGATGGGTCACACCTGAACATGGACAATCCCTACCCTTTCTCTTCTCCAGACAGGCCCAAACCTTCTCCTCCTCATGAGCCCTATGATTCTGTCCGGCAGCATAGGATTCTGCGTTCTCTAATATCGAGGAAAGACCTTAAGCTTATCAACAGCCACCCTCTCTTCACGCCCTCTGACTGGAAACATATTTTTGTGGTCTCATCCAAGTGCGAGTTTACAGGGGAGTCATGTCATGTCAGCAGCAGACTCCACTGTGTGACCCATCTACAGACTCGCCGTTTCACTTGCGACAAGAGCGATCTACTCATATCCTTGGGCACTCTACCCATCATCTGCCATTAAGGCATGTGTCCAGACTCTGGACATATCCACATCACCCATTAGGACCCTCAGTCCGTCAGGTCACAAATCATGATCACATCAGGTCCTGCAGGAGCAGCACATTGTGCTTAGCCTGCTGCAGGCCGCACTTAGGAAGCTTGTCCAGCTGCTGCGTCTGCATCTGGAGTGAAGTCACCATGGCTCAGTCCGCAGATGGCTGGATGGTATACAGCCGAAATATTAGAAGAAGAACTGAAATTTATGTGGCTGAACGCCAGCGATTTTATGGAACATAGTATAATTTGTACAGAATTCTCACAGCGTGAAAATTAGCAATTTTCTGGTTTTTTAGGTTATCGTTGAGCTGATATAAAATATATGAATACTCTTCATATAATATGCTGCATGAGAAAAGGTAACTACATCCTTACCTACGAAATTATATCAGAAGAAATGTGATTTCAGTACGTCACGATTTGAGAGTGGTCAATATCAGTAGTTTGTTTCTTTAATGCGTTGTATTTAAGAGCAGAGTATAAATACCTACATCAGCATAGAATCAAAGTGTAAAGCAAAGGTTCCAGCAGAAATTTCCGCATCCTACCATGCTGTCAGTTTGTGCTGGTTGCTGCTATGTGATTTCATATCAGTCATTAAAGAATCAAGTCAAAACATGCATTGGATAGACAGCTAGTGAATACTGATGTAGACAAAGAAAGAAATGACTGTCTCAAACAAGTTGCTTTCGACCTCCAGAGAGTATGGAACATCGTTCTTCATGAAACGGTCATGAATGACTACTTTGTGTAGGTTGGTAGTCTGTTGGAGTAATTCTAGCTACCTTTGCCTAACAACTAGTTTTGACTCACACATCAGGCAACCATTTTTGATAATAAGAAAAAAACCCTCTTCACCTCTGAAAACTCAAGTTGAACAATGTAGAGTTGCAAAATGGTTCTAAAGCTACATTAAAAATATTGTGAAGTGGCAGCCTGAATGAATGTTAATTTCGCACCTTACATGAGATATTGTAAATATTAACAAGTACATGGATATGTCACTGAAATACTTTGGTGACAGTGAGCAGATTTGCCAATCAAAATTTACAGTATGTAATGCAAAGGGATGACACTCAATTCGACAGTATGAACACACCGAACACCAAATTCTGCATGTCAATGAGCTAAAAGTGAAACAACTACTGGAAAACACTTTACTTTGGGGCAGACACAAGTGGCACCACCACAGCCCACATACAAAAAAAGGCTTCTAACAGGGGTGGGTGACCCGAAGTGAGAGAGACAATGAACGCGTCGTATGATACACTGAGGGGAGCAGATAGCAGCCCAGCGCTGTCTGCGACAGAGAAATTATTTACAAAACTGCGTTGGGGAATTCCCAAATGGATACAAATGGACCAACGACGCAGTTGATTATGGGAAAGGCCAGTGGTATGCTCGTGATGTATGCGTGTAGCTTTTAGGCGTCAGGAGCAGGCACAAAATGGCCGATTGGCTGAAATAAACTCGGAAGGAGTAAAAAGGGCCATATTTCGATGCAGTTTAAAGGTAGTCCCTCTGCAATTGACAGAGATAGTTTCCACAAGATGAAAGGAACTCTCCCTTTGGTCTGAAAAAGTCATGACGTGAAGCATGTAAGAACACAGGTAGGGGACAGTTTGTTACAAAAGACACAGTACCGAAAACTTCGAGGACTCTTCTGTGAACTGAGCCGGACGCGGTGGTCTTGCGGTTCTAGGTGCTGCAGTCCGGAACCGTGGGACTGCTACGCTCGCAGGTTCGAATCCTGCCTCGGGCATGGATGTGTGTGATGTCCTTAGGTTAGCTAGGTTTAAGTAGTTCTAAGTTCTAGGGGACTGATGACCATAGATGTTAAGTCCCATAGCGCTTAGAGACATTTGAACCATTTCTCCTGTGAACTAGCGTCAGTTGTAGAACAGGGCGCATCACGCTAAGTACGATGCCAAAAGAGGAATTTTTCCTTGAACACTGCATTCACTTTGGCTGACATTCAGCTACAAATTAGCTGAAGAGTTGTTGAGCTCCGATAGTGGAGGTACGAAACAACCACGCAGTTAGTTGTTCTTGCGAGATCTGAGAGGACGTTGGAGTATGCACGCTGCTCTATCTATGCACGTGTATGTCGCCATATTTTCCAGACTACTGATGAGTGCATGTTTTCTCGCATAACGAGAAATGTAGGACAGTTTCAGCTGATAAAATCAGTAAAGATTTTGATTAGGCTTTTATAGGATTTTCAGAGAGCGAGAGCAGCTATGCAGCCAACAGCACGTCACAGCTAAAGATAAATGCTGCTGGCAGAGGATTAAAATTGTTGGATCACCAGTTTGCATCCACTGTGAACTCGAGCAACCTTGAGTAATCTTTTGCTCATTTTGTCACAAAAACTAACCATCCTCCATAGATTTGATTGCCATCTTAAATAGCCCTGAACTTAGAATGGAATCGGATGATTTGTCTTAATATTGATCAATTCAGTGAAACTTGAAACTTTTGTGTTTTGAGTAAAAATAGTTTGTGTATGACGTTTCTAGAGCGCGCAAAGATATTCAAGACGTTTCTGAATTGGTTTGAGTACCCACAAACTGTAAACGGTGTTGATAATGATGTGATAATGGCATAAAAGACTTTCTGTGATATTGTGGTGACACATCAGGTCATATAACTTCATGTTGATTAGATCTCAGGCTCGTGCAAATCGTGAAAGACACAGGTCAGTTAGATGGTCTGAGATGGCGGAGGACGTATATCATCGCATGTAGAGCAACCTGAAGATCTTAATAGGATAGAAAATGATGTACAACAAAATATGTCGAATGCAAGTCACGAAAATGAACGAAGAAATAATGCAGAGAGAATGGTTGCAGTTTCGCGATCGGTATCTCTGGCTGAGACTGCACAAAACCGAAGAGATGACGGATACAGTGGTTCTTCAGTACGTTGAAGTAAATGTTGTAGATCCCAATCAAATGGGACAGTTTCCTACGGAAAGAATGTAAGTGCATCAGCACTATGTCCAGACGTCGGTGAGACATCACATGAAAGACGAGAACGGCACAATTTACACCAAATGGTGACAGATGACTATGGCGAAGAGTCTGATAGTGTGTTCACAAAGTTGAAACAACTCACTATTGTTGTCAAGCAAACAAGTGAAACGATGAGACCAGCGTCAGCAGACTTAAAAACAGAAACGAAAGCCTGATCAGCAGACTAAAAAACAGAAAGAAATGCATAGTTAACAGACTTACAGAAACAAGTGCAGGTTTAGTGGCCACAAATCCTGCTTTAAATGGTCTCAAGATTGAAACCAATGATGGGTTCGAAAAAGTTCGCAAAAGATCAGCAAAAGATGCCAACGGAAGTTAATGAGCAGTTTATTGAAATCCGGAAGGAGACGAGAGGCTAGCGCGAAATAATTCTATCGGTTATGACCGATCAGAAAAAGATGCGTACTGACACTGACCAGGTGCAGATTGCAGTGTCTAATATCAACCAAAGAGTTGATAATTTAGCACGTTAGGCATCTGTTAAAGCGCAAAAAATCGTGGAAGAACTCAATGTCAGAAAACGCGTCATACGAGCAGCGTTAAAAAGATTCGATACACGCATTGTAAACATCGTCTCAAAATAAGCATCAGTATGAGCAGCTTCGTACAGAACTTAAGCAGTGTGTTGAGAACTTTACAGAAATCATTAGTGAGGCGACGAAATCGGTATTATAATCTAACATAGTGGGGGAAAAAATCCAGAGGTAATCAAGTGCGTTATGCAATCTTCAGTGTCAGTTGCGGAAACACAAAAAAGTCATGAGATTCTACTTGAATGTCCACAAGATGTTGCGTCAGTATTTTACGATCCGAAACAGAAGCAAATAGTAGAAGTACAGTTGAGATGGGTAAACGGTTCAGGTAATGTATGTTCACATCAGACAATAGTGCGAGAAGCGGTAACAGCGCGCACATCAACATGGCGGCGGCCGACCCTCCGAACGTACGCGAATGGTTCAAACGGCTCTGAGCACTGTGGGACTTAACATCTGAGGTCATCAGTCCCCTAGAACTTAGAACTACTTAAACCTAACTAACCTAAGGACATCACACACATCCATGCCCGAGGCTGGATTCGAACCTGCGACCGTAGCGGTCACGCGGTTCCAGACTGAAGCGCCTTTAACCGTGTGGCCACACTGGCCGGCAACGTACGCGAATGGCGCGATAACTGAATAGTTAATTCTATCACACGTACCAAATTCTCAATTTACGAGTTACTGTACAACAGGCCATATACCGAAGATCAATATGAAGCAAGTACAGAGACAAAACACTGATCCAGTAACGGTAAATTTAAACGTATCTTCCAGTGCGATACATGAGGAACGGCACAGTTTAGATAACTGCACACCACTGTGTAGATGCGAGGCTAGATGAGACTCAAATGTGTCGTCTCAGGATCCGAACGTTGTAGTGCGAATAAAGGAAAACATGACGCAATTATAGGGAACAGAAAATGGTGCGAAAACACAAGCGCCATATGGTGCAATAGAAAAATTTGACAATGATTATTTTTTGACAGTCAGAAAATTCGAACATTACAAGGAAAACGGTAGCTGCTTACACCCCCGCACTTTTATACATCAGTTCCGAATCGGTTTACCAGAACATTGGCCACTTAGACATTAACTTAATTTCATTTGTGGTCATATGGAAGGCGCTATAGCGGAAACGATACAAAGAGTCGCTGCAAACTGTCAGTCGTATGAACAATTTAAGTCTGCATTCTTGAAGCGATATTGGTCAGCAGTATCCCAAAGTAGGATAAAATATGAATTTTTACAGAAGGCGTCACTTGAAAGTTTGGGAGAAAAGAAGCCAGTTAGATTTTTTGAAGAAATGACGAAAAAGAAAAAGTGTTTAGGCAATCCATACTGTGATGGGGTACTGATACGTATGTGCACAGTGAAGTACCCCTTGCGTTGTTAGCAGTCATTGGTTGGCAGAGCTGGAGATAATATACAGGCCTTTAAAGGGCAGTACCAGTACTGATGCACAGGTCAGACGATGTATATAGGACAAGGACGTATGAAGAGATCATAGAGCCATATGATAATGAATATGGGCAAATAACTTCATCCCAGAACATTCAGATGACAGGTGTAAAGAGTAATAAGGAGAATAAGGAGACTGTAGGAAACCAATGGGAAATTCAGGCAAAACACATTGACAGGTTAACATATGACTCGATAGAGGAGGCTTTAATGCGTGCATACGAAACTAAAGCCCCTCATGAGGTGCAACCGATCATTCGGATTGAGGTAGGTGGCACGCTTGTAGATGTCATCCTTGATATGAGAAGCGAAATTACGGCGATTTCGGATGTACTTCTTGAGAAATATAATACTGAACATGCGCTACCACTGTTGTGGACGAAACGTGTTAAAGTAAACGATTATGGGTTCGTCGACGGTGATTACTAGACATACACCTGTAACTTTTTCTGTTAGTGGCATGAAATAGAAGCGAACATGGTAACTATGCCGGAACTGTCAGTGCCCATAATCATACGAGCCGATTTCATGTGTCAAAATCGTGTCACACTCAATATGGACGAAGGTTATATGTTGCTCGGGAAGGTGCGTTGTACTTTTGAAGAAAAACTCAGATATAAAGGGATGTCAGGTGCTTACAAACAACTGAATATGCAACTGGATCTGTATCAATAGGAGGACGGGCATCCACAATATAGGTGGGCGAAGGTAGCAATACAAGCCGATGATGACGGCAAAATGCCGAGGTGTTTCTGCAACACCCCGGTGCCATTGACAAATTACAATACAAATTCAGTATTAGAGATCACAACCCACTTCGAGTACTGCCATACACTATTCCACTGTGTTACTGAAGACGAGTATCTTCAACACTACACAAGATGCTAGATGATGACAGTATTGAAACTTCAACATCAACATACAACAGTGCATTGCAAATTGTGGATAAGAAGGATGGAAGTATTAGGTCACTGACGCACGACAGATAAATTCCATTATCATTCCTGAGACCGATCGCACTGAAGAATTGGAAGAGCTTTGACCAAATTTCTTGGAGCTCCAGATTTTCTCTTCCCTTGATTTGAGGGCTTGTTTTTGGCAAATAGAAAAAACACCTGAATGTGGATAGTATATGGTTTTCATCGCATTTGGACGAAGTTGGCAGTTCAAAAGGCTCTCTTTAGGGTTGATCATATCCTCTGCTGCCGTTATAAGAGGTTTAGGAACTGTATTGCATAAAGAGCTCCTACAGAATCTCACGTGTTACCTTGACGACAATAAAGTGGCTCTAAGCACTATGGGACTTAACATCTGAGGTCATCAGTCCCCTAGACTTAGAACTACTTCAACCTAACTAACCTAAGGATATCACACACATCCATGCCCGAGGCATGATTCGAACCTGCGACCATAGCAGCGGCGCGGTTCCGGACTGAAGCGCCTAGAAGCTCTGAACTACAGTGGCTGGCCAACTCGCCGATTATTAGTAGCAGAAACATCATGGAAACTTCATAATGAGGTGCTCAATAAATATCGAAGGCTTTAAAAGAATATGGAGTAGCTGTGAACATAATGAAGTCCAGTATTGGGAATAAAAATGTTGAGTTTTTAGGCCTTAATATTACTGAACAGGAAATTGAAGCAAACCCTAGCAAACTGCTAGCAATACAGAAATGGGCACTCCATACAACAGAAAGACGTTGCGTGGCTTCTTGGGAGTCATTAACTTGATTTGAATAGAATCCCTTGCTACCCCACGTTTATGTGCGTTAACTACTATAGAGATGCCCTGGGTGTGGGATGCCCAAGCAGAACAGGAGATCCAACAACTAAAAAAGTCACTAGCAAAGGCACTGGTTATAACGAATCCCGATTTGACGAAGGAATTCAGCATGGCGACTGACAGTGCTAAAACAAGCTTGGGTGTGGTAGTCTTTCAACAATATGGAGAAGACGGACACTGGAGAGGAAAAATGATAGCTTTCACCAGTCGAGTAGTTACCAAACGTGAAAAAGGTTAGTCGATCACAGAGTTTGAAGCCTTGGCAGTAGTATGGGGTTTCGTAGATTCAGATACTTCCTGTTTGGTCGAAAAGCCAATGTTTTTACTGACCATAACGCACTACAATCTATGTTAAGTGTAAAAATATTGACAGTTAGTTTAGGTCGGTGGATGTTAACGCTGCAGGAATATGATTTTCGAATCACCTATGTGCCTTGGCCATCAAACATCATAGCTGATCTCCTCTCCAGTTTCCCGGAAGGAGCTAACGAACGTAGAGTCAGTAATACAGAAGAAGAGCTAGTAGCCATGTATAACTTGAAAAATATAGCATTTAAAATTATGTCACCAACACATTAAAACAGATAGGCGGGGAACAAGATAAAGACCCATATCTCGCCACAGTTAAAGGTAAGTGGAAAAACCATGAATCATGGGGCGTCAGTCAATTCCATCTCATAAAGGACAACGTCTTATTCTACAGATGTACAAGTTTATGGGTTGCATGTCTACCATAGGATCTGACAAATAAGTATATTTGGTATACTCACTGGAGTAACAGAAGAAGAGCAAGCCGCCATGTATAACTTGAAAAATATAGCATTTAAAAATTGTGTCACCAACACATTAAAACAGATAGGCAGGGAACGAGATAAAGACCCATATCTCGTAACAGTTAAAGGTAAGGGGAAAAAACGTTGAATCAAGGGCCGTTAGTCAATTCTATCTCATAAAAGACGATGTCTTATTCTACAGACATAATACAGATACAAGTTTATGGGTTCCATGTATACCATTGGATCAGATAAATAGGTATATTTGGTATACTCATTGGAGTGACATTCATTTTAGTCCTAAGAAATGTTTTTTAAAATAAAAGATGTCTTGTAACTTCACAAATACGGAGTGAAGAATCAGACAGGTTCTGAATAAATGTAAGAAATACCAGAGAGCTAAACATATAACTTTTCAAATGATACCACCAATGTTCTGTATCATTCTGGAGAAACTGAGACACATAGCAGCAACAGATCTTATGAGCCCATTACCTCAAACACAGAGAGGTCATGTATTCATTTGCGTGGTCCTGGAATTGATGCAGAAATATGTGACGTTTACTCCCATGAAGAAAGGAACTGTGAGCAATATTTATAACTTAAAAAAATTCACTTTTGTTAACTTATACATTTTACATACATAAAAGATACAATTTATCCTAGTTAACTAATTCACTTTTTAATTTCTTATTGTTGTCCATTTTTTGGTGTCCATATATAATTTACTAAAATTCGCTTTTTCTTACTTATATAAACAATATATTTTACCATTGTTAACTAATTCATTTTTTATTATTTTATTGTTGTCCATTTTTTGCTGAGCTTTTATCATTTACTAAAATTTACTTTTGCTAACTTATAAAATATACTTACATAAACAGCACAATTTACCTTTGTAAACTAATTCATTTTTAATTTTCTTTTGTTGTCGATTTTTGCTGTCCGTTTATAATATACTTAAATTTACTTTTGATAACTAATACAATTTCACTTACTTAAACAATACAATTTACCTTTGTTAACCAAATCATTTTTAATTATCTGATTGTTGTGCATTTTTGTTGTATATTTATAATTTACTAAAATTTACTTTCGTCAACTTACACAATTTCCTTACATTAACAATACAAATTACCTTTGTTAATTAATTAATTTTTTATACTCATATACAATTTACTAACGTAAAAAATACAATTTACCTTTGTTGACTAATGCATTTTTAATTTTTTTATTGTTGTCCATTGATAATTTACTAAAATTTACTTTTGTTAAATTATACATTATATTTGGTAAATAATACAATTTACCCTTGTTAACTAAATCATTTTCTATTCTCTTGTTGTTGTCCATTTTTGCTGTCCATATATTATTTACTAAAATCGACATTTGTTACTTATACAATTTACATACATAAACAATTCAATTTACCTTGGTTAAGTAAAACATTTTTTATTTTCTTGTTGTAGTTTAATTTTTGCTGATCGTTTATCATTGACTACAATTTACTTTTGTATTTGAAACGTCCCCTTTGAACAATTATACTTGACTGTGCTTAAACTGACACACAATATTTTTAGCGCAATGCAATCTGAATTTCAAATATCCCTACAAAAAATGGCCCTGACGGAAGGTCTCTTTTGGATTCCTTCCATGTTGATTTCTGAAACATGTTGCCATTTATGGCATAAATTCCACTTCTAAATTTACTGTGGCGTTTCTGACTATCTGGGAGGAGACTGAGTAGTGGAACGTGTTACTTTTAAACTTAAACAAGAACGATCTGTCACACTACTACACTTTAAAACACAGTTTATATGTAATTCATGTCACACAGTCTCATACAGAACCTATATCAGCTTTCTTTTATGTACTGTATATGATAAGATACTGTCACCCCCCTTCCCTTCTGTGTGAGAGGATGAATGAGCAAATGTATTTCTAGTTGCATGCTTGAGGGTAGCAGACAAGCCTGTCTGCTAGAGAACAGTAGGATAAACGTCGGAACAGGTAGCTACGCTTCTAAAAGCAAAGAGGTTTCTATCCTTAGTATGGTCCTGTCCGTCGCTTGTCATTGGTTTAGGAAGCTGCCCCTCTGGCCACTTCCGTTTGTATTTGTGAGCCACCCTCAGAAAGGGACCAGGTCAGTCTGTCCATGGCAGGCGTCTGAAGTGGTAAAATCTCCGGCTATGCGCGTGTCTGCTAAGTCCGTAGGACAATGGATTTCTTAAGTTCAACCTAACTGAAAATTTAATCATCTTTATTTCAGGCTTAGCTCTAAAATACCTAATGTTATCTTAAATTGCAACGCATTGTAATTCACATGTGAAGTTCAGAATATCTTCCGGTAGTTGCTTTGTAACTATTTTGTGAGTAAAGTGGAACCACGTGTTGATCAGTTACTATAACTAAGATCATCAATCTTAAATGTGAATGCTCGTGTGATTATAACGTCTCGTCTTGACAATATTTTTCAATATAGCAACTTTTCTTTATGTTCAACCCACGTGGGGCGAACTTTGTGAGTCCAGTACCACGTGCTTATACAATTGTTTGACCCATCAGGTTAACAGTATGACGATAGTAACCAGTTTGAGGTTTTTCTTTTGTAAATTGCTTTTCGATCTAATTTATTTTAATTATCAAAATTATTGTGGAGTTACACTCTTTGTGTAAACCAAGTTGACCACTTGAAGCATGTGGTGTATTCATCAAAGTAGCCCTCAGCTATTCTTTTCGGGAAGATTTCACACAGAGTTAGTATGAATGTAGTATACCAGTGTGTGGTTATTACATGATGGACAGGATTGTGCTACGAACGTAACTTCTTTGGGTGGAAATTGTATCGGTTGGTTGTGGTTAATTTCCATTCACATATGTTTCAATGTTCTTCGTGTGTTATTTTATGAATGCAGTGTTCTATGCAATCTTGGCTTCATATTTGATGTGTTCCATAAGATTACAAACCCACATTTTCACAGTCCTAAATAAGGCACCAGCTTAATTATGACTCACGTTTAATATACTGAAATTTTAATGATCAGCATTAAAATAAATTTCCAAATATAAACTGATTTATTTCTTTTTATTTAAATTCTCTTTTATATATATATATCACTGGTCATTGTGTGCCTATTAAAATATTATAATTCATGTTAGTCTGGTTGGGAATTTGGTAAGCTAAACTGGATACCTGGTGAAACAGTTGTTCAGTAATGCAAGATTAACTTCCCCAGACAGCTCACAGCTTTTAACCCACTTTTATTGTCTATCAGCACCGCTTACACCACAATTAAAGCAACAACGTTACACTGACTAACATTAACCTATAACTTTCACAAATCACTTACTTTACCAAAAATCTTCAGTACTCGAACTACTGCAATACATTGAGCGCCACTACTGCCAGATAAATAAAAGATTCAAACTACTGAAGGCACTAACTACTGATAGGCATAGTTCTTCCCGCGAACCATATGCGACTGGAACAGGAAAGGGAGGTAATGACAGTGGCACGTAAAGTGCCCTCCAAAACACACCGTTGCGTGGCTTGTGGAGTATAAATGTAGATGTAGATGTATTAGTTAACAAAAGTAAATTTTAGTAAATTACAAATTGATATTACAAAATTGACAGCAATAGGAAAAATATACTGATAGACATAGTTAGCAAATGAAAGATTTTGATAGAGAACAGACAATGTATTTACCTTAATATTGTTCAAAAGTCATTTTATATACTGTATATAAGTTCATGACATCCAGTCTTACAAATTTAATCTTTCTTAATGAGACACTTCCAAATCGGCCTCTCTCAAAATTCCGTCATCTCACTCCGCACATCCACCACTGCTGGTGGCTCACCTCTAACTGCGCAGCGCTACGCGCTGTTAACATCCCGCTGCCCAACACTACAATAGCAGACAACAATGCAAAGTAGCCACAGATTGCACACAGCACAGCCAGTGATTTTCATACAGAGTGCTACATGGCCTTACCTATAAGAAAACCTAAACACCCTACTTACAAACTTTTACAATTTACTTATATAAAGGAGACAATTTACCATTGTTAACTATTTCATTTTTTATTTCCTTATTGTGGTCCATTTTTGCTGTCCATTTATAATTTACAAGAATTTACTTTTCTTAACTAATACAATTTACTTATGTAACAATACAATTTAACTTTGTTAACTAATTCATTTTTAATTATCTTATTGTTTAGCATTTATGTTGTATATTAATAGTTTAGTGAAAATTACTTTTGTTAACTTACACAATTTTCTTACATCAACAACACAATTTACCTTTGTTAACTAATTCATTTTTTATATTCTTATTGTCATCGATTTTTTGTTGTCCATTCATAATTTAATAGAATTTACTTCTAATAACTAATTCAGTTTTCTTACATAAACAATACAATGCTATTTTGTTTATTAATTTATTATTAATTTTTTATTGTTGTCCATTTTTGGTGTCCATATATAACTTATTAGAATTCACTTTTGTTTACATATACAATTTACGTATATAAACAATATATTTTACTGTTATTAAGTAATTCTTTTTTTATTTTCTAATAGTTGTGCATTTATAATTCACTAAAATTTACTTTTGTGAATTTATACGTATTACTTACATAAACAATAAATTTACCTTTGTTAACCATCCATTTTTTTCTAATTTTTATCATTTTTTGTCCTTTTAAAATTTTTTAAAATCTGAATTGTTATACAATTTGCTTACGTAAAGAATACAATTTACTTTTTCTAACTAATTCACTTTTTATTATCTTATTCTTTAGCATGTTTTGTAAATTTATAATTTAGTAAAATATACTTTCGTTAAGTTACACAATTATCTTACATTAACATTCAACCTTTGTTAAGTAATTCATTTTTTATATTCTTATTGTTATCGATTTTTTGTTGTCCATTTATAATTTACTACAATTTACTTTTAATAATTTATTCAGGTTTCTTACATAATCAATGCAATTCAATTTTGTTTATTAAATAATTATTAATTTTCCTATTGTTGTCCATTTTTGTTGATCATATATAATTTATTAGAATTCACTTTTGTTAACTTATACATATCACTTACACAAACAATACAATCTACCATTGTTAACTATTTCATTTTTTCTCATTTTATCAGTTATTTCTCCATTTATAATTACTAGAATTTACTCTTGTTAAATAATACAATTTCCTTACATACAGAACACAATTTACTTTTTCTAACTAATTCGTTTTTATTTTCTTATTGTTTGGAATGTTTGTGGCCGAATAATAATTCACTAAAATATACTTTTGTAATCTTACACTATTTACTTACATTAACAATACAATTTACCTACGTTAATATATTAATTATTGGTATTCTTATTGTAGTCCTTTGTTTGTAGTTCATTTATAATTTAGCAAAATTTATTTTTCTTAACTAATGCACATTTACATCCTTTAAGAATACGATTTACCTTTCTTAACTAATTTATTTTTTCTTGTCTTATTGTTGCCCATTTTTGGTGTCCTTTTATAATGATACAATTTACTTACATAAAGAATAGAATTTACGTTTGTTTACTAACCCATTTTTATTTTATTATTGTTGTCAACTGTTTGCTGTCTGTTTATAATTTACAAAAATTGACATTTGTTTACTAATACTATTTACTTACATAAACTATTCAATTTGCCTTTGTAAACTAATTCAATATTTATTTTCTTATTGTTAGCAATTTTTTACTGCCCATTTGTAATTTACTAAAATTTGCTTTTGTTAACTAATACAATTTATTTACATAAACATTACAATTTACATTTTTTTAAACAAGTCATTACTTACTTCTTATTGTAGTTTAATTTTTTCTGTCAATTTATAATTTACTGCAATTTATATTTGTTAAATTATACAGTTTACTAATATAAACAATTCAGTTAACCTTTGTAAACAAATTCACTTCTATTTTTTATGGTTGTCCGTATTCTGTTGTCTATTTATTATTTACTAAAATTTACTTTTGTTAGCTAATGGATTATACTTACAATGACAATACAATTTACCTTTGTTAACTAATTCATTTTTAATTTTCTTAATGTTGTCCATTTTTTACTGGTGCTTTATCTTTTCCTAAGATTTACTGTTGGTAACTAATACACTTTTACTTCCATAATCAATACAATTTACCTTTGTGAAATAATTCATTTTTTATTATCTTATTGTTGTCCACTTATAATTTACTAAAATTTACTTTTGTTAATAAATACAATTTACTTACATAAAGAATACATTTACTTCTTGTAATTAATTCATTATTTATTTCTTATGTTGTCCGTCTTTTGCTGTACACTTATAATTTATTAATATTTCCTATTATTACCTTATACAATTTACCTACATTAATAACAAAATTATCTGTGTCAACTCATTCAGCTTTTTATTTTCTTATTGTTGTCCACTTATAATTTACTAAAATTTACTTTTGTTAATGATACATTTTACTTCCATAAACAATACAATTTACCTTTGATGACTAGTTCCTTTTTTATTTTTTTATTTGTTGTCCATTATTTTGTGTATATATATATATAAATAAATATATATATAATTTACTATTATTCTGTTTTGTTTACTTATATAAACAATAAATTTTATCATTGTTAACTGATTTATTCTTTACTATTCAGTGTTGTCAATTTCTCATTGTCCATATATAATTTACTAAAATTTACTTTTGTTAACTTACACAATTATTTACATAAAGAAATCAATTACTTTCGCTAACTTATTCATTCTTTTATCTTATTGTTGGGCATATTTGTTGTCCATTTACAATTTACTGAAATTTCCTTTGTTAACTTACAATGTTTACTTACATGAACAATAAAATTTACCTACGTTAGTTAATAATTTTTTGATATTTTTTTTGGTGTCATTTTTTGTTGTCCTTTTACAATGTAGTAAAATTTACTTTCGTTAACTAATACATTTTACATACATTTGCAGTACAATTTACATTTCTTAACTAATTCATTTTTTATTGTCTTGTTGTTGTCCATTTTTTGCTATCAGTTATCATGTACTAAATTTCACATTTGCTAACTAATGCCATTTACTTACATAAACAATTCAATTTACCTTTGTTAACAAAATCAATTAATATTTTCATTTTGTTGTGCATTTATAGTTTACTAAAATTTACTTTTGTTAACTTATAAATTATACCTACATAAACAATACAATTTACCTTCATTAAATAAACCAGTTTTTATTGTCTTATTGTTGTCCATTTATAATTTACTATAATTTACTTTTGTTAATTTATAAATTTTACTTACATAAGAAATACAATTTACCTTTATTAATTAATTCATTTCTTATTTTCCTATTGCTGTCCATTTTTTGGTGTCCGTATATAATTTACTAAATTTCGGCATTGGTTACTTATATAAACAATATATTTTACCATTGTTAGCCAATTAATATTGTTTTTTTTTGTCCATTTGTTATTGTCTATTTGAGTTTTACTATATTATACTATCCGTTGACATTTGCTAACTTATACAATTTACCTATATAAAAAACTCAATGTACCTTTTTTTAACTAAATCACTTTTGATTTTCTTAATGTCCTCCATTTATAATTTACTAAAATTTACTTGTGTTAACCTATACTTTTTGCTTACATAAACAATCAATTTACCTTAGTTAACAAATACATTTTTTATTTTCTTCATGTTTTCCATTTTTTTAATCAATTATAAATTACTACAATTGACTGTTATCAACTTATACAGTTTAGTTACATAAACAATACAATAACACTATGTTAATTGCTCATTTATATTTCCTTAATGTTGTCCATTTGTTGGTGTCCATATGTAATTATGTTAACTCATATAAAGAACACGTTGTACTGTTGCTAAGTAATTCATATTTTTCTTATCAATGTCAGTTTTTTTGTCCACTTGTAATTTACTAGTACTTACTTTTGTTAACTAATTCAATTTACTTACATAAACAGTACAACTTACCTTTGTTAACCAATTCACTTATAATTATCTTATTGTTGTGCATTTCTGTTGTATATTTATAATTTACTAAAATTTACTTTCGTCAGCTTACATAATTTCCTTACATTAACAATATAGTTTACCTTTGCAAATAAATTAATTTTCTATTTTCCTTTTTTTGTCCTTTTTTGTTGTCCATTTACACTTACTATAATTACTTTTGTTAATTTATGACTTATACTTACATTGACAATAAAATTCAACTTAGTGAACTAATTCAGTTTTATTTTCTCATTGATTTCCGTTTAAGTTGTCCATTTATGATTTACTAAAAATTTGCTATTGTTAACTTATACAATTAACTAACATAAACAATTCAGTTTACCTTTGTTAACTAATTCATTTATTATTGTCTTATTGTTGTCCAATTTAGGTGGCCTTTTTAAATTTACTAAAATTTACTCATCTCTACTTAAACAGTTGCCTTACATAAATAATACAGATTACCTTTGTCAACTAATTAATTTTTTATTTTCTTATCGTCATCCACTTTGTGCTGACCTTTTATAATTTACTAAAGTTGACATTTCTAACTTATACTATTTACTTACATAAAAAATTCAACTTACCTTTGTTAACTAAATAATTCTTGATTTTCTTATTGTTGTCCATCTATAATTTACTAAAATATACTTATGTTAACTTCTACATTTTTTTACATAAATAGACAATATACTTTTGTTAACAAATTCCTTTTTTAAGTCCTGGGTGTCATTTTCTTGTTGTCCAATTATAATTTACTAAAATTTACTTTTGTTATCTTATACGATACAGTTACATCAACAACATAATATAAATTTTTAATTAATCATTTTTCATTATTATATTGTTGTAGATTATTAAGTGTGTATATAAATAACTTACTAAAATTAGCTTTTGATTACTTATATAAACAAACATTTTACCATTGATAACCATTTCATTTTTTGTCTTTTATTGCCAAAAATTTTTCATTGTCCATTTATAATTTACTAAAATTTGCTTTTGTTAACTTATACATTTTACCTACATAAACAATACAATTACCCTTTGTTAAATAAATGATTTTTTATGTTCTTATTGTTGTCCATTTATAATTTACTAAAATTACTTTTGTTAACTTATACATTTTACTTACATAAAGAAAACAAATTACCTTTGTTAAATAAATCATATTTTCCCTTATTGTTGTCGATTTATATTTTACTACAATTTACTTTTGTCAATTTATACATTTTACTTGCACAAACAAACGATTTACCTTTGTTAGCAATTTTTTTTATTTTCTTATTGTTGTCGTTTGTTATTGTCCTTTTGTAATTTACTAAAATTTGCTTTTGTTAATTTATAGAATTTAGTTACGTAAACAATAGAATAAAACTTTTTAACTAAATCATTTTTTTCTTATTGTTTTTATGGTGTTCATATGTAATTTACTAAATTTTGCTTTTGTTTACTTATATAAAGAATACATTTTACCGTTGTTAACTAATTAATTTTTTATATTCTTATTGTCATAAATTTTGAAATTTACATTTGTATATTAATAAAATTAACTTTTGTTAACAAATACAATTTACTTACATAAACAATGCTATTTACAATTTTAACTTATTCATTATTTATTTTTTATTGTTGTCCATTTTGTGAGGTCCATTTATATTTTACTATAATTTAGTTTTGTAAACTTATACATATGACTTACATAAACAATACATTTTACCTTTGTTAACTATTTCATTTTTTTTCTCATTTTATCGGTTTTTTGTCCATTAATAATATACTGGAATTTACTTTTGTTAACTAATACAATTTGCTTACATACAGAATACAATTTACTTTTTCTAACTACTTCATTTTTTATTATCTTATTGTTTGGAATTATTTTATTCAGGTTAATTTTTTGTCCTTTTACAATTTACTGAAATTTACTTTTCTTTACTAACATATTATACTTACAGTGACAATACTGTTTACCCTTGTTAACTACTTCATTTTTCTTTTCTTATGTTTGTCCATTTTTCCAGTCTATATATTATTTACTAAAACTCACTTTTGTTTATATGTTTTACTATTGTGAACTAATTCATTTTTTATTTTCTTATTGTTGTCCATTTAAAATTTCCTAAAATTTATTTTTATTTACACTTACAATTTACTTACATATACAACACAATTTTCTTTTTTTAACTAATTTATTATTTATTACTTATTTTTGTCTCTATTTTGCTGATCATTTATCATTTACTACAATTTACTTTTTTAACATATCTATTTTATTTACATAATCAAAACAAATTACCTTTGTTAACTAATTCAATTTATTTTCTTATTGTTGTCCATTTATCATTTTTAAAATATAGTTTTGTTAATCTATACAATTTACTTACACAAACAACACAATTTACCTTTGTTAACTAATTCATTTTTTTTTATCTTATTTATGTTGTCGATCTATTATTATTAAAAATTTACTTTTTTTAACTAATATAATTTACTTACATTTACAATTCAATTTGCTTACATTTACAATGCAATTTACATTTGTTAACCCATTCATTTTGTATTTTTTTATTGTTGTACATTTATAATTTACTAAAATTTACTTTTGTTAAGTAATGCATTATATTTACATTGACAATGAAATTTACCTTTGTTAACTAATTCGTGTTTTATTTTCTCATTGTTGTCCATTTTTGCGGTCCATATATAATCTTTCAAAAGTTGACATTTGGTAACTTATACAATTTACTTACATAAAGAATACAATTAACTTTTGCTAACTAATTCGTTTTTTATTATCCCATTGTTGGTTATTTTTGTTGACCTTTTATAATTTACTAATATCTACCTTAGTTAACTTACATTATATATTTTCATTAACAATACAATTTACCTGTGTTAATTAATCCGTTTTTGATATTCTTATTGTTTGCCTTTTTTGTTGTTTATTTATCCTGACATTGAGGATGCCAGTTACTTTGGAATAAGGCTGGGCATCTCAGACATAATCTGGGCCATGGTCACCTTTGTGCTCATATGGCAAGGACTACCAAATCCACCGGTTAGTCCCTCAGCTGTTAGGGGTAAAACCCAATGGGACTCGGGGCAAGTAAGGCTAGCAACCTGCTTCCCTGGTACTTTAAATATGATGTTGGCAATAATCAGAGCAAATGCCTATGACCTTTGGAGGTGACGGAGTCCCACCTCTAACTGGCAAACCAGGGATTCCTAAGATACGACTTGGCAAACAAATGGTAATGAGATGGGGAGCTATTAACATCAGTGGGGGCTACTCTGGGAAGAAGGTAGAACTGGCAGAGGCAGCAAGTAGGATGGGGCTGGACGTTCTTGCTAGTGACATTCGGGTAAGGGGTGAGAAATGAGGGGAAGTGGGAGAATACAAGGTCTACCTGTCAGGAGTGAAAGCCGGAATAGCGCAATGTGGTGTAGGGCTGTACACCAGGAAAGAAATGGAACCCAGTGTAGTTGCAATAAGGTATGTAAATGAACGACTGACGTGCATAGATCTGACAGTGTCTGGCAAGAAAATTTGGATGTGTCAGTATATTTGCATTGTCAAGGGACAGATCAAGATAAGGTGGATAGTTTTTATGAGGCACTCAGTGATGTAGTTGTTAGAGTAAATGACAAGGACAGTGTTGTGCTCATGGGTGGTTTTAACTCCAGGATTGGAAATCGAACATATGGTATAAAAAGTTATGGGTAAATTTGGAGAGGATACGGAGGCCAACAGGAATGGGAAACAACTCTTGGATTTCTGTGCCAGTTCAGGCTTAGTAATCACAGACTCCTTTTTTAAATATAAGAACATTCACCAGTATACTTGGGGAGGCAGGGGAACCAGATCTGTCATTGACTATATAGTAACAGATCAGGAATTCAGGAAGGCTGTTAGGGTCACAGGTGTTTTCAGGGGATTCTTTGATGACACTGATCATTATTTAATCAGCAGTGAAATTGGGATTGTGAGGCCGAAAGTGCAGAAGGTAGAAACTTCAGGATAAGGACATCAGGCACAAGTACATAACAGCGATCTCAGAAAGGTACAAGGTACAGGGACACAGTGCTAGAAGTGGCTAAAGAATGTCTGGGAAGAGTGGTGTGTAAAAGTAGAATGAAGCAAACACTTGGTGGAATGACACAGTCAAGGCAGCCTGTAAAAGGAAAAAGAAGGCATATCAAAAATGGCTACATACTAGAACTCAGGTGGACAGAGAAAGTTATGTTGAAGAAAGAAACAAAGCCAAACAGATAACTGCAGCATCCAAGAAGAAATCTTGGGAAGACTTTGGAAACAGGTTGGAGACTATGGATCAAGCTGCTGGAAATCCATTCTGGAGTGTAATTAGCAATCTTCGAAAGGGTGGTAGGAAGGAAATGATAAGTATGTTGGACAGGTCAGGAAAACTGCTGGTGAATCCTGTGGATGCCTTGGGCAGATGGAGGGAATATTTTGAAGAGTTTCTCAATGTAGGTGAAAATACGATCAGTAATGTTTCAGATTTCGAGGTAGAATGGGATAGGAATGATGATGGAAATGGAATCACATTTGAGAAAGTGGAGAAAATGGTCAATAGATTGTAGTGCAATAAAGCAGTTGGGGTGGATGAAATTAAGTCGGAACTGATCAAATACGGTGGAATGTCAGGCCTTAAATGGCTACACAGTATAATTGAAATGGTGTGGGAGTCGGGACAGGTTCCATCAGACTGGACAAAAGCAGTAATCACACCAATCGTTAAGCATGGAAACAGAAAAGATTGTAACAACTACAGAGGCATCTCTCTTTAATCAGCATTGTGGGTAAAATCTCCTCAGGTATTGTTGAAAGGAAAGTGCGAGTATTAGTTGAAGACCACTTGGATGAAAATCAGTGTGGGTTTAGGCCTCTTAGAGGTTGTCAGGGCCAGGTCTTTAGCTTACGGCAAATAATGGAGAAGTGTTATGAGTGGAACAGGGAATTGTATCTATGCTTTATAGATCTAGAAAAGGCGTATGACTGGGTTCCTAGGAGGAAGTTATTGTCTGTTCTACGAGATTATGGAATAGGAGGCAAACTTTTGCAAGCAGTTAAAGGTCTTTACATAGATAGTCAGGCAGCACTTAGAGTTGACGGTAAATTGAGTTCATGGTTCAGAGTAGTTTCAGCAGTAAGACAAGGCTGCAACCTGTCTCCAATGGTGTTCATATTGTTTATGGATCGTATGTTGAAAACAATAGACTGGCTGAGTGAGATTAACATATGTGAACACCAAATGAGCAGTCTTGTATATGCGGATGACTTAGTTGTGATGGGAGATTCGATTGAAAGTTTGCAAAGTAATATTTTAGAGCTAGATCAGAAATGTAAGGACTATGTTATGATGATTGGCATCTCCAAAACGAAAGTAATGTCAGTGGGAAAGAAATATAAACGGATTGAGTGCGAAATAGGGGGAACAAAGTTAGAGCAGGTGGATGGTTTCAAGTACTTAGGATGCATATTCTAACAGGATGGCAACATAGTGAAAGAACTGGAAGCGAGGTGTAGCAAAGCTAATGCAGTGAGCGCTCAGCTACGACCTACTCTCTTCTGCAAGAAGGAAGTCAGTACCAAGTTATCTGTGCGCTCTTCAAACTTTCAACCAACTTTGTTGCATGGAAGCGAAAGCTAGGTGGATTCAGGTTACTTTATCAACAAGGTGGAGGTTACTTACATGAAAGTAGCTAGGATGATTGAGGTACTAGTAGATGGGAACAATGGCAAAAGGGTGTCCACAATAAGGAAATCAAAGAAAAACTGGGAATGAACTCTGTAGATGTAGCAGTCAGGACGAACAGGCTTAGATGGTGGGGTCATGTTACACACATGGGAGAAGCAAGGTTACCCAAGAGACTCATGGGTTCAGCAGTAGAGGGTAGGAGGAGATGGGGCAGAAGACTGAATGCTGAAATTCATAATCAGTCTTAAATGATGAAGATGATGATGATGATTAATAACTTATTAAAAACTTACTTTTCTTAACTAAAGCATATTACATAAATTAGCAATACAATTTCCTATGTTAACTAATTCATTTATTATTGTCTTGTTGTTGTCATTTTTGGTGGCCTTTTATAATATACTAAAATTTACTTTTTTTTACTTATACAGTTTACTTACATAAATAATACTGATTACCTTTGTCAGCTAATTCATTTTGTACTTTCTTATCATTGTCCACTTTTTGCTGTCCATTTATAATTTACTAAAATTGACATTTGCTAACTTATGCAATTTACTCACATAAACAACTCAATTTACCTTTGTTAACTAAATCATTTTTATTTTCATATTGTTGTCCGTTTATAATTTACGAAAATATACTTATGATAACTTATACATTTTGCTTACATAAACAAACAATTTACCTTTGTTAACAAATACATTTTTATTTTCTTTTTGTCCATTTTTTGTTGTCCAATTATAATTTACTTAAATTTACTTCTATCGACATATACTATTTAGTTACATAAACATTACAATAAAACTTTGTTAATTAATGATTTTTATTTCCATATTGTTGTCCATTATTTGGTGTCCTCATGTAATTAGCTAAAATTCGCTTTAGTTTACTTATATGAGGAATTAATTTTACAATCTTTTGTTTTCTTACCATTGTACTTTGTTTGGTCCATTTATAATTTATTAAAAATACTTTTGTTAACTAATGCAGTATACTTACATTGACAATACAAATTAACATAGTTAACTAATTCAATTTTATTTTCCTATTGTTGTCATTTCTGCTGTCCATATTTAATTTACAAATATTGACATTTGTTAACATATACAATTTAAGTACATAAACAATTCAAATTTTATTACTTTATTATTGATCATTTTTAATTTTTTAAAATTTACAATTGTTCACTGATTCAATTTACTTACATAAACAATACAATTCACTTTTCTTACTGATTCATTATTTATTTTCCTATTGTTGTATATTTTTATGTCCATTTCTAATTTACTAAAATTTACTATTGTTAATTTATACAATTTCTTACATAAAGAATACAATATATTTATGGCAACTAGTTCATTTTTTGACTTAATGTTGTTCATTTTTGAAGTCCATTTATAATTTACTAAAATTCTCTTTTGTTTACTTATACAATTTACTTATATAAACAATACAATTTACTGTACTTAACTAATTCATTTTTATTTTCTATTGCTGTCCACCTATAAATTACTAAAATTTACTTTTGTTAATTTATACATTTTACTTACATTAACAATACAATTTACCTTTGTTAACTAATTCATTTTTTATTTTCTTGTTGTTGTCATTTTTGCTGTGCATATATAATTTACTAAAATTGACATTTCTTAACTTATACAGTTTACTTACAAAAACAATACAATTTATCTTTGTTAACTAATTCATTTATTATTTTCTTGTTGTTTCCATTTTTGTTGTTCATTTATAATTCACTAAATTTTACTTTTGTTAACTAACACAAATTACTTACATGAACAAGGCAATTTATGTTTGTTAACAAATTAATATTTTATCTTCTTGCTGTTGTCCATTATTTGTCATTCATTTATAGTTGAGTACAATTTACTTTTGTTTACTTATACAGTTTACTTACATAAACAATCCAATTCAACTTAGTTAACTAAATAATTTTTACAGTTTCTTATTGTTGTCCATTTTTGGTGTCCATATATATCTTACTAAAATTCACTTTTGTTCACTTATATCATTTCCTTATACAAACAATACGTTTTACTGTCGTTAACTAATTCATTATCTATTTTCTTATTGTTGTCCACTTATAATTTACTAAAATTTACTTTTGTTAACTTATACAATTTACTTATATGAAGAATACAATTTACTTTTCCTATCTAATTCATTTTGTTTTATCTTATTATTGGAGATATTTTTTGTCCATTTCTAATTTACTAAAATTTACTTTAAAATGTACTTACATAAACAATACAATTTACCTTTGTTAACTAATTCATATGTTATTGTTTTATTGTTGTCCATAATTTGCTAATCATTTATTATTTATTAAAATTTACTTTTGCTAACCTATACAACTTACTTACATAAACAAGACAATGTACCATACTAACTAATGATTTTTTATTTTCTTGTTGTTGATCATTTTTTGGTGTCCATATATAATTTCCTTAATTTCGCTTTTGTTTACTTATATAATCAATACATTTTATCGTTGTCAAATAATTCATTTTTTATTTTCCCATAGTTGTTCATATCCACCTGTCCATTTGTAATTTAAAAAAATTTACTTTTGTTTAACTTGTAGGATTTTCTTACAAGGGCAATTCAATATTTCCTTTGTTAACTAAACATTATTTATTTTGTTATTGTTGTCCATCTATGATTTACTAATATTTACTTTAGTTGACTTGTACATTTTACTTACAACAACAATACAATTTACCTTTGTATAATAATTCATTTTTAGTTTATTATTGTAATTATTTTCGGGGTCCATATATAACATAAAGAATAGAATTAGCATGTTATAATCAATTCATTTTTCATTATCTTATTGTTGGGCACTTTTGCTGTCCACTTTTAAGTTACTAAATTTTACTTTTGTTAACTTACACAATTTACTTACATAAACAATATAATTTACCTTTGTTTACTAATTAATTTATTATATTATGATTGTTGTCCATTCATAATTAACTAAAATTTACTTTTGTTAACTTACACCTTTTATTTACATTAACAATGCAATTAACCTTTGTTAACTAAATCATTTTTGATTATCTTATTATTGTATATAATATACTAAAATTCACTTTTGTTTACTTATATAAACAATTCATTTGTACCGTTGTAAACTAATTCATTTCTTTTTTTTTATTGTTGTCCATAATTTGCTGATCATTTATTATTTATTAAAGTTTACCTTTGGTAGCATATACAATTTACTTACTTAAGCAATACAGTTTACCCTTGTTAACCAATTAATTTTTAATTATCTAATTGTTGATCATTTTTGTTGTAAATTTATAAATAACTAAAATTTACTTTTGTCAACTTACACAAATTCCTTACATTAACAATACAATTTACGTTATTTTAACTATGTCATAATTTATTTCTTTTTGTCGTCCATTATTTGCTGTCCATTTTTTATTTACAAAAATTTAATTGTTAATTACTTAATTTTTATATGCATGTTGTTGTCCTTTTTTGTTGTCC
Organism: Schistocerca piceifrons; assembly: GCF_021461385.2. NCBI lineage: Eukaryota > Metazoa > Arthropoda > Insecta > Orthoptera > Acrididae > Schistocerca > Schistocerca piceifrons. Next base: position 702,053,910 of record NC_060149.1, read on the forward strand.
ATTTAAAATTTACTAAAATTACTTTTGTTAACTAACGAATTATTCTTTCATTGACAATACAATTTCACTTTGTTAACTAATACAATTTTATTTTCTGATTGTGTCTGTTTATAACTTTCTAAAATATACTTTTGTTAATGTATACAATTTACTTACATATACAATACAATTTACGTTTTTTTTAAGTAATTCATTATTTATTTCTTTTTGTTGTCCATTATTTGCCGTCCATGTATTATTTACTATAATTTTCTCTTGTCAACTAATACAATTAACTAACATAAACAAAACAAATCACTGTTGTTAAATAGTTCATTTTTATTTTCTTATTAATGTCCATTTATAATTTACTAAATTTTACTTCAGTTAATTAATACAATTTACTTATTTAAACAATACAAGTTTCCTTTGTTAACCAATTCAATTTTAATTGTCTTATTGTTGTGGAGTTTTGTCCTATATTTATACGTTACAAAAATTTACTTTCGTCAAGTGACACAATTTCTTACATTAAGAATACAATTAACTTTTATAATTAAATAATTTTTATACTCTTATTGTTGTCCGTTTTGTTGTCCATTTATAAGAATGATATTGTAGTAATAGTTCCAACATCAGAAGAGACACCAATGTTAGCACTGAATAGGGGAGCATAGAGGAATTTTAAAAGGTTGCTATTCTCCAGAATGAACGCTGAAAGGCATAATCAGTCTTAAATGATGATGATGATGATGATGCTGATGATGATTTATAACTTAGTAAAACTTACATTTGTTATCGAATGCGTTATACTTACAATGATAATATAATTTACTCTGTTAACTATTTCGTTTTTTATTATCTTATTGTTGTCCATTATTTGCTGATCATATATCATTTGCTACAATTTAACATTTGCTAACTTATGTTTTATTGTTGGGAATTTTTGTTGTCCATTTCTAATTTACTAAAATTTACTTGTGTTAACTTATACATTTTACTTACATAAACAATACAATTTACCTTTGTTAACAAATTCATCTTTTATTTTCTTATAGTTGTCAATTTTACTGTATATATATAATTCACTGTTGTTTACTATTACAATTTACTTATATAAACAATACATTTTACTGTTCTTATCTTATTAATTTTTTCTTATTGTTGTCAATTTAAATTTTTTATAAAATTTGCTATTGTTAACTTATACATTTTCTTACATAAACAATACAATTCACCTTTGTTAGCTGATTCATTTTTATTTTCTTATTGTTGACGTCTTATAATTTACTAAAATGTTCTTTTGTTTATTTATACAATTTACTTACATAAACAATACAATTTGCCATTGTTAACTAATTCATTTTTTATTTTCATACTGTTGCCCACTTTTAATTTACTAAAATTTATTTCGTTAACTTATAAAATTTACTTACACAAACAATACAATTTATCTTTGTTAGCTAATTCATTTTTATTTTGTTATTGTCCATTTATAATTTAAAAAATCTACTTTTGTTTACTTATACAATTTACTTATATAAACAATACATTTTACTTTTGTTAACTAATTAATTTTTGTTTTGTCACTGTTGTCGACTTATAATTTACAAAAATCGACATGTGTTAACATACACAATTTACTTATATAAATAATACAGTTTATCATCTTTCTGCAAGGTTTAGTTCTCCTTTGTACTTTGGTAGTCATTGTTGCCACAACCACATCATGGTCACTAGTACAGTTTCAGTGTACACATCCTGGATAGAGATTAGATAAGTACTTCTCCCATAGATCATGAATAAAACTGTTCATAATGATGTGGAATGTGTCAGGTTAATAAAAGGTGTCTATCCAAGATATTACATTGCACAAGATATTACATGACAGTTAATATTTTTTTGGATGGGGGTGGGGAAATTACCCACTTACTATATCCAAAAATTCATCCAATGAGTAGTAGGAGATGCCATTCAGAAATTCTTTTGATTTCCTTTTAAATGCTATATAGCTATCTGTCAGAGTTTTGATGCTATTAGGTAACTGACCAAGGACTTCAGTGGTTGCATAATTTACCCCATTCTGAGCCAAAGTTAGATTTACCCTCGAGTAGTGAAGAGCATCGTTTCTCCTAGAAATGTAGCCATGTAAACTGCTAATACATTCGAATTCGATTGGGCTGTTAATAACCAATTTTGTAAGTACCAGTTGGTACAAGTAATAAAAGTATATATATTTTGTTTATTTACTTATTTAATTATTTCATTATTTATTTATTTATTTAATTATTTAGTTATATATTTAAGTAATTATTTTTAATTATTTTTTATATTAATTATTAAATTATTTATTTATTTATTTATTATTTATTTATTTATTTATTATTTATTTATTTAATTATTAATTTATTAAATTATTTATTCAATTATTTATTTAATTAGTTATATAATTATTTGATTATCCATTTATTTTGTGTGAGGCTACAGTGAAGATCCCTAGCTCTTTAAGTAGATGTCTGCAGGTGATCTTGGAAGAGCTGTAGCAATTATTCTGATTTCACGTTTTTAAGCAATCTACACTATTTTACTCAAAGATGAGTTACCCCAGAATATGATGCCATACGTAATCAGAGACTGATAATTGGAGTGGTAAGCTGATTTACTGAGATGTATAACACCAACATTTGCAACGACCCTAATAGCATAATTAGCTGAACTCTGGTGTTTCAGCAGATCCTCAGTGTGCTTTTTCCAGTTCAAATCCTCATCAATGCATACACCTAGAAATTTTGAATAATCTACCTTAGGTACCAGTTTCTGATTGAAGTGTATATTTATTAACAGTGTGGCTGATCAGAAAAAGATGCGTACTGACACTGACCAGGTGCAGATTGCAGTGTCTAATATCAACCAAAGACTTGATAATTTAGCACGTAAGGCATCTGGTAAAGCGCAACAAATCGTGGAAGAACTCAATGTCAGAAAACGCGTAACACGAGCAGCATTAAAAAGATTCGATACACGCATTGTAAACATCGTCACGAAAAATAAGCATCAGTATGAGCAGCTTCATACAGAACTTAAGCAGTGTATTGAGAAAAGAACAGAAATCATTAGTGAGGCGATGGAATCGGTATTATAATCTAACATAGTGGGGGGAAAAATCCAGAGGTAATCAAGTCCGTTATGCAATCTTCAGTGTTAGTTGCGGAAACACAAAAAAGTCATGAGATTCTACTTGTATGTCCGCAAGATGTTGCGTCAGTATTTTACGATCCGAAACAGAAGCAAATAGTAGAAGTACAGTTGAGAAGGGTAAACGAATCAGGTAATGTACGTTCACAGCAGACAATGGTGCGAGAAGCGGTAACAGCGCGCATCTCAACATAGAGGCAGCCGACCATCCGAACGTACGCGAATGGTTCAAATGGCTCTGAGCACTACGGAACTTAACATCTGAGGTCATCAGTCCCCTAGAACTTACAACTACTTGAACCTAACTAACCTAAGGACATCACACACATCCATGCCCGAGGCAGGATTCGAACCTGCGACCGTAGCGATCGCGCGGTTCCAGACTATAGCGCCTTTAACCGCGTGGCCACACTGGCTGGCAACGTACGCGAATGGTGAGACAACAGAGCAGTTAATTGTATAACACGTACCAAATTCTCAATTTACGAGTTACAGTACAACAGGCCATATACCGGAGATCAATATGAAGCAAGTACAGAGACAAAACACTGATCCAGTAACGGTAAATTTAAACGTATCTTCCAGTCCGATACATGAGGATCGGCACAGTTTAGATAACTGCACACCACTGTGTAGTTGCGAGGATAGATAGACTCAAATATGTCGTCCCAGGATCCAAACGTTGTAGTGCGAATAAAGGAAAAAATGACGCAATTTTAGGGAACAGAAAATGGTGCAAAAACACAAGCGCCATATGGTGCAATAGAAAAATTTGACAATGATAATTTTTTGACATTCAGAAAATTCGAACATTACAAGGAAAACGGTAACTGCTTACACCCCCGTACGTTTATACATCAGTTCCGAATCGGTTTACCAGAACATTGGCCACTTAGACATTAACTTAATTTCATTTGTGGTCATATGGAAGGCGCTATAGTGGAAACGATACAAATTGTCGTTGCAAACTGTCAGTCGTATGAAAAATTTAAGTCTGCACTCTTGAAGTGATATTGGTCAGTAGTATCCCAAAATAGGAAAAAATATGAATTTTTACAGAAGGTGTCACTTGAAAATTCGGGAGAAAAGAAGCCAGTTAGATTTTTTGAAGAAATGACGAAAAAGAATCAGTGTTTAGGCAATCCATACAGTGATGGGGAACTGATACGTACGTGCACAATGAAGTAACCCTTGCATTGTTAGCAGTCGTTGGTTGGCAGAGCTGGAGAAAATATACAGTACCAGTACTGATGCACAGGTGTGACGATGTATATAGGACAAGGATGTATGAAGAGATCATAGAGCCATATGATAAAGATTATGGGCAAATAACTTCATCCCAGAACATTCAGATGACAGATGTAAAGAGTAATAAGGCGAATAAGGAGACTGTAGGAAACCAATGGGAAATTCAGGCCAAACACATTGACAGGTAAACATATGACTCGATAGGGGAGGCTTTAATGCATGCAAATGAAACTTAAGCCCCTCATAAGGT